>NC_134892.1:6914453-6951953 GCF_041734735.1 Babylonia areolata | reverse complement strand
GAGTCCTTCTCAACTACAACACGAACTCCAAACGCGCTGAATCAATTATTTAACTCACTCAGTACGGCCAGTCCTCTCTTCTCCTCTACACGGACCCCTCGGATATCCAGTGGGTGTCTGAATGACCACAACCCTTAGCTTCCGTCGTCAGAATTGTGGTATTCTTTGTCAACATTCACCTTTTCAGTACAAGAGTCTTCTGCTTGCAATATTTTGATGGTGGTAATTGGGGTGAGACGCTGTTAACGTCGTCTCTTTCGCCGTTCGTATGGAGAGAGTTAAAACCGGCTGTTTTTCTTCTTCGTCTTGGGTATGAATATGTGCAGAGTACTGAACTTTCAGTACGTGGGACCTGGGTTCAAACGCGGTTTCAGCGCTTGCTGGATGAAAGTACTTCACACTCTTGGCAGATGTGTACATGGATGTAAACCTCCCTACCAAGCAGACAGGATTTTACTATTTTAGCTAAGATTTGGGGAAAGTGATTGCGTTCAATCAATGCGTATGTTTTTGAAAAAACAAAAAAACAAAACAAACCAAAAAAACACGTGCTATAGTTATAGCGAACGCGTTCATTGCTTCTTGTACTTTTCTTGGAAATGTGCTCTCTTTATAATTGGTACGTATGGAAAGAACTTTTTAATGTATATTTTCAAGCCATTCTTGGTGTAATAAAAGTTTCCTGGAGAAAATGAATTATGAAAGTGTGTGTGTGTGTGGGAAGGGGGGGGGGGGGGACCTGATATCTGAGTGGTCAGAGCGCTGGACTTTCAATCTGAGAGTCATGGGTTTGGTCCCTGTGCCAGCGCCTGCTGCGCTGAAGGAGGACATCAGTTTTGTGTTGCTGTTTGTATGTATGTATGTATGTATGTATGTATGTATGTACAGATAAATAGATATAGAAAAAGATACAAATTCAGCATGCATGATGTGACAGTTGTGATCAGATCGATAACAGGTGGGTCACTAAAATGGGAAAATAAGAATAAAGTCTCCAAGTTCTTATTATTCTTTTTTTTTTTTTAAAGGGGGTGTGGGAGGAGGGAAGGGTGGGAATGGGGGGGGAGTGTGTGTGTGTGGGGGGGGGGGGGCGAGCAAGGGGAGGGGATGGTCCTCGTCTATTGTTCCACTTACCAAACGTCACATTTTCACAGTTGCCGAGGTCTTCAGAGATCGGTTCCCTTCCCGTCTGAAGAGCGCAGACCGTGCAGGTCAGCTTTCCTTCAGCGTCAGCTGGGTCGCCCATGTACAGGAAACGGAAGCTCTTGATGTTCCCGTCGACACCTGAGCACCAACAGCTGACGCCCTCTGGAGGAGCAGCGCCACATTTGTCTGTCTTGTAGTCCACAGCACAGAGTAAATCTGAGGTAGCGGATTTGTGGACCACAAACGACAGAGTTGAGGGAAGAGGGACGCACTTTGCCTTTCCAACATCATCGGTGTTGACATCGCAGCTGACCTCATTCGCGGTGTCGTTCGCTGAGAAGATGCTCGGACAATGCATGGTGACAGTGGCTTGATCTGTGTGGAACAGAATGGTTGGAATATATATATATATATAGACAATCAAAAAAAGCAATGCTGTGATTTTTCTTTTTCTTTCAGTGTAGTTTGTTTCATATGGCTGGAATACAGATATAAAAATAAATACATAAATAAATGCAATGATTTTGTTGTTGTTTTCTTAGTTTCTGTGCAGTTTGTTTCATGTGGTATCTGGTTTCTGGAAACCACCTCCCTCCTTCACTCCCAGGGTATAATTATGTATGCATGTATGTATGAGAGAGAGAGAGAGAGAGAGAGAGAGAGAGAGAGAGAGAGAGACAGAGATTTGTGCAGTCTGTTTCTTACAGTATATGCTTCCTTGGAACAACCCCCACCACCACTATAATAGAAACAGCAGCTGCTTTACCATCCAGACCTGTAAGGCAGATATCAGAAACTCATTCTTCCGCCATCTGAGCGGAGCTATCTCATCGATAATTCAGCCCTTGTTCAATCCATCACCAACTTCCTGATGATAATAATCGTTACGTAGCTGGCCAGCCAGTTCCACCATCAGTAGGCCAGCTGATTCCCCTCACTCTGAATGCTATGCGACAATCAAAACACACACACATACACACACAACCAAAAAAACAAAAACAAAAACAAAAAACAAACAAACAAAAACAAAAAAACATTCACTCTCTCCCACGATATCCGTTCAGAAGTCTTTCACTATTTTCAATCAGTTTATGTTTTACATTTTACATCTCTGCTTCGAGCTAGCCCATGCGATTACAAATACCACTGAAAATACAAGAGACTTCTTGTCAAGCACAGAACCACGTGTTCAACTCCACAAAATACGGCTTGCTGTTATCCTGAGTGAATATAAGAAATGACTGTACTAATTCCATCTAGTATTGTTTCGTTTAAGTTTTGAAAAAGGAAAATTATTTGTTTAACCCCATGTAGTAATACTGTGTCATGGGAAACACATCCACGTACATAAACTAACACTCACACACATACACACACACACACACACACACACACGCTCGCGCGCCCGCACACACACACACTAACGCCCTCCCCCTCGCTCGCACACACACACACACACACACACACTAATAAGCTGAGTGTTCCTTGAAAAACAGATTTATGTTTCTATTAAATTTCTTTGTAAAAAAAAAAGTGAGCAACATTACCCGCCAATTTGGCTAAAGGCACGCTGTCTGTGGGGGTGCACATGGACATCTAGGGGCAGGCGAGGCCTATTGTCAGGCGCCAATGCCTGCTCAAGTCTGCCGTGCAGGTTTCGGGTTTTATCATACTCCACGATTGGTCAAAAAAAGCAATGACCATGTCAAACTGGTGCAGACAAGGCCGATCAGCTGACTTAGCTCTGTTGGTCAGATTTCTCGTATGGCTAACTGTTGTTTTGTAGCAAAGGCAGGTGTTTTTTTTTGTGGTTTTTTGTTTTACTCACTTGTGTAAACAAAGTGAGTCTATGTTTTAACCCGGTGTTCGGTTGTCTGTGTGTGTGTGTGTGTGTGTGTGTGTCCGTGGTAAACTTTAACATTGCCATTTTCTCTGCAAATGCTTTGTCAGTAGACACCAAATTTGGCTTAAAAATAGGAAAAATTCAGTTCTTTCCAGTCATCTTGTTTAAAACAATATTGCACATCTGGGATGGGCACAAAAAAATAATAAAAGAAGCCCAATTATATGCAAACTGAATTTACTGGTTTTTTTGTTTTTTGTTGTTTTTTATTCTCTAAACTTGGCACTTTGATCTGATATTCTGACACAACAACAAGAGCAGTCATTTTTATCATTTTTTTGTTCAAACTGGAACTTCTTTTGCTAACCATGGAAGTTATATTTGTTTTGCATGTCTTTGGTGCAGATAGTAAAAAAGGGAAATTAATCTGTAATTAATGCTTGGGGGCTTAATTTGCTTTAAACTGATCTTTCTCATCTTAAACATTACATTTTGAAATTATACTCAATACATAAAAAGCTTGTGTGTTTTACTCTCAGTGTTCAGGGCTTTCACTATGTTCATTCGCCCAAGTGATCTTTTTCGGAAAATACAAAAATCAATACAACGAGTGGACTTTATAGATCTATTGGCTGAGCCCTGAAGGCCATGGGCAAAAATCAGTTGCCTACACATATTTATACATATTCAAATCGCGTGCTCATATTCTTCGCGAACGCGAACGATGCCATTTTGTTTCAAGTTGTTGACCTGCCCGTTCAATCCTATATTAATCGACAATACACGATGATTTGTGATGGAAAGTTGGAGAAGGAGACCGTTAAATATTTATTCAGAGAAAGATTTGTGGACGCCTAATCACTTACTGGATTATGCCCCAAACTGCCATAAAAATATCCACAGAATCAGTCGGAATTCACAGTTAAAAATAACAAACCATGAGAGTTAAATTAATACCCTTGAATTGATGAAACGTAAAAATTTCCAGTCTGGACTTTTCTCAAAATGAAGTCCTTTTCACTTCACACGACGTTTAGAAGAACTTGTACTTGGCTCTACATGTTATTAGTTCAACAAAATACTCAATTTCCATATCAACTTTAAAACTATAAAACTAGAAAGATCATAAAAGAGAAATTGAATCGACCGTGTCAACTGGGTGTAACTAGACTTGCACATCTATCTAGATCCAGAGAAAACGGCTAAATGTTGCAGTGTGATTGCCGCAATAGCCACGTCTCCTTTACCGCGGACTTTAAAAGAATTTTTAATTGCCCTTAAAGATTTTTTGAATGCCCAGAATAATATGATTTAAACAGCGTTCTCACTGCGAATACCGAAACGATTTATCGCCCTTTAAAAAAATGTTTAAATATTATATTTTTGAACGTCAGCTAAGGAGCCACGATAGTGTCATGGGAAAGACAGTTTCTTCTCACCCGAACACGCGGGGTTCGAATCTGCCGTTAGGACTTTTTTTTTTCATTTTTTCTTTTTCTTTTAATCCGAAGCTTTATGATAACAAATACAGAACACATTTTAACGATTAGATTTTTTTTTAAAGTGTAACACAAGTGAGTCTTGAAGGCCTTGCCTCTTTTGTTTGTTTTTGTTTTCTGCAGATGGTTTGGGGGAGTATTTGTACACCAGAATGAATTCTCCCTCAACCCTGACGTGTGTCCCAATTTGTGTGTGTGTGTGTGTGTGTGTGTGTGTTCTTTTTCGTGAATCATAATAAACTGATATATGTTAGTGTGTTTGTGTGCGTGGGACGGGTAGGGGAAGAGGGGCCGGGGGGCGTAGAGGGGAGGGGGGCGGGCGGGGGGGGTTGGGGGGGGGGGGCGGTCACGCTAATGATATAGAACAATGCTTTATCTACAAACAAAATATACAACTTAGACTAGAATGGTCTTTTGAGATTTTCGTCATGCCCACGCTCATTCTTTTGTAGCACAGACATCTGGCTGCTTCACGGCAAAATTGATATACGATTGGGGGGCTCTCCCCCCGCATCAGTACAACTGTGAGTATGACGACTGATGTGCAATCATCAAGTCTGACAGAATTCACGCAAAATGAGTACACTGACGTACATGCAAGCCATCAAGCATGCTGGAAGAATTCAAGCAAAATGAGTACACTGACGTACATGCAAACCATCAAGCATGCTGGAAGAATTCACGCAAAATGAGTACACTGACGTACATGCAAACCGTCAAGCATGCTGGAAGAATTCACGCAAAATGAGTACACTGACGTACATGCAAACCATCACGCATGCTGGAAGAATTCACGCAAAATGAGTACACTGACGTACATGCAAACCATCAAGCATGCTGGAAGAATTCACGCAAAATGAGTACACTGACGTACATGCAAACCATCAAGCATGCTGGAAGAATTCAAGCAAAATGAGTACACTGACGTACATGCAAACCATCAAGCATGCTGGAAGAATTCACGCAAAATGAGTACACTGACGTACATGCAAACCATCAAGCATGCTGGAAGAATTCACGCAAAATAAGTACACTGACGTACATGCAAACCATCAAGCATGCTGGAAGAATTCAAGCAAAATGAGTACACTGACGTACATGCAAACCATCAAGCATGCTGGAAGAATTCAAGCAAAATGAGTACACTGACGTACATGCAAACCATCAAGCATGCTGGAAGAATTCACGCAAAATGAGTACACTGACGTACATGCAAACCATCAAGCATGCTGGAAGAATTCACGCAAAATGAGTACACTGACGTACAAGCAAACCATCAAACATGCTGGAAGAATTCACGCAAAATGAGTAAGCTGACTAGCATGCAAATCATCAAGTCATGAAAGAATAAAGGTACATTTAAGTACGCTGACTGACATGCAAACCATCAAGCATGCTGGAAGAATTCAAGCAGGAAGAGTACACTGACGTACATGCAAACCATCAAGCATGCTGGAAGAATTCAAGCAAGATGAGTAAGCTGACTGGCATGCAAATCATCAAGTCATGAAAGAATAAAGGTACATTTAAGTACGCTGACTGACATGCAAACCATCAAGCATGCTGGAAGAATTCAAGCAGGATGAGTACGCTGACTGACATGCAAACCATCAAGCATGCTGGAAGAATTCAAGCAAGATGAGTAAGCTGACTGGCATGCAAATCATCGAGCCATGAAAGAATACAGGTACATTTAAGTACGCTGACTGACATGCAAACCATCAAGCATGCTGGAAGAATTCAAGCAAGATGAGTAAGCTGACTGGCATGCAAATCATCGAGCCATGAAAGAATACAGGTACATTTAAGTACGCTGACTGACATGCAAACCATCAAGAAGGCTGGAAGAATTCAAGCAAGATGAGTAAGCTGACTGACATGCAAATCACCAAGCCTGGAAGAACTTTACGCACTATGAGTTCACTGACTTGCATGCATACATCAAACCTGAAACAGTAGTGAAATAATTTACTCACCTTGACTTGTAGTTGAATTTGCTGCCTCCTGTGCTGCTGCTGCTGCTGCTGCTGCAAAAAGAAAAAAAAAAGAAAAAAACAAATGTATATTTGATCTTTCAGAACATAAGTTTTCGCCATTACCATTTCAGTTATAGGCCTCCGTTGGTCAGTGTTGACCATGGATAAATCCTTGTTCATGTCTGCCCTTCTGGTACAGCGCTGTCACACAAGTCACTTCAGTGGACTGACTCTGTGCTGTTTAAACTGCCACGTTCCTTTCTGCGGGTCTGCTTTTCCTCTGCTGCACATATCAGTCGTCCTTCATTGAAGACACACTTTACATAAATAAATCGGTGTTAAAGCAATGCTCATCCAACTCCCCCCCCCCCCCCCCCCCCCCACACACACACACAAAACAGTTTCAGTTTCAGTAGCTCAAGGAGGCGTCACTGCGTTCGGACAAATCCATATACGCTACACCACATCTGCCAAGAAGATGCCTGACCAGCAGCGTAACCCAACGCGCTTAGTCAGGCCTTGAAAAAAAAGTGAATAAATAATAGATAAATACTTTTTTTTAAAGGTGAATAAATAATAGATTATATAATAAATATATATATATATATATATAAATGACAACAAACAAACAACAACAAAAAAACAAACAATGGCGAGAAGAAGACAGACAGTGGAAGGACGAATGTGAGTATTGTATGGATCTGAAACACGTGAAACTGATGTAAAGAACTGATACACAATGATGATAATTATTATCAAGATTTGGTTCTGTTCAGCCACACACCTTTCTCAGTTCGTTGTTTTGTACTTAGTACAGATCTGTAATGGCTGTTGTTGTGTCAAACCTGCAGCAGTGAAATCTATAATCAATGAACCTAACAAACGACCTGAGATGGCAGTCCTTATCAACTACAACACGGACTCTGAAAAGAAAGAAATGCAGTGTTGTTGTTGTTGTTGTTGTTGTTGTTGTTGTTTGGGGGGGTTGTTGTTGTTGTTGTTTTTTTTGGGGGGGTTGTTTTTTGTTGTTGTTTTTTTTGGGGGGGAGTCTCTTTCTTTTCTTTATGTGCAGTTTGTTTCATATGATATATGGTTTTTTGGGGGAACCACCTCCCAACACTCCCAAGCTACGTGTATGTATGTATGTATCCATGTATATATATATATATATATATATATATATATATATATATATATATATCCACTTTTCCACTACAAAAAACACATATTTAGATAACTTTAGACCTGATTTGAGTAACAGGCATAATATAAATGCATCAACTTCGTAACATTGTTAGTGTTTCATTGCTGGCAGCATTGAATAAGAATCAACACAAAACACAATCGGTAGTGTAAGCAGCACTGACTTGAAGTTGTGTACCTTGTGAATGGAGAGAGTTGCCACTCTTTACTAATTGTTAACAATAGTGTATGATTATAGCAAGACGAATTGTCGACAAGTAAATCAGAGCCGGTTGCTTAAAATCGGAAATTATTCTGATGTGAAAATAGAAAAAGCTTATGGGAGAATCACATAAACGTCCGAAGTAGAAAACATGCCATAGAATCTACCTTCTAGCGTCACTGTGAGTTGCAAGTTTTTCGTTCTTTTTTGAAAATTTCTAAATGACACACATATAATTTTATGCCCTATCATCTGCACCGTTTCAGTGGCGTTTCTCCCGGGCCCGATCATTCATGAATCCTCCATTCACAGCCACACACGGGTTCGTCTGCCTGAGTCTCAGCGTGGACAGTCGATACAGAACTGTCAATGTCAGGTCTCTGTTTGGTCACACAACAGGGAAGCCTGCTACCAAGTTACTTTAGGGTGGTGTTCGGCATTGCCTGTTCTGACTGGACATACCAAGAAACTACAGAAGTCAGGAAATTTGAACAATACTATTATTTAACTCTCTCCATACGAACGGCGAAAGAGACGACGTTAACAGCGTTTCATCCCAATTAACATCATCAAAATATTGCAAGCGGAAGGCTCTTATACGGAAGAGGTGAATGCTGACAAAGAATACCACAGTTCTGACAACGGAAGCTAAAGGTTGGGTCATTCAGACACCCACTGGACATCCGAGGGGTCTGTGTAGAGGAGAAGAGAGGACTGGCCGTACTGAGTGAGTTAAAGAATTATCTATGAAGTAGATGACTGAAGGTGTAGCCCCAGTCAATAAGCCCAGGAAAAAACACTCTTCTCTCAATACCAGAACACTGAGTCAGGCCCACAAAAAATCCTGAGGGTAGTATTCAGTGTGCACATACATATTATTGTACTTAGGTGTAAAGCTTGTGGAGAGGGAGGGGATTGAGTGAGTAAAGGAAACAGAGAAAGAGAGAGTGAGAGGGTGTGTATGTGTATGTATACCATGCTTCTCTTTCAGGGAATATGATTTTGTGTGAAGCCATCATGTATGTGTAATATATGTTGCATAGTCTTGTAAGTGTTTGAACATGCCATTGGGAAGAAGACAGATTAAAAACATGAGGAAAAAAAAAGAAAAGAAAAGACAACAGAAAGGAGAAAAATGATGATGGAAGGAACAAAAAAACCAAAAACAACAACAACAAAAAAGACCAAGAGATACAAACAAAAACAAAAAAAAAGATACAAAAGACCAACAACAACAACAACAACAAAAAATAAAATAAAATAAAAGAACCTTCCAGGGATGCTGAAACTATCCTGCTCATTTGCAGAACTTTTAGGCATCCACTGATTTCTCCTTAAAAAAAACAACAAAAAACACTCCACTCTCAGTTGAAAGCCAGCCACGGGCCGGTAAAAAAAGAAAAAAAAGAAAAAAAGAAAAAGAAATATAATGATAATATTAATAATAAACAAAACCCAAAACAACAACAAAAAAACCAACTCCCCTGGAAATGAAATCTCTGTCCTCCCAGCTGCATTTTCTAAATTCAGGAACCTGTTTTACCGGCAACTTTTGGTGCATGTATGAAACGCTGTTACCATTAGCAGATGAGATGATGTAAAACCCATTTTAAGTGGATTTCAACTTTTACGTTGTACGTTATTTATTCAGTTTTGATGCGGATTCAGTCACTAAACTATCGTGCCACCATCTTGCTTCCCACCCCCACCTACCCCCCCGTGTTTGGTCCCACAAACCATATCATATATCATATCAAGTGTCCCGGCTTTTAGGCTTTATCATCCATTTGCATCATCAATTAGGGCTTATCATTTATTCTTTCTTCTTTTTTAAACTTTATATAAGAGTACGCAGTTACTAATGTTACGGCTAGCTTCCTATGGAGAAATTAACTTGGAATCCATAATCCTTCTAGTGTTTATCTAATACATTCTGTTAAATGTTCCTGCAGTGACAATGTTACTAGGGAGATTATTCCAGAAATCAACAACCCTGTTAGCAAAAGAGCGTGAAAAAAAGGTTTGATTTGGTGAATGCCTTCATTAGTTTTAGTGGGTGTCCCCTGGTAATGATTACTGCCCTTCAGAGTGAAATGATTTTGTATAGTGCTCTAATCATAATGTCCATGTAGAATCTTATTGGTCTCAATCATATCACCCCTTAACCTGCGATATTCCAGGCTTGGGAGTTTCAAACTAGTTAGGTTCTCTCTTTTTCGGACATGCTACCTATCCCTATTAATTGTTTGGTAAATCTTCTCTGTACATTTTCAATCCAGTCAATATGTTTTCTAAGGTAAGGGGACAATACTACATTACCATATTCCAGTATTGGTCTTGCTAATGCTTGAAATAAAAATGTAACTGATAGGTGCAATGATTTAGGACACTATCACGAGTCATTCTGTGCATTTTCAATCCAGTCAATACGTTTTCTGAGGTATGGGGACAATACTACATTACCATATTCCAGTATTGGTCTTGCTAATGCTTGAAATAACAAGAGAGGCAAGGCCTTCAAGACTCACTTGTGATACACTTTAAAAAAAAAAAAATTCAAGCTTTTTATGTATTGAGTATAATTTCAAAATGTAATGTTTAAGATGAGAAAGATCAGTTTAAAGCAAATTAACTCCCCTAGCGTTACAGAATAATTTCCCTTTTTTTACTATCTGCACCAAAACGTTTGCAAAATAAATAAAACTTCCATGCTTAGCAAAAGAAGTTCCTGTTTGAACAAAAAATGATAATAATGACTGCTCTAGCTGTTGGGTCAGAATATCAGATCAAAGTGCCAAGTTTAGAGAATACAAAAAATATAAATATAACAGTAAATGCAGTTTGCATATAATTAGGCTTCATTCTTTTCTTTTTTTTTGTGCCCATCCCAGAGGCGCAATATTGTTTTAAACAAGATGCCTGGAAAGAACTGAATTTTTCCTATTTTTATGCCAAATTTGGTGTCAACTGACAAAGTAGTTAAAGAGAAAATGTCAATGTTAAAGTTTACCACGGACACACAGACACCCACACACACACACACACAGACAACCGAACACCGGGTTAAAACATAGACTCACTTTGTTTACACAAAAATTAATGAGTCAAAAATGTAACTGATAGGTGCAATGATTTAGGACACTATCACGAGTTACTTCGTTGGACTGATAAAAAGAGCTCACTTACCAGTGAAAATCACCCACAACAAGCAGAGGACAAGACCAATTGAAACGTAGATCTTCTTCATGGTCTTCTGTTTTGTCCCTCAAGCGCGCCCCTGGTTTTGCGTTGCGACGATAGCCAGTATTGGCTCCTGCAACGTACAAATCCAGATCCCGAGAGAACCGATTGTTTGATCACGTGACTTGAATGACAACGGCCGCAGTCCACAGTTGCAGAAAAGCTTAAAGCTGTAAAGCCTTTCTAGATCTGCAATCGGCATTCGTCAAACTCAAGCACCTAGAACATACATGAATGAATAACATAAATCCAGGTAGGCGGGGGTGGTCTATACGACGATCTCACGGAGGAGATTATTGGGAGTCAGACCTGAAGAAATGAGTCAAGGATCGTAATTTGCTTTTGATCGAGATCTATGCAAATACACATTTTCAGCACACACACACACACACACACACAAAACATCAACACAGTGAATGAAACATTTCCATGTGAATTCATCCTATCTTAACAGGAATATTTGCTGGTCATGACAAATAAATCTAGCATATTCAAATTATACCCAACACAGTGTTGTAGAGTACAGCGTCTGCAATAATCCTCGTGGTTTAAAGAATATGGACCAATGAGAAACGAGATTCTTAGAGGATGCGGAGGACTTTAACGGGAGACGAAACAACCCACAACTGATTACCACTCTGCAATGTACTGCTGCTGCTAAGAAAAATTCATATCGGCTTATTCTGCAAGTGCCATAAGCAAAACCCGTATTAAACTATGTATATTATTCTTGAGCAAGATAGATGTTGCATCAGTACAGTGGATGAAAAATTCCCACTTTATTCTATCTTTACCGTGATATTCGTTGGTCATGACAAATAGAACTAGATCTGGCAGGTTCAAATCATACCCAACACAGTTCTATACGCAAAGCCTGGATAAGGCCTAAACTATGTTTGTTATTCTTGAGCAAGATAAAAGTTGCATTAACACATTGAATGAAACAGTCCACTTCATTCCATCTTCACCGTAATATTTACTGGTCACGACAGATAGATCCAACAGGTTCAAGTCATGCTTAACACACTGCCAGAAGCAAAACCTAGATTGATTTACGTGTTTCATTCTTGAGCAAGATAAAAGTTGCATCAACACAGTGAATGAAAAAAAGTCTGCTTCATTTCATGTTTACCAAAATATCAAGTGGTTACGACAAATAGATCACGTCAGTTAACAACATACTCACCACACTGCCACAAGCAAAACCTGGATTCATGAATAGGCAATTGTATTTTAAGTTAAAAATTTAGTATACACATGCTTTGCGTTTCAGTACAGTGTATCTCTTGATCTGCTTTCTGGTTAATAAAGACATTGATTATGATGTCTGTAGCATGAGTTGGCCCTTTCAGCGAACACATGCTTTTGTTGAGTCTATGTGAGTCTATGTTTTAACCCGGTGTTCGGTTGTCTGTGTGTGTGTGTCTGTGTGTCCATGGTAAACTTTAACATTGACATTTTCTCTGCAAATATTTTGTCAGCTGACACCAAATTTGGCATAAAAATAGGAAAAATTCAGTTCTTTCCAGTCATTTTGTTTAAAACAATATTGCACCTCTGGGATGAGCACAAAAAAATAAAATAAAATAAAAAAGAAGCCAAATTATATGCAAACTGAATTTACTGTTATATATATATATATATATATATATATATATATATATATATTATTTTTTATTCTTTAAACTTGGCACTTTGATCTGATATTCTGACACAACAACAAGAGCAGTCATTTTTATCATTTTTTTGTTCAAACAGGAACTTCTCTTGCTAAGCATGGAAGTTATATTTATTTTGCATGTCTTTGGTGCAGATAGTAAAAAAGGGAAATTAATCTGTAATTAATGCTAGGGGGCTTAATTTGCTTTAAACTGATCTTTCTCATCTTAAACTTTAAATTTTGAAATTATACTCAATACATAAAAAGCTTGTGTGTTTTACTCTCAGTGTTCAGGGCTTTCACTATGTTCATTCGCCCAAGTGATCTTTTTCGGAAAATACTAAAATCAATACGACGAGTGGACTTTATAGATCTATTGGCTGAGCATGTTTAAATGTTAAATTTTTGCACGTCAGTTAAGGAGCTACGATAATGTAATGGGTAAGACAGTTTTGGGTTCGAATCTGCCGTTAGGACTTTTTTTTTCTTTTTTTCTTTTAACCCGAAATTTATAATAACAAATACAGAATTCATGTTAACGATTAGATTTTTTTCAAAGTGTATCACAAGTGAGTCTTGAAGGCCTGGCCTCTCGTTCTTATTACTTTAATCGTTTTGTTTTATGAGTAGCGTCACCCTTGCATTAGCTTTGGTTTTCAATGCAGTGTATCTCTTAATTTGCTTTCTGGTTAATAATAGTGTTGATTATGATGTAGCAAGAGTTAGCACTTTACCTGTTTAAGCGAACACATACTTTTGTTTTCATTACAACGTATCTCTTTATTTTCTTTCAAGTTATCAATATCATTGACTATGTTGTCTATACCATGAGTTAGTACTTTCATGCAAGGGGGGGATTATTCTTCTGTGAAGTAACAATTTATACATTTTGTCTGTATCAGTGCATCCAATAACACACTCATACTCACACACACACGCGCATGAGTCTGTGTGCTGTTTGTTTTGTAATCATGTGCATTGGTAATTGTCAGGAAGGTTTGTTTTAATGTGTTTACGTTTTTTATCCATGATGTCCTTTTTTTTAATTACTTTTACCGTTTTGTTTTATGAGTAGCGTCACCTTTGCATTAGCTTTGCCCTCTGGCCATTCCCGACAATGTCTTCCAAGAGTGGGTAAAATGATTCTCTTGAACAAATGTTTGAGGTTTTCAGTGTTTTCCTCCCATTCTTTTGGTTTCTTTCAGGTCTTGTAGCTGGCATACAAGCTGGCTTGTGTCTTCTGTTTGTCCCATCCATGATCGTCCGCGTCCTAAAGGCGGCCTTTTGGTTCCTTAACTGCATTTTTTCTTGATTCAGAAACAGATCACTTTCTAAAGGCTCAAAGACATATCTAAATTCAATATATAGCATGTTATGTTTATGTTCTTTTTAGGGCAAGAATATACATTGATTCAACGATTACATACATACACACAATTTTCATAAATCAGTAGTACTAGTAGGGATAATGACCCTAACTTTCATTGATATGAAATGTGTTACATACCAAAACTACTCACTTTCCTCAGCCCACACCACCCCCACCAAATCCTTGCCACTACCATCGTTGACTTTGTTTTTTAACAGGGGAAGCTTTACATGTTGTATTATGATCATTTTCATGAGTTGTTAGCTTTTCCGTACATGCCTTGGTGCATTTGGGTCGGGCGCTCCACCATGGGTTAGCTGGTTTTGGTGATTGACCACCTGTCCCTCATCTTCCAACACAAAATCTATTTCTTTGTGTAACTGATATTAAACTGATGTAAACTAAAAACTGTCCTCACTCCTCATCATCCCCTTCCCTGTGTCCCTCATCCCATGCTCTGGGCTTCTGAACTGTCTTGTTTTATTTACTTCTCAAATTATTGTCATACTGCTGCTGATAACAGTCTAAGCTGCATCAACTTCATGAATTTTTCTTTTATGTTTTGCAGTTTGAAATGTTTAAAGAAGAGACAGTTTGCATATATTCATGTCTGTTTTCTAGTGTGTGTGAAAGAAGCCTCACTTAATGCCTTTACACTTCATGTGTTTGTATTTTTTATCAAAACTGTTAAAAATGAGTACTGTGTACTGATGAATTGTAGACTGGTGTTAATGTAATAACAATTCTTCATTCACTATTCATTCAGCCACACTGCATTGATAACAAAGAGAAAAAAGAATTGGAAAATCTTATAATCATCATTATGGTTTATTCAGAGAAATCCACCCATATCATACAACACTGTAAACATAAGATGAAATCTTCTTTGTTAACAAATCATTGTTGATAATTATAAACTAAAGCATACATCAGCATCACCCTTCCCAGTCACTTATACAATGCACACATGCCAGTGTGTAAGCAGATGACTTGCTACACAGGAAGCTTGCTACACTGGAAGCTCATCTGCACATTGCTACATTCAAAAGTTTATCCAAACATTTATTCGTGTATAAAGCTGATACCGTCAAGTCAGTCACTAGGCTATTTTCTTCTGCTGTAAATCCTTACCATATCAATGTTGAACTGCCTTCAGGTAAATTTAATTTTGCCTTTAAAATCACCCCCATACTAATACAAAACAAGAGAGGCAAGGCCTTCAAGACTCACTTGTGATACACTTTAAAAAAAAAAACCCAAGCTTTTTATGTATTGAGTATAATTTCAAAATGTAATGTTTAAGATGAGAAAGATCAGTTTAAAGCGAATTAAGTCCCCTAGCATTAATTACAGAGTAATTTCCCTTTTTTACTATCTGCACCAAAACGTTTGCAAAATAAATAAAAATTCCATGCTTAGCAAAAGAAGTTCCTGTTTGAACAAAAAATGATAATAATGACTCCTCTAGTTGTTGTGTCAGAATAAGAGGTCAAAGTGCCAAGTTTAGAGAATACAAAAAATATAAACAGTAAATGCAGTTTGCATATAATTAGGCTTCCTTTTCTTTTTTTTTTCTTTTTTTGGTGCCCATCTCAGAGGTGCAATATTGTTTTAAACAAGATGACGTGTCAACTGACAAAGTATTTGCAGAGAAAATGGCAATGTTAAAGTTTACCACGGACACACAGACACAGAGACACACACAGAGAGACAACCGAACACCGGGTTAAAACATACTCATTTTGTTTACACAAGTGAGTCAAAAATGATGTCGTTTTGTTTTGTTTTGTTTTATCAGCGTATCAGCAGCACCCTGCACCCCTTCCACCAGCTGTCCCTTTGGCCGAGGGAAGTTCAAGTTCAGTGTGCACATTTTCTGTTTGTGTAAAAAACGAAATAAAATAAAAATAAGATAAAATAAAATAAAATATTTAATGATCATACAATTTATACATTTTTCTATACTGATGCATAATCATTATGTATAGTTTTACACAATTTAGTACTACACTCTGATGTTTTCAGTTTTCAGCTTCAGTTTCAAGGTGTTGTCAGCATGCAGTCAGATCCACATATGCTACGCTACATCTGTTGAAAAACAAAAAGAGAATTAAAGAAAAGAAAGGAAGAAAGAAAGAAAGGAAAAAAGAGCCCAACCATCGCATGACCCAATGTGCTGATCAGCCTCCTAAACCCATGTCATAAATATCACATCAGTACTGACACAACTTTGGTTTTTGACTCACTTGTGTAAACAAAGTGAGTCTATGTTTTAATCCGGTGTTCGGTTGTCTGTGTGTGTGTGTGTGTGTGTTTGTTTGTTTGTGTGTCCGTGGTAAACTTTAATATTGACATTTTCTCTGCAAATACTCTGTCAGTTGACACCAAATTTGGCATAAAAATAGGAAAAATTCAGTTCTTTCCAGTCATCTTGTTTAAAACAATATTGCACCTCTGGGATGGGCACAAAAAAAAAGAAGTCTAATTATATGCAAACTGCATTTACTGTTATATTTATATTTTTTGTATTCTCTAAACTTGGCACTTTGATCTGATATTCTGACCCAACAACAAGAGCAGTCATTATTATCATTTTTTGTTCAAACAGGAACTTCTTTTGCTAAGCATGGACGTTTTATTTATTTTGCAAACGTTTTGGTGCAGATAGTAAAAAAGGGAAATTACTCTGTAATTAATGCTAGGGGACTTAATTTGCTTTAAACTGATCTTTCTCATCTTAAACATTACATTTTGAAATTATACTCAATACATAAAAAGCTTGGATTTTTTTTTTTTTTTTTTTTTTTAAAGTGTGTCGGGGGGAGGGGGCGGGGTTCACAGTGATTTTCTTGTGTATTTTCATGTCAGAAATCATAATTTACATGTCTGCCAAGTCTAAATTACGGTATAAATGCAGTGTGGGTGGTAAATATTGGCCATTTTTCCTTCTTTGGGCCCTATAAGTAACTTTTGGAGGTGTATGTGCTTGAAACGGTATCTCCACAGAAAGAAAATAATATGAACTATTCCATGAATAACATTAGAATGGGATTAGTGCCGTAATCGCTTGTCACGTGGTCAAATACTTCCGGTGTACTGAAAATGCTCAAATGCCAGCACCCTGATTACTGGATGAAGGGTTCCTTTATCAGCGTGAAGTAACTGTTGTGATAATTAGGTATTGTATTAGAAAACATTAGTGTTATAATGTGTAGCATTGCATTTAATCAGTCTAATTTTCATGGTTTTTGTCCCTGCCGACCGCAAGGGCCATAATGTAAATGAGGCGGGGTCTTTTTTTTTCTGTTCTATTCCCCATGCATTATCATGAAAGAATCATCACACTGTATAAGTCTTACAGGGGTTTATTTGTGGTTTAACCCTTTCACCGCCAAGCTCGCATTTATGCACAGGCGTGGCAGAGGATCCATGCCAATGAAAGGTGACCATTCATTGGTCTGTTATCCATGAACCTACTGCTCTTGATGTTCGGTGGTGGGATAGGCCATATTTTCTATCCATCGCAGGGGGAATCCCCAGCTATTCTTTGCCACTGTCTTTTCTGTGTTTATACCACAAGGAAATTTTGTACTCTAAATTGACTGGCGGTGAAAGGGTTAAATGCGTGGGGAGCATTTTTGTGGTGTGGTTGGTTTTTGTTGTTGTTGTTGTTTTTGTTTGTTTGTTTGTTTTTTGTTTGTTTTTCCTTCTTTAAACTGTATAGATGAAGTCTGGAGTACACCTGGCTACAAAGCCACAGTACCAGAATAATGAACATATTTTATTTTCTTTGTGTTATACGTAAAACTTAGAAGCGTTGACAAGCAAATTCTGCATCATTCGCAACAAAAACAACTTCCAGACAGACATAAGACTAGTGACCGAAAATAGCAAGACTCGGACTGAGAAATATGAAATCTGATGTGTTCACAAAACCCGTACAAAGTTTGAAGGTTACACAAAGTTTACAAAGAGACTGGATGGTGCATTGTACGCGTTTCACTTTAAAACTGTAAGACATGTTCTTAAATGCAAACAGTGAAACACTGACATAAGGACAGAAAGTGCATGTTTTTAAATGCAAACAGTGAAACACTGACATAAGGACAGAAAGTACATGTTCTTAAATGCAAACAGTGAAACACTGACATAAGGACAGAAGGTACATGTTCTTAAATGCAAACAGTGAAACACAGACATAAGGACAGAAAGTACATGTTCTTAAATGCAAACAGTGAAACACAGACATAAGGACAGAAAGTACATGTTCTTAAATGCAAACAGTGAAACACAGACATAAGGACAGAAAGTACATGTTCTTAAATGCAAACAGTGAAACACTGACATAAGGACAGAAAGTACATGTTCTTAAATGCAAACAGTGAAACACAGACATAAGGACAGAAAGTACATGTTCTTAAATGCAAACAGTGAAACACTGACATAAGGACAGAAAGTACATGTTTTTAAATGCAAACAGTGAAACACAGACATAAGGACAGAAAGTACATGTTCTTAAATGTAAACAGTGAAACACAGACATAAGGACAGAAAGTACATGTTCTTAAATGCAAACAGTGAAACACTTACATAAGGACAGAAAGTACATGTTCTTAAATGCAAACAGTGAAACACAGACATAAGGACAGAAAGTACATGTTCTTAAATGCAAACAGTGAAACACTGACATAAGGACAGAAAGTACATGTTCTTAAATGCAAACAGTGAAACACAGACATAAGGACAGAAAGTACATGTTCTTGAATGCAAACAGTGAAACACTGACATAAGGACAGAAAGTACATGTTCTTAAATGCAAACAATGAAACACAGATATGAGGACAGAAGGTACATGTTTTTTAAATGCAAACAGTGAAACACTGACACAGGGACAGAAAGTACGTGTTTTTAAATGCAAACAGTGAAACACTGACATAAGGACAGAAAGTACATGTTCTTAAATGCAGTGAAACACTGACATAAGGACAGAAAGTACATGTTTTTAAATGCAAACAATGAAACACTGACATAAGGACAGAAAGTACATGTTCTTGAATGCAGACAGTGAAACACTGACATAAGGACAGAAAGTACATGTTCTTAAGTGCAGACAGTGAAACACTGAAATAAGGACAGAAAGTACATGTTCTTAAATGCAAACAGTGAAACACTGACATAAGGACAGAAAGTACATGTTTTTAAATGCAAACAGTGAAACACTGTTAAATGCAGACAGTGAAACACTGACATAAGGACAGAAAGTACATGTTCTTGAATGCAGACAGTGAAACACTGAAATAAGGACAGAAAGTACATGTTCTTAAATGCAAACAGTGAAACACTGACATAAGGACAGAAAGTACATGTTTTTAAATGCAAACAGTGAAACACTGTTAAATGCAGACAGTGAAACACTGACATAAGGACAGAAAGTACATGTTCTTAAATGCAAACAGTGAAACACTGACATAAGGACAGAAAGTACATGTTTTTAAATGCAAACAGTGAAACACTGACATAAGGACAGAAAGTACATGTTTTTAAATGCAAACAGTGAAACACTGAAATAAGGACAGAAAGTACATGTTCTTAAATGCAAACAGTGAAACACTGACATAAGGACAGAAAGTACATGTTTTTAAATGCAAACAGTGAAACACTGAAATAAGGACAGAAAGTACATGTTTTTAAATGCAAACAGTGAAACACTGAAATAAGGACAGAAAGTACATGTTCTTAAATGCAAACAGTGAAACACTGACATAAGGACAGAAAGTAAATGTTTTTAAATGCAAACAATGAAACACAGATATGAGGACAGAAGGTACATGTTTTTTTAAATGCAAACAGTGAAACACTGATATAGGGACAGAAAGTACATGTTTTTAAATGCAAACAGTGAAACACTGACATAAGGACAGACAGTACATGTTCTTGAATGCAAACAGTGAAACACTGACATAAGGACAGAAGGTACATGTTCTTAAATGCAAACAGTGAAACACTGACATAAGGACAGAAAGTACATGTTTTTAAATGCAGACAGTGAAACACAGACATAAGGACAGAAAGTAAATGTTTTTAAATGCAAACAATGAAACACAGACATAAGGACAGAAGGTACATGTTCTTAAATGCAGTGAAACACTGACATAAGGACAGAAAGTACGTGTTTTTTAAATGCAAACAGTGAAACACTGACATAAGGACAGACAGTACATGTTTTTAAATGCAAACAGTGAAACACTGACATAAGGATAGAAAGTACATGTTTTAAAATGCAAACAGTGAAACACTGACATAAGGATAGAAAGTACATGTTTTTAAATGCAAACAGTGAAACACTGACATAAGGACAGAAAGTACATGTTTTTAAATGCAAACAGTGAAACACTGACATAAGGACAGAAGGTACATGTTCTTAAATGCAGTGAAACACTGACATAAGGATAGAAAGTACATGTTTTTAAATGCAAACAGTGAAACACTGACATAAGGACAGAAGGTACATGTTCTTAAATGCAGTGAAACACTGACATAAGGATAGAAAGTACATGTTTTTAAATGCAAACAGTGAAACACTGACATAAGGACAGAAAGTACATGTTTTTAAATGCAAACAGTGAAACACTGACATAAGGACAGAAAGCCCAAGAGAAGGGGAATGCCACAGCCGGACCATCAACTCCCAGGGGAAAAAAAAGACAACTTTGGGACAAGCTCCCATTGTCTGTAAAATACCCCTCACGGCGCGCGTCTCCAACAGCCTCTGACAACTAAGTCCAGCTCCTAGCCTGCTCGTGTGGCTTAGATATAAGCCCGGCGGTACTGCTACTACTGATAGGAGAAGGGGCGAAGGCGGGTTACCTGGAGCCTGAAAACCAATGCTTTGGGGAGATGGGGCTCATCAGTCTGGGAAGACAGCTCATCTAAGAGAAGGAAAACTCTGATTTCAAACCTCCGCTGCCTTGCGGCCATACCCACTCATAGGAAAGGCTTCGGGAGTCAACCCTGAGGAAAAATCCGGAGCCGGAGTCCCCAAGGCAGTCCGAGGCTGTATACAGCAACGTTATGGCAACTCCTGCGACGGCACTGGAACCATGTGTATCGGTGCTTGTCTTTCCAATGGACCATTCCAGCGACGTGGAGAGGAGGGGTCTGCTGCATGGGTAAAAGCTTTCCCCCCATACTTACTTACCCAGGCTTTGCGCTCTGGAATAAACACGTAGAGCGCAACTCCATAGTCTTCCGAGACTGATGGATGCCTACTACTACTACTGCTATATGCAAAGTACAAGAAAGAGGTTCTTGTGGCAAGAAATAAAAGAAGACACAGTTTGGTAGTACACATGAACAACTCGGTGATATTTTCTGTAATTCAAAAGGAATGATTTGAGTTATTTTTGCAATGAACTCTAAACAATCTGTTATTTGTGTTGGCCACACCTTTCGACAAAGAACTGCCAAAGAAGAGATTTAGTGGGGGGGGGGGGGGGGGGGGGGTTTAAACATTGTCTGGATTCTTAAATCGAAACTGACGTTATGTGGCACGGGTAATTATGGACATGCAGTTGTGGACATAAAAAAAACTAATCAAACTAGAATGCAGATATTGTGAAAAATCGCCCTGCTGATGTAAGTGGGGTGTATGTACGCATCTGGAGTGATGGCCTAGAGGTAACGCGTCCGCCTAAGAAGCGTGAGAATCTGAGCGCGCTGGTTCGAATCACGGCTCAGCTGCCGATAATTTCTCCCCCTTCACTAGACCTTGAGTGGTGGTCTGGATGCTAGTAATTCGGATGAGACGATAAACCGAGGTCCCGTGTGCAGCATGCAATTAGCGCACGTAAAAGAACCCACGGCAACAAAACGGTTGTTCCTGGCAAAATTCTGTAGAAAAATCCACTTCGATAGGTAAAACAAATAAAACTACATGCAGGAAAAAATACGAAAAAAGGGTGGCACTGTAGTGTAGCGACGCGCTCTCCCTGAGGAGAACAGCCCGAATTTCACACAGAGAAATCTGTTGTGATGAAAAGAAATACAAATACAAATAAACTATTAATGATGATGTTATGTTTACCACATAAACGTTGTTGTAAATTGCGGCATCGCGATACTTGTAATTGTGGAGTTTGGGTCAATAATAGAACGTCTGTAACGCTTGTGAACATTTTAGCAGGTCATTCTTTGTGGTAGAAGGCTGGGTGATATAATCTGAAGCTCTACAAACCTAATCTCAGTCAAATTTGACACTTCACTAATAACAACATGCCATTTTTGTTGATCACACACTCTCGCGACAATACAAAAACAGTGCCTTTTTTAACTATTCCCTTGTATATTCATACCGTAATTCATTTTTGGCAGACAGGTATATTTGAATGGCAAACTGATAACACTTTCGGGAAATCATAATGAAAAATCCCCCCCCCCCCTAACCTCCCCGCCGGGGTAAGGGGGGAGATGGGGTGTGTGTGTGGGGGGGGGGGGGATATGGTCACCTGAAGGTCTACATGTTGGATAATGCAAGACAATGAGGTTGAAGAAAATGCCACCACACGTTTCGTATCAAAGCTGACACTGTAAGAGACGTCGAAGTTTTCAGAAGGTCTTCAGAAGAAGGGAGGCAGCCACAGCCAGCACGATTCCCAGCAGACTGCTTTTCGGGTTTCCAGTTCCAACATTCTCGGTTGTGACTGAAACAAAAAGGCGTACAGTACCCATGCCGGATAGGGGGGTGGAGTTTGGGGGGGTGGGGGGTGGGGATCCCAAGGGTTGTTGCGTAAGACCCTGGTGGGGTGTAGGGGAAATGCCTAGCTGTGAGGGGCAAGGGGGTGTGGAGATGGAGGGGGTGTGTGGGGGTGTGTGGGGGGACTGGTGGGCAAAGTCTCCCATAAACTGACAAAGAAGTTGTTTGCAACCTCAGGAACTGTCCAGGAATCGCTGCTGTTTCATTTGTTTAAATGTGTGTGCACACGCACACAAACACACAAAAGAAGGAACAAATAATGATACTTATAGGCCTAAGATATGAGAGCTATAATGGCCTTCTGTTTGAATATCTGGGGGGACATCTGCCTATTTCAGAAGACCAAGTTCGAAAAAGAAGAAAAGAGAGGCAAGGCCTTCAAGACTCACTTGTGATACACTTTAAAAATAAAAAAAAAATCTAATCGTTAAAATGTGTTCTGTATTTGTTATTATAAAGCTTCGGGTTAAAAGAAAAAGAAAAAAAAAAGTCCTAACGGCAGATTCGAACCCCGCGCGTTCGGGTGAGAAGAAACTGTCTTACCCATTACACTATCGGGGCTCCTTAGCTTACGTGCAAAAATGTAACATTTAAACATGCTTTTTTAGAGGGAGATAAATCGATTGCGGTATTCGCAGTGAGAACGCTGTTTAAATCATATCATTCTAGTGTATCTTGGGCATTCAAAAAATCTTTAAGGGCAATTAAAAATTCTTTTTAAGTCCGCGGTAAACGAGATGTGGCTATCGCCGCAATCACACTGCAACATTTAGCCGTTTTCTCTGGATCTACATAGATGTACAAGTTTAGTTACACCCGGTTGACATGACACGGTCGATTCAATTTCTCTTTTATGTTCATTCTAGTTTTATAGTTTTAAAGTTGATATGAAAATTGAGTATTTTGTTAAACTAATAACATGTAGAGCCAAGTATAAGTACTTCTAAACGTCGTATGAAGTGAAAAGGACTTCATTTTGAGAAAAGTCAAGACTGGAAATTTTTTACGTTTCATCAATTCAAGGGTATTAACTCTCATGGTGTATTATTTTTAACTGTGAATTCCGACTGATTCTGTGGATATTTTTATGGCAGTTTGGGGCATAATCCAGTAAGTGATGAGGCGTTCACGAATCTTTCTTTGAATAAATATTTAACGGTCTCCTTTTCCAACTTTCCATCACATGTTATCGTGTATTGTGAATTGAATATAGGATCGAACGGGCAGGTCAACAACTTGAAACAAAATGGCGTCAGTCGCGTTCGCGAAGAATATGAGCACGTGCTTTGAATATGTATAAATATGTGTACGTAATTGATTTTTGCCCATGACCTTCAGGGCTCAGCCAATAAAAAAAAGGACATCATGGATAAAAAACGTAAACACATTAAAACAAACCTTCATGACAATTACCAACAGAGAGCAATGCACATGATTACAAAACAAACAGCACACAGACTCATGCGCGTGTGTGTGTGAGTGTGAGTGAGTGTGTGTGTGTTATTGGATGCACTTATACAGACAAAATCTATAAATTGTTACTTCACAGAAGAATAATCCCCCCCTTGCGTTAAAGTGCTAACTCATGGCACAGACAACATAGTCAATGATACTGATAACTTGAAAGAAAATAAAGAGATACGTTGTAATGAAAACAAAAGTATGTGTTCGCTTAAACAGGTAAAGGGCTAACTCATGCTCAGCTCAGCCAATAGATCTATAAAGTCCACTCGTGGTATTGATTTTAGTATTTTCCGAAAAAGACCACTTGGGCGAATGAACATAGTGAAAGCCCTGTAGACTGAGAGTAAAACACACAAGCTTTTTATGTACTGAGTATAATTTCAAAATGTAATGTTTAAGATGAGAAAGATCAGTTTAAAGCAAATTAAGCCCCCGAGCATTAATTACAAATTAATTTCCCTTTTTTACTATCTGCACCAAAGACATGCAAAATAAATATAACTTCCATGCTTAGCACAAGAAGTTCCTGTTTGAACAATAAAATGATGAAAATGACTGCTCTTGTTGTTGTGTCAGAATATCAGATCAAAGTGCCAAATTTAAAGAATAAAAAAAGAAAAGAAAAATAACAGTAAATTCAGTTTTCATATAATTTGGCTTCTTTTTTATTTTTTTGTGCTCATCCCAGAGGTGCATATAATTTGGCTTCTTTTTTAATTTTTTTGTGCCCATCCTAGAGGTGCAATATTGTTTTAAACAAGATGACTGGAAAGAACTGAATTTTTCCTATTTTTATGCCAAATCTGGTGTCAACTGACAAAGTATTTGCAAAGAAAATGTCAATGTTAAAGTTTACCACGGACACACAGACACACACACACACAGACAACCGAACACCAGGTTAAAACATAGACTCACTTTGTTTACACAAGTGAGTCAAAAAAGCAACCTTGACATATCTATATTATCTGTGATGTGTGTGTGTGTGAGAGTGTGTGTGTGTGTGTGCTTGTGTGTGTGTGTGTGCGCGCGTTGCCAGTGAGAGAGAGACATGACATGACATGACATGATATTTTGTCAAAAACATTTACAGCCTTTTTGACGAGGGAGGATTGCAAAAAACAAAAACACATACAAAAAAACATACACCACAACAACTGTATAAAAAAAAAAAAAATAAAAAGAGAGAGAGAGAGAGAGAGAAGGGAAAAAATAACGACAAAAGCAAACTATGACAAGGACCATCCATGGTCACGAATGACAATCATATAAACACTGATGATTCCATTTATTCATTAGCATTATTCAGTTATCTGTATATAATTACGCACATTCACTTGATTTACTTGATTCATTATACTGTCTACCTATTTTCCAGTGCTTTCTGTCTACAGTTAAGTGCTACAGTAAGTAATATGGACAGAGCTGTTCCTATTACTTCGTTCTCGTTTGTTTTGTTTTTTTAGCACGTGTTGCATGTGGGTCAAGTCATTAACGGAACTTATTTCTACAGTGAATGAATATCTGTTTCGAATGTGTGTATATGCAGGACAATGGAACAAAACTTGAGTTTCATGTTATTGAAACAAAAACTTGTGTGTGCATGTGCGGTACTCAGATATGCAAACCATCATCCTGGAAGAATTTACGCACTATGAGCAGGCTAACTGGCATGAAACCCAGCAAGCCATGAAAACTTACGCTGACTGACATGCAAACCATCCAGCAGGCTAGAAGAATTTACGCACTGAGTACGCTGACTGACATACAAACCATCAAGCAGGCTTGAAGAATTTACGCACTATGAGTACGCTGACTGACATACAAACCATCCAGCAGGCTAGAAGAATTTACGCACTGAGTACGCTGACTGACATGCAAACCATCCAGCAGGCTAGAAGAATTTACGCACTGAGTACGCTGACTGACATGCAAACCATCCAGCAGGCTAGAAGAATTTACACACTAAGTACGCTGACTGACATACAAACCATCAAGCAGGCTAGAAGAATTTACGCACTGAGTACGCTGACTGACATGCAAACCATCCAGCAGGCTAGAAGAATTTACGCACTGAGTACGCTGACTGACATACAAACCATCCAGCAGGTTAGAAGAATTTACACACTGAGTACGCTGACTGACATACAAACCATCAAGCAGGCTTGAAGAATTTACGCACTATGAGTACGCTGACTGACATACAAACCATCCAGCAGGCTAGAAGAATTTACGCACTGAGTACGCTGACTGACATACAAACCATCAAGCAGGCTAGAAGAATTTACGCACTATGAGTACGCTGACTGACATACAAACCATCCAGCAGGCTAGAAGAATTTACGCACTATGAGTACGTGGACTGACATGCAAACCATCAAGCAGGCTAGAAGAATTTACGCACTGAGTACGCTGACTGACATACAAACCATCAAGCAGGCTTGAAGAATTTACACACTGAGTACGCTGACTGACATACAAACCATCCAGCAGGCTAGAAGAATTTACGCACTGAGTACGCTGACTGACATACAAACCATCAAGCAGGCTAGAAGAATTTACGCACTGAGTACGCTGACTGACATACAAACCATCCAGCAGGCTAGAAGAATTTACACACTGAGTACGCTGACTGACATACAAACCATCAAGCAGGCTAGAAGAATTCACGCACTATGAGTACGCGGACTGACATGCAAACCATCCAGCAGGCTTGAAGAATTTACACACTGAGTACGCTGACTGACATACAAACCATCAAGCAGGCTAGAAGAATTCACGCACTATGAGTACGCGGACTGACATGCAAACCATCCAGCAGGCTAGAAGAATTTACGCACTGAGTATGCTGACTGACATTCAAACCATCCAGCAGGTTAGAAGAATTTACACACTGAGTACGCTGACTGACATACAAACCATCAAGCAGGCTAGAAGAATTTACGCACTGAGTACGCTGACTGACATACAAACCATCCAGCAGGCTAGAAGAATTTACGCACTGAGTACGCTGACTGACATGCAAACCATCAAGCAGGCTAGAAGAATTTACACACTGAGTACGCTGACTGACATACAAACCATCCAGCAGGCTAGAAGAATTCACGCACTATGAGTACGCGGACTGACATGCAAACCATCAAGCAGGCTAGAAGAATTTACACACTGAGTACGCTGACTGACATACAAACCATCCAGCAGGCTAGAAGAATTTACGCACTGAGTACGCTGACTGACATGCAAACCATCAAGCCTGAAACAGTAGTGAAAGAATTTACTCACGTGGAGTTGTCTCCGGTTCCGGCGCTGCAGCAAAGAAAGAAAGGTTTGTAAATGGTCTTTCCATTTTCTATCTTTAAGAATTAATTCAAGTTTTCCCATTGGCATTTCAGTCATTAAAGAACATACATAAGCCTCCCTTGGTCAGTGTTGACCGTGGATAAATCCTAGTTCATGTCTGCCGTCTCCTGGTACAGCGCTGTCACACAAGTCACTCTGGTGGATAGACTCTGTGCTGTTTAAACTACGATGCTCCTCTCTCTGGGTCCGCTTTGCTTCTGCTGCACATATCAGTCTTTCTTCATTGAAGACACATTTTACATATATCAGGTGGTGTTGAAACAACGCTCCTCCAACCCCCCCCCCCCCCCCCCCCCCCCCCACAAAAACAACAACTAAACGGCGACGAGAACGACAGTGGAAGGACGTATGTATGCGTTGTATACATATCACGGGATGAAACCAGGCAAACCACCAACGCTAAACCACATTAAATCTAGTGAGATCTTCATCCTTGTGCACAAATCTTTGACTGTAATCGAACAACCAAGGTTGACCACAGACTGTGAAATCCTACTGGGTGAAGCTGAAGCTCCAAAACAGCCAAGACCTCTACGTCGCCAGTTTCTACATGGCCCACAGGAACATGCATGACCTTGACCAACTTCAAAAGTCCATCAATACTCTCACCGAAAATGGCAACAACAAAAAAACAGCGCCACATCATACTAGCCGGCGATTTCAACTGTCCGGATATCAACTGGAAAAATCACACAACACACTCTTGTGGAAAAGACCACCAGATCCAGCAAGAGCTGATCAACATCACCTCATCGTCCCTCCTCACACAAGTACACCATACCCCTACCAGACTACACAACATACTCGATCTCATCTTCTCAAACCCTCCCCTTGTAAAATCATCAATATCAGTCCCTGGAATCAGCGACCATGACATGATTGTCACTGACACCGACACCAAACCTCAACGTTCACCGCCCCAAGCAAGAAAATACTAACCCCCCCACACCCCCCACACCCCCAGCGGATTCTCTTGCGAGACCCAACTCCTTCTGACCACACAAGACCTCCTGAACTCTTTCGACCTGAAACATCAAGTGGATGTCGTCATTTTAGACTTTTCTAAAGCTTTCGACACCGTCCCCCACAAACGTCTCCTCCACAAGCTGCACGAGTATGGAATTAGAGGTCCCCTCCACACCTGGTTATCAAACTGTCTCCAGCGTAGGAAGATGGCCGTCATGATAGAGGGCATCACATCCGAAGAAACCTCGGTGGATTCCGGAGTACCTCAAGGAACAGTTTTGGGCCCGTTCCTCTTCCTGTGCCACATCAACGACCTCCCGGACAGAGTCAAATCCCTGGTACGCCTGTTTGCTGACGACTGCCTTCTTTACCGCCAAATCAACTCCCTACAAAATCACATTCAGCTTCAAGAGGACCTCAATCAACTCGAAACCTGGGCCACTGACAGGAGTATCAAGTTTAACCCCCAGAATTGCTACATCCTCAGTATGCAGCAGTCAACAAACCATATCTACTCCCTATGCAACACTCCCCTTCAGCACGTCCACACAAACCCCTACCTAGGTATTCAACTCTCCGATGTCCTGAAATGGAGCACCCACATTGCCCACACCTGCAAGAAAGCACACAGCACCCTTGGCTTCCTCAGGAGAAACCTGCGTTTCTGCCCCCTCCAATGCAAGAGGAATGCATATCTATCTCTCATCAGACGAGCCCTCGAGTATGGCTCTATCATATGGAGTCCCTACCTCAAACAGGACATTGACAAACTTGAAAATGTGCAGCGCCTATCTGCCCGGTTCATAACCGGCGATTATAAATCCAGAACACCCGGCTCCATCACCAAGATGCTTCACACTCTGTAACTGCCAACACTCCAACAGTGCAGAGATGATCTACACCTCATCTTCCTCTACAAGGTGGTTGAGGGGTTGTTTCCGGCCATACCATCTGCTGAGTATTTAACTCCACACAAACCAGGACGACTCATAAAGCCACGAACATCTGACGACCAGTACGATACCACCAGTGCGATCTCTGATTATATAGCACAAGAACGTTCCAAGGCAGTAGATGCCAGACAGAGCAGTAAAGTCATTCTTTGTCAGTACAGTAAGAGACTGGAACCACCTGGAAGAAAACATCGTAAGAGCACCAACTCTTGAGAGCTTTAAAAGACTTAATAACATCTCAACAGTGAACCTGCTAAGCTGCGCACACACCCCACCCGCCGCGATAATGCCATAAATCTTGGCGACAGCGACGTATCCTACAGATCTGAAAGACGTGACGTTGATGTAAAGAGCTGATACACAACAATAATTATTATCAAAATTTGATTCTGGGTATTGAACTTCCAGTATGAGGGACCTGAGTTCAAACGCGGTTTCGGCGCTTGCTGGATGAAAAGACTTCACACGCTTGGCTGATGTGTACATCGATGTAACCTCTGAAGATGGAGATCAGCTGCTCTTGTTTCTTTGTTTGTTTTTTTTGTTTTGTTTTTTTTGCTTTATATATCTATAGATGTAGATATAGAAAAAGATACATATCCAGCATGCACGATGTGACAGTTACGGCCAGATCGATAACAGGTGGGTCACTAAAATCGGCAAAATAAGATTAAAGCCTCCAAACTGTTATTTTTCTAATTAAAAAAAAAGGGGGGGGTTGGGGGTAGGGGCGGGGTGGGGGTGGGGGGTCGGGTGGGAGGGGGGGGGGACAGGGGGTGTTCCTCGTCTGTCGTTCCACTCACCGAACGTCACTTCCTCACAGTTGCCGAGGTCTTCAGAGATCGGTATCCCTCCTCTCTCAAAACCACACACCTTGCAGGTCAGCTTTTCTCCGGCGTGCTCTCGGTCCCCCATGTACAGGAAACGGAAGCTCTTGATGTTCCCGTCGACTCCTGAGCACCAACAGCCGCTCTTTCGCTGACCGCCATCACAGTGCCCTGGACTACTAATGTCCACAGCACAGAGAGGATCTACGTTGAAACCACCTTTTTTGATCACGAACGACACAACAACGGGAGGAGGGATGCACTGTGCCTTTCCAACCTCAACGGTGTTGACATCGCAGCTGACCTCATTCGCGGTGTCGTTCGCTGAGAAGATGCTCGGACAGTGCATGGTGACAGTGGCTGGATCTGTGTGGAACAGGATGTTTGGAATACAGATTAAAAAAAAATCTTGAAAATTAAAAAAAAGAAAGAAATGCACTTCCCTACAATCCCAGGCTGTATGTATGTATGTATGAAAGACAGAGAGAGAGAGACAGAGAGAGAGACAGAGATTTGTGCAGTCTATTTCTTACAGTATATGCTTCCTTAGAGCAACCTCCCACCACTACAATAGAAACAGCAGCTGCTTTACCATCCAGACCTGTAAGGCAGATATCAGAAACTCTCATCGATAATTCAGCCCTTGTTCAATCCATCACCAACTTCCAGACGATAATAATCGTCAAGCAGCTGGCCAGCCAGTTCCACCATCAGTAGGTCAGCTGATTCCCCTCACTTTGGATGCTCTGTCAGTGTGTAACAATCAACACACACACACACACGCACACACACACATACACACACACACAGATACATGGACCGTTTTCACTTCTTTTTATGTTGGAAGGTGGTTGTTTTTCTTCCTCTCCTTGTCTCATGGCCCATATACTACAATGTGAGTTTAGACAGGCACATATTCTTCACATACACTAAAAAATGATAATAATTTTTAAAAAATTTAAATAAAAAGAGAGAGAAGAAAATACGGGGTGGAATGGGTGGGATGGGGTGGGAGAGATGGGGGCACGGGAAGGGAGGAGGCAGTCTTATTCCAGTGCAGCCCCCCCCCCCCCCCGCCCCCCCGCAACCCCTCACCGTTCCCCTACCTCCCCATACATTTAGATAACTTAAAACATAATTTAGATAATAGAAATAATGTAAATAAATGAATCAACTTCGCTACATTGTTAGTGTTTCATTGCTGGCAATTAGAATCAACACAAAACACAATAGTGTATAATCATATAGTAAGAGGAATAGTCGACAAGTAAATCAGAGCCAGTCGCTTAAAATCGGAAATTATTCTGATGTGAAAATAGAAAAAGCTCATGGGAGAATCACATAAACATTTGAAGAAGAAAAAAAAGGACGCCATAGAATCTACCTTCTAACGTCACCGTGAGTTGCAAGTTTTTTTCCCTTCTTCTTCTTCTTCGTCAGGAGAAAAGGCTCAATACCTTCCACCTGAGATGCCTACTCGGCATCTCCTGGCAAGACAAGGTGACAAACACCGAAGTCCTGACTCGCGCTGGCCTCCCGACCATGTATACAATGCTGAGACAGCGTCGGCTGCGCTGGCTGGGCCACGTTCGCCGCATGGAAGATGCTCGCATCCCAAAAGACATCCTTTATGGACAGCTCGCGCACCACGGGGCAGAGAAGCATCGGCCGCCCACAGCTGAGATACAAAGACGTATGCAAACGTGACATGAAGGCGCTTGAGATCAACACTGAGTCCTGGGAAGACCTTGCAGATGACCGCAACAGATGGAGAAGCACTCTCAAGAATCAGCTACGGATTGGTGAGGACAAACTGTCAGCTGCTGCAGCAGAAAAGCGAGCCCGCAGAAAAGGGATGACAGCTGACAGACCGGCATCAGCTTACACATGTGATCGCTGCGACAGAGACTGTCTCTCTCGCATCGGTCTCTACAGTCAAAGGCGACGCTGCTTGGTCCAAGCAGACAGCCCAATTAGACATTAGGTCGGATATACTCTATCCATGGTCAGCCATGACCGAAGGAGGCCTACCACTAATATATATAATGACACACATATAATCTTATGCATCATCATATGCATCGTTACAAAGACATTTCTCCCGGCCAGATCATTCTTGAATCCTCCATTCACAGCCACACACGGGTTCGTCTGCCGTTGCCTGGTTCGTCTGCCTGAGTCTCGGCGTGGGCAGTCGATAGAGAACTGTCAATGTCAGGTCTCTGTTTGGTCACACAACAGGGAAGACTGCTACCAAGTTACTTTAGGGTGGTGTTCGGCATTGCCTGTTCTGACTGGACATACCAAGAAACTACAGAAGTCAGGAAATTTGAACAATACTACGAATGAATTATCTATGAAGTAGATGATTAAGGTGTGGTCCCAGTCACTGAGACTGAATCCTAAATTCTGGAACCCACTTTACCGGCAGTTTTTGTGCATGCATAAAACGATATTACACAATAAGTAGATAATATAACCCATTTTCAGTGGATTTTGACTCATATTTTGTTCATTATTTGACTCAATTTTGATGTGGTTTCAGTCACTAAAAACTGCCACCAACTTGCTTTTTCCCCCTCGTGTTTGGTGCCACAAACCATAAAAATGTAACCGATAGGTGCAATGATTTGGAACGTTATCACGAGTTACTTCGTCACTGTGGTTGGACTGATAAACAGAGCTCACTTACCAGCGAAAATCATCAAGCAGAGGACAAGACCTATCGGAACGTAGATCTTCATGGTGTTCGGTTTTTCTTTGATCACGTGACTTGATCGACACCGGCCGCAGTCCACAGTTGCAAAAAAAGGTTAAAGCTGCAAAGCCTATCTAGATCTACAATCGGCACTCATCAAACTCAAGCACCTAGGAATGATTGAAATAAATCCAGTCACATACAAGTTGTCCCCTCGAGGTATCTCCAGCCTTCTGGGGCCGTATTTCAGATAATATTCATCTTACCTGAAGGCAAGTTGCCCTTGACAATGTAGTGAACCGCGGGTACAGTTTATCTTCGCATTCAAGACACACAAAGTGCACTCAGGCAACTAACCAATCGTCTATAATCAAAACTCCCGGGGATTCCCTTATGCCCATACTCCTCTACTATTGTCAGCACCACAGTTACTTCCTTCATAATGGCGGCCAATTTTTAATGTGAAATATCTGTAGGAAAGGGCAATTGGTTACACTCAGGGATATCAGCACTACTAGAGGGCATAGGGAAAGCAAGCATATGCTGCCATTTCGTCCTAAGTGACGAGTTAAAAAAGAAGAAGAAGAAGAAGAAACACAGAAAAACATGGCAAACCATTGGGGTAGCAGGGGGTGCGGGGGAGATGGGGGAACAGGTCTATTCAACGATCTCATTAAGGAGATTATTCCCAGAGAGTTGGAACTCAAAGAAAACTGTCAAGGGTCGTAATTTGCTTTCAATCGAAATCTAAGCAAATGCAAATTTTCAGCAAGAACAGAAAGCATCAACACAGTGAATGAAATATTTCCACTTCATTCCATCTTTACAGGAATATTTACTGGTCACGACAAATAGATCTATCACTATCAGATTCAAATCATAACTAACACAGTGCTGTTGAGTGAGGCGTCTGCAATAATCTTCGTTGTGGTTTAAAGAATATGGACCAATCAGAAACGAGAATCTTAGAGGATGCGGAGGACTTCAACGGGAGACGAAACAGTCCACAACTGACTACTATTCTGCAAAGCACTGCTGCCACTAAGAAATATCGGCTAATTCTACAAGTGCCATAAGCAAAACCTGGATAAAACTATGTTTATTATTCTCGAGCAAGATAAAAGTTGCATCAACACAGTGAACGAAAATTTACCACTTGATTTTTATCTTTACCATAATAATTGGTCATAACAAATAGAATTATAGATCTAGCAGGTTCAAATCAAACCCAAGACCGTGCCTTGAGCAAAACCTGGTTATGCCAAAACTATATTCATTATGGTGATATCCAATTTAACATCCTAAATTCCTGGAACTATATGCATGGTATATTTGGCGTATATTGCAATGCAGGCATGAACTTATGAAGTATCAGTTATAAGAAAAGTAACAATCATTTGACCTTTTGTCATCCACGCTGAGTGGGCAAATTATAAAGAAATTGCCTGGAAAACCACCGTCCTAACCCCTTACCAACCTGATAACAACATTACACGCTTTCCTGTTGCAATTGCAGGAAAGCGTGTGATGTCGTTATCAGGTTTGTGAGGGGATATGACGGTGGTTTTTCAGGCAGTTTACACCAAAGTTTATCTACTCAGAGTGGATGGGATGAGAAAGGTCAAATGATTGTTATTTATGTCATACTTCATGCCTGCATTGCAAAAGACACAAACTATACCGTGCATTTAGCTCCAGGAATTTAGAATGCTAAAGTTGGACATTATCATTCTTGAGCATGCAAGACAAAAGTTGCATTAGCACAGTGAATAAAACAAGTCCACTTTATTCCATCATTACCATAATATTTACTGGTCACCATCGATAGATCCAGCAGGTTCAAATCATAGCCAACATAGTGCCAGAAGCAAAACTGTTTCATTCTTGAGCAAGATTAATGTTGCATCAACACAGTGAATGAAACAAGTCTACTTCATTCCATCTTTACCAAAATATTAACTGGTTGCGACAAATAGATGAGTCAATTAACATCATACCCAACACAGTGCCAAAGGCATTGCAAAACCTGGATTGATGAAAAGGCAATTGTATTTTTAGATAAGAATTCAATATACACATGCTTTGGTTTTCAATACAGTGTATCACTTAATTTGCTTTCTGGTTAATAATAGTATTGATTATGATGTAGCATGAGTTAGCACTTTACCTGTTTAAGCGAACACATACTTTTGTTTTCATTACAACGTATCTCTCTATTTTCTTTCAAGTTATCAATATCATTGACTATGTTGTCTATACCATGAGTTAGCACTTTCACGCAAGGGGTGGATTATTCTTCTGTGAAGTAACAGTTTATAGATTTTGTCTGTATCAGTGCATCCAATAACACACACACACTCACACTCACACACACACGCGCATGAGTCTGTGTGCTGTTTGTTTTGTAATCATGTGCATTGCTCTCTGTTGGTAATTGTCACGAAGGTTTGTTTTAATGTGTTTACTTTTTTTTTTTATCCATGATGTCCTTTTTTTTATTGGCTGAGCCTTGAAGGCCATGGGCAAAAATCAATTGTGTACACATATTTATACATATTCAAAGCGCGTGCTCATATTCCTCGTGAACGCGAAGGACGCCATTTTGTTTCAAGTTGTTGACCTGCCCGTTCAATCCTATATTCAATTAACAATACACGATAACATGTGATGGAAAGTTGGAGGAGACCATTAAATATTTATTCAAAGAAAGATTTGTGAACACCTCATCACTTACTGGATTATGCCCCAGACTGCCATAAAAATATCAACAAAATCAGTTGGAATTGACAATTAAAAATAACAAACCATAAGAATTAACACCCTTGATGAAACGTAAAAATTTCCAGTCTTGACTTTTCTCAAAATGAAGTCCTTTTCACTTCATACGACGTTTAGAAGTACTTGTACATGGCTCTACATGTTATTAGTTTAACAAAATACTCAATTTTCATATCAACTTTAAAACTATACAACTGGAATGAACATGAAAGAGAAATTGAATCGACTGTGTCGTACCAGGTGTAACTAAACTTGTACATCTATGCAGATCCAGAAAAAACGGCTAAATGTTGCAGTGTGATTGCGGCGATAGCCACGTCTCCTTAACCGCGGACTCACAAAGAATTTTTAATTGCCCTTAAAGATTTTTTGAATGCCCAAGATACACCAGAATAATATGATTTAAACAGCGTTCTCACTGCAATTACCGCAATCGATTTATCGCCCTTTAAAAAAGCATGTTTGAATATTAAAATTTTGAACGTCAGTTAAGGAACTACGACAATGTATTGGGTAAGACAACTAGTTTCTTCTCACCCGAACACGCGGGGTTCGAATCTGCCGTCAGGACTTTTTTTCTTCTCTTTTATAAGAAAGTTTATAACAACAAATACAGAACACAATTTAACGATTAGATTTTTTTTTTTGAAGTGTATCACAAGTGAGTTGTGAAGGCCTTGCCTCTCTTGTTTTCTTTATTACCAAGTGTACCGGGGTCACAAGGAATATTGTGACCACTATTATTATAGTAGTGACCACTATATGATACCACTATAGTGTTTCTATTTTTGTATCTGCATTTTATATTTGCAGTTCTTTTTATCACAACAGATTACTCTGTGTTAAATTCGGGCTGCTCTGCCCACGGAGAAAGCGTCGCTGCGTACACTACAGCACCACCCATTAAAAAAAACAAAAAACAAAAAAAATTCCTGCATGCAGTTTTTTTTTTTTGTTTTTTTTTTTTCCTATCAAAGTGGATTTTCCTACAGAATTTTGCCAGGAATAACCCTTTTGTTGCCGTGGGTTCTTTTACGTGCGCTAAGTGCATGCTAACACACGGGACCTTGGTTTATCGTCTCATCCGAATGACTAAGCGTCCAGACCACCACTCAAAGTCTTTAGTGGAGGGGGAGAAAATATCGGCGGCTGAGCCGTGATTCGAACCAGCGCGCTCACATTCTCTCGCTTCCTAGGCGGACGCGTTACCTCTAGGCCATCACTCCAGGATTATTAAAGATTTCGTTGGTTTCAGTTGAATGTTTTATACTTTACCTGCTGGAGGTTTACAAAACCTGACGCGTTAAAAAAAAAGAAAGAAAAAAAAAAAGGCGCGTTAAAAAAAAAGAAGAAAAAGAAGGGGAAAAAAAAAAAAAAAGGAAAAGAAAAGAAAAAAAGAAAAGAAAGAAGATCAGGTGTCGTGTAGCGAACATGGATCAGTTTACATGCCATGACGCCCCATACGTTGAAAGGAACGTTAACCATAGGCGGCATGCATTGGGTTTGGGGTTCCATTCTTTTTCTGACCATCATATTATTTTATGACAGATGAACATGTATTATG
>NC_134892.1:6906953-6909453 GCF_041734735.1 Babylonia areolata | reverse complement strand
AATAATTACAGTTATAAAAAAAAAAATTTTAAATAAAAAGGAAAAAAAAAGACATGAAACAGCTTTCTGAAACTGAACAAAAATTTTGAATTCAGATGTCTTATCACGCACACATGCACGCTGGCACACTTTTTTTTTTTTTTTAAACTGTGTCACATGATTTTTTTTTTTTTTTCACCGCCGCCAGACAGTTTAGAGTCAAATACTCCTTGGTGACAGAAGCACGAAAGAAACAAACAAAACAAAAAAACCAAACTAATAATAATAATAATAATAATAATGGCGCTGAATCTTGTGCAGAGACAAATCTAAGCGCTTTCGCACCAGTCATTCACACGTACGCATAACTCTAAAACTGTAGAAACTAAAGACAAGGAAGAGGCAGGCAAGGGAGGCTATTTTGGGAAGAGGTGGGTTTTAAGTTCATTCCAGTTGCAAGGTCCAGAGACAGAGAAAGAACGGCGGCCAACAGTCGAGAGTTTGAATCTGGGTATGCGTAAGTGGAGTGGATCCGAAGCTGATCGTAGTGAGCGAGATGGAGTGTAGAGGTGAAGACAGCCACAGAGACTAAAAAAAACCAAACAAACATGGCGTCATAGAATAGCTGAATGTGAAGCTGTATTTGGTTCTGTTCTCTCTCTCTCTGTGTGTGTGTCTCTGTCTCTCTCTCTCTCTGTCTCTCTCTCTCTCTCCCTCTGTCTCTCTCTCTCTCTCTCTGTCTCTCTCTCTCTGTCTCTGTCTCTTTCTTCCCTCTCTCCTTCACGCAAAAGCAATGTTATTTTGTGGGGAACTGTGTATTTTCTATGCCATTTATTGTTCTTGTTGTTGTTGCCATGCAAAGTGGGCTTTTTTTCCCTTCTTTTTTCAGTCTTCTTGTATTTCCTAGATTAGTTTATACGTTTTCTTTACGAGGGTAGGATGAAAACAGGCCGATAAGTGCCTATTCCTTTTCCCTCAATAAAAAAGTTTCGATTTCGATTTCTCTCTCTCTCTCTCTCTCTCTCTCTCTCTCTGTGTGTGTGTGTGTGTGTGTGTGTGTTAAACTTTGGAACAGAGACACGACAGGTGCCATAGCCGAGTGGTTCAAGCGTTGGACTTTCAATCTGAGGGTCCCGGGTTCGAATCTCGGTGACGGCGCCTGGTGGGTAAAGGGTGGAGATTTTTTTTCCAATCTCCCAGGTCAATATATGTGCAGACCTGCTTAGTGCCTGAACCCTCTTCGTGTGTACACGCAAGCAGAAGATCAAATACGCACGTTAAAGATCCTGTAATCCATGTCAGCGTTCGGTGGGTTATGGAAACAAGAACATACCCCAGCATGCACACCCCCGAAAGCGGAGTATGGCTGCCTACATGGCGGGGTAAAAACAGTCATACACGTCAAAGCCCACTCGTATACATACGAGTGAACGTGGGAGTTGCAGCCCATGAATGCAGAAGAAGAAGAAGAAGAAGAAGAAGAAGGAGGAGGAAAACAGAGACACGTTTGTCTGAGGGCAGGAGTTGATTGATTGATGATTTGCCAGAGTGTGGCAGCTGTCGCTTGAAATGCATGCCGGCGGCTTTCTGTCGGACTCTGGACTATTTTTTGTATTTTGTATTTGTATTTTGTATTTCTTTTTATCACAACAAATTTCTCTGTGTGAAATTCGGGCTGCTCTCCCCAGGGAGAGCGCGTTGCTATATTACAGCGCCACCCATTTTTTGTTGTATTTTTCCTGCGTGCAGTTTTATTTGTTTTTCCTATTGACGTGGATTATTCTACAGAATGTTGCCAGGAACAACCCTTTTGTTGCCGTGGGTTCTTTTACGTGCGCTAAGTGCGTGTTGCACACGGGACCTCGGTTTATCGTCTCATCCGAATGACTAGGGTCCAGACCACCACTCAAGGTCTAGTGGAGGGGGAGAAAATATCGGCGGCTGAGCCGTGATTCGAACCAGCGCGCTCAGATTCTCTCGCTTCCTAGGCGGACGCGTTACCTCTAGGCCATCACTCCACTACGTATATAGATTGCACTACAGTTCAGGTCAGCTGTCCTGTTCGTCGTCTCACACCTCTCGACACAATCTTGACGCCGCACACACACATTCACGATGATCTTCAGTGTTCAGCATTGTTCTTAATTCTTACAGGGGGGGAATGGAGGGGGGCGTGGGTGGGGGGGCCGGGGGGGGGCGTAAGGGGGGGGGGGGGGGAGGGGCAGACAGACAGACGCGCACATTGAGGTCACGTTGTTCGGGAGCTGCGGTCGTTTCAGTGCGCCAAGTGCGTGCGGCAGAGAGGACCTCGGGTTAACTCTCTCCATACGAACGGCGAAAAGAGACGACGTAAACAGCGTTTCACCCCAGTTACCATCATCGTACTCCCCTCTCTTCTGACGACAGAAGCTAAAGGTTGGGTCATTGAGACAACCCACTGGATATCCGAGGGGTCTGTGTAGAGGAGAAGAGAGGACTGAGTGAGATAATGTGCGCGTCTGTCTGTCCAATTAAAAGTCCA
>NC_134892.1:6901953-6904453 GCF_041734735.1 Babylonia areolata | reverse complement strand
GAAAATCGAGTGAGGGAAAAGAAATCACTGTATGTGTGTGCGAGTATGCATGCATGCATGTGTGTGTGTGTGTGTGTGTGTGTGTGTGTGTGTGTGTGTGTGTGTGTGTGTGTGTCCGATAAAGAAAATGATTGTCTGGAGTTTTGTTTCGGAAAATAAAAGATAACAATAGCATCTTTGTAATGAAAAACAGCTACACAGAGAGAGAGAGAGAGAGAGAGAGAGAGAGAGAGAGAGAGAGAGAGAGAGAGCGTGTGTGTGTGAGTGAAATGGATCAGGAGAAATATCCATTTCTATCCCCTTCCCCCATTGGCAGTGCGGGTCTCCACTACTCCCAAAACACAATGTGTATTTTCATTGAACATTGTCCAGCGCACTCCGGTTTTTGCATACACACGCACACACACACACACACACACACACACACACACACACACACACACACACACACACACAAGTGGAACGCTTTAAACGCGCGCGCGCGCGCATGTGTGTGTGTGTGTCTGTGCGTGTGTGTGTCTTTGTTATTCTTGTTACTCTTAATGTTGTTGACTGCTGCAAAGGAAATATTTCCCGTTCCAGCATACATGCACCTATGTGTGTGCACTTACGCACAGTTCTGTATCATGGAAAAATACCCTGAAAAAGTAATTTAAAAAATCACTCTCACGCATACACACACACACACACACATAACATACACACAACACACACACACACACACACACACACACACACACACACACACACACACACACACACACACACAGAGTAGCTTGACAATCGCGCCCGTTCCTAAAACACAAGCACAAACGCCCACCACAGGATATGTTGGCTAATGCGTGGTCTGTTCTGAATTGCAGTGGAGTACTCTGACAATTATGAGGAAACAACATTTTGATAAATCGAAGTGGACAATAAGGTGTCGTGTAACAAAAAGAAATGATCAATCGAAGTGGGCGACAAGCTGTCAGGAAACAAAAATTTGATAAATCGAAGTGGGCAGAAAAAGTTGTTCTGGTCGTGAAATCTGTCTTCGTGGAAAACCGTTGTGTGGGTTGGACTTTTTTTTCTTCTTTTTTTTATTTTTTATCTAAGGGTGTTTTTTTTTGCTTTTGTTTTTTTCTTTTTTTCTTTTCTTTTATTCTTTATATTATTTTATTTATTTTTTTATTTTATTTTATTTTTCTGTTCTGAATCTGGATCTGGAACTGTACGTCGCCGAACCAATTTTGAGTATATTGCGACGGAAAAAAACACGGAGAGCGCAGCATTGAAAAATAAATAAATAAATAAATAAATAAAGGTTTGAAAGAAACCTACGAAAGGCTACAAACGCATCGTCGCTTTGATCGACTCGCTGAAAAACCATGGCGTCAAGTGACCGACTGACCGTGGCAACAGCGCTGGGGTGGGTCATTCCAACTTTGAGTGAGTCAGCGACCGATGACTGACTGTGAACTCCAAACCCCTGCTCACACAGTTTGTAATTTTAACCCTCCTCCCCCTTCACACGCGCGCACACACACACACACACACACACGCACGCACGCTCACTGTTATTAATTTTGCTTGAAATCCGTATTAGTAAAGGTGTTATTGGTCTAGAAATTGGATAGGTCCCTTTTGTCTGTCCCATCCCCCAACGTTTTTACCTGTTAAGATATATATATGTTTATTTTTTTTAATTTCTTTTTATAATAAGAGCATTCCATCTTCTGAACATTCATTTACTGATTAGAACAGAAGGTATTTTAATTTGTCAAAATTGTCTGTAAAAGAAAAACGTGAAACCATCATATCTGGAGTGTGTGTGTGTGTGTGTGTGTGTGTGTGTGTTTACTAACAAACGATAATTCCACGCCCAAAATAAGACATTCAAATACTCAACACTCAAACTAAACATTAAGAAAGCACAAATTTAATATCAGCACTGGTTTCAGAAAAAAAAAGATGGAGGTATGAACTGGGTATCAAAGGTGAGAATAAAACTGCATGATTTAGGCTTTGATTACGTGTGGCTAAATCAAGAAGTAGATGATACAAAGGGATTCCTACGTACACTTCGCTCGAGACTAATTAATTGACTGTCGTTGGCAGGAATGGTCGAGCCATATCCAAGATAGTAATCGTTTTGATTTTTATAGACAGATTTACTTGAGACATACGGTACCAGATCGGCTTCGGGTCCACTCTGTTTACGCATACCCACGCAATTGGAATGAACTTCCTCTTTCGCTTCGTCAAGTCTCCACACTCAGCTCTTTCAAGTCTGGCCTTAAAACCCACCTCTTCCCAAAGTAGCCTCCCTTGCCTGCCTCTTCCTTGTCTTTAGTTTCTACAGTTTTAGAGTTATGAATGCGTGTGAATGACTGGTGCGAAAGCGCTTTGATTTGTCTCTGCACAAGATTCAGCGCTATATAAATACCATTATTATCATTATTATTTGGCTATAAATATGGATAGACATTTAAAATGTATCATGGCAAAGTTTAGATTT
>NC_134892.1:6866953-6894453 GCF_041734735.1 Babylonia areolata | reverse complement strand
CCTATTTCGTTCCCAGATCTAAATAATGTCGGTTATACTGACTCCTGCCAAGAAGTGAGTTATGAATCATCGGCTGACGAAATTTCAGCAAAACAACAAGAAGCCGACGCTAAATGTTGCAAAATGTTTTGTTGCGTAAGGCGAGGAACACAATTAGTAACAGTGTGCCGCGGTTCACTTGACGCAGGGAGTGAATAGTTTGGTTTGCTCGTGTGTGCGTGTGGTTTGAGGGCCTGTCGGTATTTTGCCAGCTTTATGTTTGTTCTATTTTGATGTCCTAAATTATTGCACCTATTTAAACGAAAAACTTGGCGTGTTTTGCCGAAAAATAACATATGTTGCGTGTTCATTATTAATCAAGACATCGGCACAATTCGACGCGAAATGAACCAAAACATACACTCGAACCCACGCTTGTCGTTTCACTGACTCAAGCCATGCTTTTTGTCTACATTTTCACTGTTTGTGCACACAAAAAACAAAACAACAACAAAAAAACAAACAAACAAAAAAACCGGGAAGAGGAACTGAAATGGCGACATGTTAGTTTATATAGTGACCGAATCATCGAAACTCGGTGAGTAAAAGAACCTGACGTTCGAAGTCAAAAAGCAACAGAATATGGGCTGCAGCATCTAGGCAAGGGTAATATCGTTTCATCTATAAGCTTAATGATCTATGCACAAAAATTGATTGTAAAATAGGACGGTCCCAGAATTTAGGACGATAAAACAGAACTAATTATAATGACATCAGTATCAATTTCGCACAAGCAAAATTTGCATTCTCAATTAGTTGCCTTTCTTTGTACTGTAACACATCAGTTAACACTGTAGATTTCTTCTCTCACTAAGCTTAATTCAAAGTTTTGTTTGGCTGACTGTATTATTCACACTGAAAAAAAAAAAAAAAAAATCATGGGCCTGGGTTGGGAAAGAATGGATGGTTGAAATGATTAGTTGATGGTTGTATTCTTGATCTTGTCTTGTATTACCAATTAAATTTCAAAGTGGTCTGGATGAATGATGAATAATAGATAATTTTTAAGAATAGGCCTGTATGTTTCTTTTTTTATGCTTAGATTACTAATTTTCATTGTGATTGTCATTTTGCAACAGCAAAAATCTTATGGTCTTCTGAAGATTTTTTTCTTTCAGATATATGAGTTTTAAATGTGTGTGCATTTTCTCTTTCTGTGTTCCTCTCCATCTCTCTTGCTGTCTCTCAGTCTCTCTGTCTCATATTTTCAATCTCTCCCCTTCTTTATACACCATGCATACCAATGAAGTGTGGAAACATGCAATATCATATGTCATGACATGTTTGCAGTGTGGCAACAGCACGCAATAGGTCATGATATATTTGCAGTGTGGCTGCATGTGGCTAACATGTAATACATGATTGTTATTTCTGTGTGACTGTAACGTGTGTGTATGTGTGTGGGTGGGTGGGTGTGGATTTGTGTGTGTGTGTGTATGTGTGTGTGTGTGTATGCATGTTTGTGTGGTTGGGTGTGCATGTTTGTGTGTGTGTGTGTGTTTGTGTGTACCAGTCCCAGCAAAGGGCACTTGCAATGCCAGACCAGGAACAGAATCATCACGGTTTAAGTTGGATGCAAGCTGCAACCTGGAACCTGGAGCTAACTCCTCCCGGGGAAGATTCAGTTGTACATGGGAACAACACGGCCTGGTCAGTAACCATGCATCTTCTTATCAGCATGTAATCCATTTCTTATCATAATATTGTTATGATATATATCTATACTTCATCCAGGTTGTTGTCACAGTTGTGAGTTTCAAACCAATTCCAAGTACTTCAAAGAATTTTAAAGGGTATTTCAGTCACTGGGTGTAATTGAAACATGGTGGATTTGTAACAATTCCAGGTCATATTTGAAACATGGGGTGTATTTGAAACAATGTTAGGATGTATTTGAAACAATTTTAGGATGTATTTGAAATACTGTGTACATATTTGAAACAATTCTCTGATTTATTTGAATACAATTCTCTTGTGTATTTGAAACAATGTAGGGAGCATTTGAAACAATCTTTGGGTCTATTTGAAATAATGTTTGGAAGCATTTTTGAATAATCTTGGGTGTAATTGAAACAGGGTGTATTTGAAATAATTTTAGGGTCCACCAAAAACAAAAGCCGATAATTCTGACAAGGACTAATACAATACTTACTATTGTTTCTGCCAGTTTTATCTCTTATTTTTAAAGATGCCAGCTTGTGTGAGAAGATCATGTGGGGAAGTTTGCACACAGCATTGCTTGCAGATTTGCTTACTTACTGAATTTGGCCTTGTGGCTGGTTGGTTGGGATAAAAGCAACATGATGTGGCACATGACACATGACAGTGCAACAAGGAAGCAGGATATATACATCGACATGTCCTGACCTCATTTGACAGCTTTCATTTAGGATTTAGAAGTGGTCTTTTTGTTTGTTTGTTTGTTTCAACAAATTGTTTATCACACGAGTGGTTGTAGGAACATATGAACATGTTTACCCACTCCACACTTAAAACACAGTAAAGATACTTAGTTTGAGCAATAGAACTGAAGTAGTATAACTTATGGGTTTTTGTTGTTGTTGTTTGGATTGCTTTGCTAGTTTGTAACATACATCATGTGCAGTTAAGTGTACAACCTTTTTTTTTTTTCTTTTTTTTTTGTGGTCATCTTGTTGTTTAAGTAGCCATGCTTCATTTTCTGGGCTGGAGTACGTTTGATTGTGTTAATTTCCATCACACGCCAGGCATTGATAAGAGGATCTTTAGTGGGCCTGTTTAGTCCCCAGCATGTGCCTTTACTTATGAAGGGAATGAAGGCACTAAAAGACCTGGCTAAAAGATTATGTTGCTGAGCGACTGACTGACAGGGGAGGGAGGTCAGAAATATCTCCACCGGTTGGTAACTTGCCGCAGGGTGGTGAGGATTTGAACCCTGAACCTCATAGCCCAAGAAGGTGGGGGGCGAGGGGGGGTCAAGCCTGTCGCAGCCATTGTGTGCATCCGTCCGTGTTCGTTGTCAGTTGCGGTTTCATTTCATCGTTCAGTTTTAGACCAGATCATCATCATGTGCCGATGACAAGCACTTGAAGCAGGATATATCAACTTTTCTGATAATGGCTCATGTATTCTTGTTTTTGTGATAATGTTGCTGTTTGCTTCAAAAAAAAATTAAAAAATTTTTTTTTAGTATTATCATTGGCTTGGGGTGCAGGGGTGGGGTGGGGGTGGGGGGGGCAGTGAGGAGGGGAGTTACATGTCGTGTGTGAAAAATCGTACCCAACTTTGCAGCTGATGTAAAGAGAACGAAACATGTACATCTGTATGAAATACAGTGTGAAAATTCTTGCGTGACTTTCTGGTTGACGTGAAAAGAATGAAGTATGTACTTCTGTGTATTATATTGTGAAAGTTCTTCCCAGTCTTTCCTCCAACTGATGGAAGGAGAACACAGCACACACACACACACACACACACACACACACACACACACACACACACACACACACACACACACAGATAGATATGATGAATAAGCAGAATAAACTAAATATCAATAACACACCTTGTGACTGGTCCTAGCTCTTGATTTTTTGAAAAAAAATTCATAATGGGGCTCATGATCTACAAAAAACAGACAGTCACACTGTATATTATCAGCCTGTTATTTTTCTTTGATGTACAAAAAATAAACATTGTTGGCTTTGAGGTAAGCGAGAGAATCTGAGTGCACTGGGTTTAATCCCACACTTACCACTATTTTCTCCCCTGCCACTCTTGATCACCAATTCCCAATGGGAAAACATCAAAATAAAGCACTAACACTTTATATTTCTTTATAATACTTGGAAATTTAATAGAAAAAGAATCATAGAATCTGAATAATTTGAAAAACTCAGATTTGATATTTTCACCCCTTGTCACTTTCACAGCGTGTTACGTGAAATTTACTCCAGCGACTTATCCATGATTTTCGCGTGCGGCGTCACATGTTACTGCCTTATGTTTAGGAAAGATGACTTGCGCATTCTGTCTTCATGTTTCATTTTAGATGAAAGCTACCCAGACAGATAACATGCATATCGTGTTATAATTATTGAAAGTAAAATGGGAAAACAACACTGTTGCGTGCGTAAACAGAACACGCTGTAGACCATGATGAATCAAGAGTTGATCAGCTGTTCTCTGTATGTAAGTGACTCTGTAAAGTTTCCTTGTTTAACTCATACTCATAGACATTTGGTTGAGACGATTAACTGAAGTCTTGTGTATAACATGCACTAAACGCATGTAAAAGAACCCATGGCAGCAAGAGAGTTGTCCTTGGTAAGAATTTCTTGGTATAATCTGCTCCAGCAATATAATACACCTGTGTCTGTATGTGTGCGTGTGTGTGTACATGACTAGCTTGACTGAATAACACAGGAGACAAATGATGAGCACCCAGAGGCAGCTGCTGTTCCCAGGTGGGCAGATTATTGTGCAAATGACACTGTGTTGGTAAAGCGCATAGAGTTTGGTTCCTGACTATGGATAGGTGATAGATGAAGTATATATAATAAATACCGGTCAAAAAATAAAACACAAAAAAAAACTTTGTGTTTCTAGTGTATGCTCTAGTTGTGATTCAGCCGCAAAATACAAACATGAACATGTCATTTGCTTTTTTTTTTTTTTTTTTTTTTTTGTAGCTGTGGCCCAGGCTGTCAAGTTCAGTCAATGGGCGTGGCACTGCAGTTCTCGCTCTCGCCCTTTCTCCTAAGTTTGACTGGAAAATCAAACTGAGCGTCTAGTCTTTCGGATGAGACGATAAACCGAGGTCCCGTGTGCAGCACGCACTTGGCGCACTGAAAAAGAACCCATGGCAACGAGAGTGTTGTCCTCTGGCGAAATTATATAAAATGAAATCCACTTTCATAGGTACACAAATATGTAAGCATGCACTCAAGGCCTGACTAAGCGCGTTGGGTTATGCTGCTGGTCAGGCATCTGCTCAACAGATGTGGTGTAGCGTGTATGGATTTGTCCGAACGCAGTGACGCCTCCTTGAGAAAGTGAAACTGAAACTGAAACTGAAACTGCAGCTCTAAGGGTTTAGGTTCTTTTGTTGTGTGCTTTACACCGCATACACAGAAAAAGCAGCGCAGTTGAACTGGATTGTTGCATGCTTCCTTAATCTGCGGTTTGTGATTTGTAGGTTTGGCTAACTGCTGACAGTGAGCGGTTTTTATCTCCATGAAAACACAGTGCGTGCGCACGCACCCACACGCATGCATACGCACACGCGCGCGCGCCCACACACACAGTTTTAATACTTTAACCCCTTTTGGAGTTAAGAGGATACAATGATAATGCTTGCATATAATCAAGCATACATGAATGCACACACAAACAACACACACATGCACGCACACACGCACGCGCGCGCACACACACACACACACACACACACACAGATTTAATACTTTAACCTCTTTTTGAGTGTAGAGGATACAATGATAATGCTTGAGTTGGATATAATCACTAAATCAGGCACGCATGAATGCACACACATACACACATGCACGCGTGCACACACACACACACACACACACACACTCATTGATTATTAAAAAAAGAAAAGAAAAAAAGATTGGCAGTAAAGCTAGCCTATTACATATTAGTCTATTGCTTCATTTATTGCTTGAGTAAATTGTTTTGTGCATGCTTGTGTTGGTTGTGTATTTGTGTTATATGGGGAAACAAGTCTGTAAAATGTGGTATGGGCAAAGAAATCATGCATGAGCATGTGTGTTTGCATTTCCTTTTATGAGTGTGAAATGCTGGTATGAAATTTGTTCATATTTGTATGGGTTTTTTTTCTTTTAGATTTATTTTGTTTCCTTTTTTTTTCTTCTTTTTTTGTTTGGTTGGCTTGATGTAAGAAAGCAGTTGCTGCTTATTTGATGTTCCATCATGAAATAACATTTTGACTTTCAGCGTGCACACACACACACACACAAGCACGCACACACACACGCACACACGCACGCACCCACACATGCACGCACGCACGCACACACACATGCACACACGCACGCGCGCACACACGCATGCACGCACACACACACACGCACACACACACACACGCACACACACACGCACACACACACATGCACACACACACGCACACACACACACATGCACACACACACGCACGCACACACACACACAGACACTATCTGGCTGTGGTCCCATTTTAAGAACCTGTGGCTCAAACTTTGATGTTGTTGCTTCCCTTCAGTCATACCACCAATTGTTGTAGTTTTTTGACTCACTTGTGTAAAAAAAAAGTGAGTCTATGTTTTAACCCGGTGTTCGGTTGTCTGTGTGTGTGTGTGTGTGTGTCCGTGTGTCTGTGTGTCCGTGGTAAACTTTAACATTGACATTTTCTCTGCAAATACTTTGTCAGTTGACACCAAATTTGGTATAAAAATAGGAAAAATTCAGTTCTTTTCAGTCATCTTGTTTAAAACAATATTGCACCTCTGGGATGGGCACAAAAAAATAAAAAAGAAGCCTAATAATATGCAAACTGCATTTACTGTTATATTTATATTTTTTTATTCTCTAAACTTGGCACTTTGACCTCTTATTCTGACACAACAACAAGACGAGTCATTATTTTCATTTTTTGTTCAAACAGGAACTTCTTTTGCTAAGCATGGAATTTTTTTTTATTTTGCAAATGTTTTGGTGCAGTTAGTAAAAAAGGGAAATTACTCTGTAATTAATGCTAGGGGACTTAATTTATCACAAGTGAGTCTTGAAGGCCTTGCCTCTCTTGTTTTTCTTTCTTTCTTTCTTTTCTGCTCTACTGGCTTGTGATAAAATGCTGAACAATCTTGTTAGCTTCTGATTTGCCACTCTTTTTCATTAATTAAAGCAGGGTAATTTTATACCAAACACCGCATCTTCAACTCCAATGTGAAGTCAGTTCTGCTCTACGGATGCAAGACATGGCGGACAACACAGACGATGCAGCAGAAGATTCAGACATTCTTCAACACCTGTCTGAGGCCCATCTACAAGATCCGATGGCAGGAGAAGATCCGAAACAAAGATCTGTGGGATCGAGCGGGACAGGAACCAATGACCAAGCAGATACTGCAGAGGAAGTGAGGCTGGATCGGATACACCCTCAGGAAGCCAGCGTCCAGCATCACACGCCAAGCCCTGACCTGGAACCCGCAGGGAAAGAGGAAGAGAGGCCGGCCTCGCAACAGCTGGAGGCGAGACACCGAGGCAGAGCTGAAGCAGCATGGGGACCAACTGGACTGGAACGGCCAGAACAGCCCAGAACAGAGTGCGATGGTGAGGGGTCGTCGATGGCCTTTGCTCCACCAGGAGCGATGGGCAAAATGAATGAATGAAATGATGAATTTTATGCAGCCTGGTCAGAGACCTGCAGCTTTATCTGCTTGCTGTTTCACTCTGGTTGCAGGGGTCTTGGAAGAAAACTGTGAATCTAACGAAAGACAATTACCGGACAGGATGTATTCTGACTCATCAACCTTTGCCCACCACCAGTGGTCTGTACAACTACACCGTCACTCTCCTCCCTGGGCGCTTGGCAGTTGATGCTGGCACTGTGCGCATCAGTAAGTGGGCAGATGGTGAAACTAGGTTTGGTACTGACAAAGTGATTGACTGAGTGAGGTGTTTGTAAGTGACGGGTGAGGTGTTGGATGGTATAATTGAGTGAGGTGTGGGGTATAATTGAGTAAGGCGTTGGATGGTATAATTGAGTGAGGTGTTGGATGGTACAATTCAGTGAGGTGTTGGATGGTATAATGGAATGAGGTGTTGGATGGTATAATTGAGTGAGGTGTTGTAAGTGACGGGTGAGGTGTTGGATGGTATAATTGAGTGAGGTGTTGGATGGTATAATTGAGTGAGGTGTTGGATGGTATAATTGAGTGAGGTGTTGGATGGTATAATGGAATGAGGTGTTGGATGGTATAATTGAGTGAGGTGTTGTAAGTGACAGGTGAGGTGTTAGATGGTATAATTGAGTGAGGTGTTGGATGGTACAATTCAGTGAGGTGTTGAATGGTATAATGGAATGAGGTGTTGGATGGTATAATTGAGTGAGGTGTTGTAAATGACAGGTGAGGTGTTAGGTGATATAATTGAGTGAGGTGTTGGATGGAACAATTCAGTGAGGTGTTGGATGGTATAATTGAGTGAGGTGTTGTAAGTGACAGGTGAGGTGTTGGATGGTATAATTCAGTGAGGTGTTGGATGGTATAATGGAATGAGGTGTTGGATGGTATAATTTAGTGAGGTGTTGTAAGTGACGGGTGATGAACACATGCATGTACATACACAGACGCACACACACTCTCTCTGTCTCTCTCTCCCTAACACACACACACACACACACACACACACTGTCTGCTTATTCATGCATGCACATGCATACGCACATTGAAACAGGCAGGCACACACTCGCATCATCAGATTTGTGCATGCATGAAAGCGCGCATGCTTTGACCCAGGAGACTGGAACAATCTCCACCCTTAACACACCAGGCCTATACAACCGAGATTTAACCCCACGACCAAATACACACACACACACACACACACACACACACCCACACCCACACCCACACCCACAACACAGATAGGATCCACGCAAACAACAGTTTGCAGTCTAACACTCACAGACACCAAGACTCATCCCTCTAACCGACAGGTTGGAGAGACTTGGATTTTTGATGACGGCATTGGAAAAGTGGAAAATGTGTAGCCTTTGTCGTAAAGCCTCTTGTAAAGCCTGAAGCCCTGTAATAAAGCCCCATAGTAATGTTAAGCCAAAGCCTTGTAAGTCAAGCTTTGATGTAAATACAATAGAGCCTGATAGTATAGTCCAATAGTAATATTTAGCCAAAGCCTTCAAGTAAAGCGTTAGAGTAAAGCCCAATAGTAAAGCCTTGTGGTAATGTCTTACATAGTAAACCCTTGTAAAAATTCAGCCTTATAGTGAAGCTTTATGGTAAAACCTTATATATACAGTAAAAGTCTGATACTAAAGATTCACAGTGAAGCTTTATACAGTAAAGCCTTTTGTAAAATCAAACTTGTGTAGTAACCTATAGGCTGAGTCTAATACAGTAAAGCCAGAAAGCGAAATTTCACAGGAAAGCTTTATAAGTTTATGAAGTCAAATTCAATAATGAAATTAAGCTCTCAGTGAACTAGTAAAGCTTTACACTCAAGTAGTAATGCCACACAGTAAAGGCTTATATAGTAAATTCTTAAAGAAAAGAAAGCCTTAAGAGCTAGAGAGTAAAATACTGTATTAACTCTTTCCATACGAACGGCGAAAGAGACGACGTTAACAGCGTTTCACCCCAATTACCATCATCAAAATATTGCAAGCGGAAGGCTCTTATATTGAAGACGTGAATGCTGACAAAGAATACCACAATTCTGACGACGGAAGCTAAAGGTTGGGTCATTCAGACACCCACTGGACATCCGAGGGGTCTGTGTAGAGGAGAAGAGAGGACTGGCCGTACTGAGTGAGTTAAAGCCTTATAGTAAAAGTACAGTAAATTCTTGTTGTAAAGCCTCATAACGTCTGAAGCATTGCGGTAGTCTTGTATAGTAAAGCCTAACAGCAAAGCTTTGTAATAGAGGCTTGTGATTATAGCAAAGCCTTGTAGTAAACCCATAAATTGTAAAGCCCTACAGTAAAACCTTTACTAATAGCAAAGCCGTACAGTAAACATTTGTACAGTAAAGCCGTACAATAAACCCTTACGTATTGCAAAGCCCCACAGGAGGTCTTTGTATGTCGTGAAGCCCAACAGTAAACACATATAGTAAAGCCCAACATGCTGTAAAGCCAAACAGTAAACCCATATATAGTAAACCCCTACAGTAAACCCTTATAAAGTCCTACAGTAAAACCCTTTTTTTTTTTTATAAAAAGGCTCTGGCAGTACTACAGTTAGACACAAAACCCAAGTGCTAGCAGCACAGAGGAGAGAGAATACAGACTCCCCCCACCCACCCACGCAAGCAGTCTCTGCCCTCGGAAAATTCACAGCTTAGAACAAAACAAAACAAAACAAAAACAAAAAAAAACAAAACAAGAGAGGCACGGCCTTCAAGACTCACTTGTGATAAATTAAGTCCCCTAGCATTAATTACAGAGTAATTTCCCTTTTTTACACTCGTGCACCAAAACGTTTGCAAAATAAATAAAAATTCCATGCTTAGCAAAAGAAGTTCCTGTTTGAACAAAAAAATGATAATAATGACTCAATAAGAGGTCAAAGTGCCAAGTTTAGAGAATACAAAAAATATAAATATAACAGTAAATGCAGTTTGCATATAATTAGGCTTCTTTTTTTTAATTTTTTTGTGCCCATCCCAGAGGTGCAATATTGTTTTGAACAAGATGACTGGAAAGAACTGAATTTTTCCCATTTTTATGCCAAATTTGGTGTCAACTGACAAAGTAGTTGCAGAGAAAATGTCAATGTTAAAGTTTACCACGGACACACAGACACACACACACACACACACACACACAGACAACCGAACACCGGGTTAAAACATAGACTCACTTTGTTTACACAAGTGAGTCAAAAAAAAAAAAGGTTTGTGTCCTCCTGGCAAACTAACATTGATGGTTTCCCTGTGAACTGCCTGCACTGGCACTGCGACAGATGGACATGGGTGTGGCTGTGTATGGAGCACTCTGAATGAGTGGTGTAGGAGTAATGGCTGATGCAGATGGTGGGGCAAAGAAAAACAAGAGAGGCAAGGCCTTCAAGACTCACTTGTGATAAATTAAGTCCCCTAGCATTAATTACAGAGTAATTTCCCTTTTTTTTACCGTCTGCACCAAAACGTTTGCAAAGTAAATAAAATTCCATGCTTAGCAAAAGAAGTTCCTGTTTGAACAAAAAATAATAATAATGACTCCTCTTGTTGTTGTGTCAGAATAAGAGGTCAAAGTGCCAAGTTTAGAGAATACAAAAAATATAAATATAACAGTAAATGCAGTTTGCATATAATTAGGCTTCTTTTTTTATTTTTTTTGTGTGCCCATCCCAGAGGTGCAATATTGTTTTAAACAAGATGACTGGAAAGAACTGAATTTTTCCTATTTTTATGCCAAATTTGGTGTCAACTGACAAAGTATTTGCAGAGAAAATGTCAGTGTTAAAGTTTACCATGGACACACAGACACACGGACACACACACACACACACACACAGACAACCGAACACCGGGTTAAAACATAGACTCACTTTGTTTACACAAGTGAGTCAAAAAAAAAAAAAGGTTTGTGTCCTCCTGGCAAACTAACATTGATGGTTTCCCTGTGAACTGCCTGCACTGGCACTGCGACAGATGGACATGGGTGTGGCTGTGTATGGGGCACTCTGAATGAGTGGTGTAGGAGTAATGGCTGATGCAGATAGTTATTCGCATGTGTGGGGTGGGGGGGGGGGGGGGGTGAGGCGGGTGTGTGTGCTGGGGGTGTGCTGATTATCTGGTTGTGGTTTTCCGCAATTCATCTATATTCTTATCTGTCTATTATAATCAATGTGCAGTATAGTAGGCTATGTTTATAACTATATTCAAATAATGTTTCTTAATTCTTTCTGTTTTTACATTAAGAATACTAGTTATTACCTGCAGTGTGTGGATATATGTATGAAACGATGTATGTGATATTTTTTACATTTGTATCTTCATAATATTTGTAGGGGCTGTTGTTGGCTTTTACAGTTATGGTCCCCATGTTGTTTACTTGTCTATGTTGTGATAATGCACCTGACCAAATTTCTCCAGTTGGAGATAATAAAGTTATTCTTATCTTATGTTATCTTAGTGGGGCAAAGAAAAAAAGTAAAAAAAAAAAAAAAAAAAAAGTCCAGGCCACAGACATTCCATTCAGTACGGTACACGCGTTTACACCATATGTGTCTTATTTGTCCAAAGAAACCACGACCAATTAAAGGGTGGTCGTACGCATTACTGAACATCATATTAATGAAAGGCAAGACTGCCATGCCGTATGAATGTGCTCCCAGTGAATACGATGTTCAGTGATGTGTGCGAACATTCCATCGCTAGTTGTGGTTTCTTAGGTCAAATATTACAGACCGTCAGGTAAAAATGTGCGTGTCCATCCTGAATGGGTTCAAAAGGTAACAGCGCTAGCCAGTGCAGCAGTTCTCGTTGCTTGCCCATCACATATGAAGAAATACTTGAACTAGCTTTACTAGTTTTCATCATGACACACATTCGGATGAGACGATAAACCAAGGTCCCATGTGCAGCATGCACTTAGCGCACGTAAAAGAACCCACGGCAACAAAAAGGTTGTTCCAGCAAAATTCAGTAGAAAAATCCACTTCGATAGGAAAAACAAATAAAACTGCACGCAGGAAAAAATACAAAAAAAAAAAAAGGGTGGCGCTGTAGTATAGCGACGCGCTCTCCCTGGGGAGAGCAGCCCGAATTTCACACAGAGAAATGTGTTGTGATAAAAAGTAATACAGATACAGATACAGATCTCCAGCTATGAACCACACGCTTTATAATATGTTGCCAGAAAAGCCAGCAGTCCCTGCCGTCTCAGGCTGCGGAGGGGAGGGATACATTCCAGAGAATACAACGATCTCTTGCATGTGCACCACGGACACCATTGGTGAGCCCTTTGGACGTCTTCGGTGGATGAAGTTTGGACACCGAAACCATGCCATCATCAAAGATGGTGGCTATGGTAACAGCAGTCTGGCCTTGTCACTGACCTTACATCGCAATGATCATCAGCACACCAGGTACCGGTGTGACGTGGAGTGGACAGAGGACATGAATGGATCTGCTGTCGAATTCAAAGTTGGGTGTAAGTGACAGGATTTAGTAGGGGTTTAAGTGACAAGTTTGTTTAATTTTGAATTATCTGAGATGTTGTCAGATTCGGTATTGGGTGTAAGTTACAAGTTTGTTTATTTATTTTTTTTAATTATCCGGATGTTATCTGAACTCAGTGTTCAGTACAAGACTGTTTACTTTGAAAAGTGTGACCCCCCCCTCCACACACACACACACACACACACACACACACATGCATTCTCACACACACACCACATGCACACACACACCACATATACACACACTCCACATATACACACACTCCACATATACACACACTGTCACACACACACCACACACACACACACACACTGACTCACACACACACACCACATACACTCTCCTACACACACACCACACACACACACCACACACACACACCACACACACACACACTGACACACACTCTCACACACACACACCACATACACACACACTCACACACACACTACACACACACACACTGACACACTCTCACACACACACACCACATACACACACACACCACATACACACACACTCACACACACACACACCACATACACACATTCTCACACACACCACATACACACACACACCACATACACACACACTCTCACACACACACACACCACATACACACACACTCTCACACACACACACATATCACATACACACACTCACACACAATCCACATACACACACACACACCACATACACACACACCACATACACACACTCTCACACACATACACACACCACATACACACACTCACACACACACACACCACATACACACACACTCTCTCTCACACACACACACACACCACACACACACACCACATACACACATACACCCACACTCACACACACACCACACACACACACACACACACACTCTCACACACACACCACACACACACACTCTCTCTCACACACACACACTCTCACACACACACACACACCACACACACACACACACACCACATACACACACACACACCACACACACACACACACACCCATCCTCTGCTGCCCCTCCTCAGCAGACTCAGCAGGCCCTCGTCAGTGGGAAGCAGAATGAGCAGTTTCCCTGCCCTCTCCTTCCTCTATTTATTTATTTATTTACTTATTTATGTACGCTTATCTATTATTTATTCACCTTTTTTTTTTTTCTCAAGGCCTGAGTAAGCGTGTTGGGTTACGCTGCTGGTCAGGCATCTGCTTGGCAGATGTGGTGTAGCGTATATGGATTTGTCCGAATGCAGTGACGCCTCCTTGAGCTACTGAAACTGAAACTGAATCTCCTTCCTCTGATCAGGCCGGTGGCAGAAAAAAAAAAAAAAAAAAAAAAACTACAGGAAGTGCCATGTCTGTGCGGCACACAGCAGCAAGAGTTAACGTGGGTGTGAAAAATGCAGCAGGTCCCCAAACTGGTGCTAAAAATGTGGAGTCGCACTTTTCTTTGTGACAGACTCTGCCAGCCTGACGAAACAGCAAAACATGTATCCAACTCTACCGTTCTGTGCAGAACTACACTGTTAGTGAATAACAATAGACACAACTTTTGGTGACTGCATCACTCCTTTTTTTTTCTTTCTTTCTTTCTTTTTTTTCTTTTTTTTCCAAGTGTTATCTCTTGACATTTTTTTTCCCCATTTGTATATAGTGTCACTTCTCGTTTCCTATTTTTTTGCTCTCCAAAGTGAAGAAAATACTTATCAGAAGCTATTTTGTGCATTTACAAGCATTTGTTCTATTAGCTTTATTCCCATGGACACGATCAAACAGTAAGAGGGTGTGGTGATTGGAGGTGAAAAATTAGCTCTTCTTCTTCTTCTCCTGCGTTCACTCGTATGCACACGAGTGGGCTTTTATGTGTATAACCGTTTTTACCCCGCCATGTAGGCAGCCATACTCCGTTTTAGGCTGGGTATGTTCTTGTTTCCATAACCCACCGAACGCTGACATGGATTACAGGATCTTTAACGTGTGTATTTGATCTTCTGCTTGCATATACACACGACGGGGGTTCAGGCACTAGCAGGTCTGCACATATGTTGACCTGGGAGATCGTAAAAATCTCCACCCTTTACCCACCAGGCGCCGTCACGGTGATTCGAACCCGGGACCCTCAGATTGACAGTCCAACGCTTTAACCATTCAGCTGTTGCGCCCGTCAGAAAAATTAGCATTATTTTGTACATAATGGCAACATATGTGCAGACCTGCTAGTGCCTGAACCCCCTTCGTGTTTTAGTACATGCTGCTAAAACTGCATGTACTAAAACACGAAGGGGGTTCAGGCACTAGCAGGTCTGCACATATGATGTCAAAATTGCTGCATGTGACACCTCCAAAATGTTATGTATGATCACCAACAAACTCTTTGGCAGATTCCACCCCTCTTCCCTTCCCACCAACATCCCACCCCCCCAACTTCCACAAGCACTTTCAGATTTCTTCACCAGTAGGATCCTGGCCCTCTGTCAGGCTCTCAACTCTCATTCTGTCGCCTCCTCTGTCTTTCCCGACCCACCTTTCTTTGGCACCCTCCCCCCCCCCCCCCAATCTCTTTCCAGCCTGTCTCTGTTGACACTGTCAAGAGAATTATCTGACAGTCAAGCATTAAAACATACGCTTCCCGCTTCCTTCCTCAGCCACTGCCTTGACACACTTCTTCCACAGATCACTACTGTTGTTAACAACTGTCTTCTGTCTGGCTCCTTTCCCATTGTGTTTAAGTCTGCTATCTTACGGCCACTGCTTGAAAAGCCCAGTCTCGATCCGGACTCACTAAAGAATTACAGACCTGTTTCTAATCTTCCCTTTTTCTCAAAAGTCGCTGAGAAAGTTGTCCTTACTCAACTTCTTGACCACCTCCAATAACTTGAATTACCCATTTCAGTCTGCTTACCGCGCCGGTCATAGCACTGAGACAGCCCTTCTCAAAATTGCGAACGATTTATTAACTTCTCTTGACAATAACGAAACATCAATTCTCTCCCTCCTTGATCTTTCAGCCGCCTTTGATACTGTTGATCATCGCATTCTCCTCGACCATCTTAATCGGCACTTTTGGAATCTGCGATCTTGCTCTCTCATGGTCCCACTCTTATCTGTCTGACCAGTCCAATGTTGTTTTTGTTTGTGGTCTTTCATCCTCCCCGTCCGACATACAGTTTGGTGTGCCACAAGGCTCTGTGCTAGGGCCCATTGTGTTTGTTCTCTGTACACAACTGATTTCCACCGTTGTCAATCATCATTCGTTGTCCCACCGTAGCTTTTCTGATGACAACCAGCTGTATCTGTTGGGACCTCTGTCTCTCCTTCCCTCTCTCACTGACTCTACACAGGCCTGCATCTCTGATCTGAAGACATGGGTGACTGAAAACAAGCTTAGATTAAATGAGGATAAAACTGAAATCATGATTATCATCCCCAAAAACTTTCTTTGTCTCTCTCCCTTCCTCAGTCTCCCTCAGTGGCACCGACATTCCTCTTTCTTCTTCTGTCCGCAATCTTGGTGTCATACTCGACCAGTCTCTTTCCTATCAGCAGCATGTTGCAAATATATGCAAACTATGTTACTTTGAAATTCGCAGAATTGCATCCATTCATCATCTCCTGACTGAAGATGCAACCAAAACTCTCCTCTGTGTCTTTGTGCTGTCCCACCTGGATTACTGTAATTCCCGGCTTGTCGGTTCACCCACCTACCTCATTGCTAGGCTTCAGAAAGTCCAGAACCATGCTGCTCGTCTTGTCTTTCCTTCATCTGAATTTGATCACGTCTCTCCTCTCCAACATGCTTTACACTGGCTCCCAGTACAAGAAGAGAGTTATTTATCTTTGTTTCAAGTCCATTGAGGCTTCTGGTCCACAGTATCTTTCTGACCTCATTCATCCTTACATACCTTCACGCAAACTCCGCTCTTGTTCTGACACCTACATGCTTAGGATCCCCCCCTGCTCGAACCGAAACGCATGGCCAACACAGTTTTTTCATACCAGTGCCCCCATTCTTTGGAATCAACTTCCTCAGCCTTTCCATCAGTCATCTTCGCTGCAATCTTTCAAGTCCAGTCTGAAGACCCACCTTTCCCCCTCCTGAATAATTCTCAACAGCTCATCCCTTTTCAGTATGAGCTATAGTGACTGTGAGTGAATGAGTGAGTTTTGACAGTTTCAGAATTTGTTGGTTGTATTTTTGATTCTGTACTATCTATAAATGTGTGCTGACTTGTGTGTGCATGCACATGTGATTGTGTGTGTTGTTGGTGTATGTGTGTGGGGGGTGGGGGGGGATGAATAATTTTTAATAATGTTTGATATCTTGTGTTCAATTTTCCTTTTAGATATTTACGTATGTGCTCTGTTTGTAAATGCCTAGGGCTTATTTTCAAGATTAGGCGTAAATGCTCATAATAATAATGATAGTGATAATAGCATGCATCATTGGGCTTTTACATGTACGACTGTTCTTACCCCTGCCAAGTAGGCAGTCATACTCTGTTTTCAGGTGGACTATTTCAGTTGACATCTTGCAGTTATATTAGGCAAAATGGATAATTTTACCCGCCTTGTTTGCCTGGTGTGTATACATTATGTTTGAATTGTTGACTCTTTCAGTTTACATCTTGCAGTTGTGCTATACAAACTGGATAGATTTACCCTACTTGTCCGGCTCAGTGACTGGTATAATTAGATCATGCTTGGATTGGTTGACTCTGGCAGTTACCATCAAAGAAGTAAGGTTAGTAGGGGAAGTTCTGATCCCAATAAGTTGACAGTGTAGGAAAACAGAAATCAGGAACTTGTGGAGAAGAAACAGAGTGAGGGTGACTTTACACCCACATCCTTGGATTTTTTTTTTTTTTTCTTCCCCATCATCTGCACCGTTTCAGTGGCATTACTCCCACGCCGCTCATTTGGATTCCCCCATACATGGCCACACCCAGGTTCGTCCGTCGCAGTTCCAGCGTCGACAGTCCACAGGGAACCATCGATGTTAGGTCGCCAGGAGGCCACACACCAGAGGAGACCCTGCACTGCTGCTGAGTCACTTCGGTGGTGTTCAGTGGTGCCTGTTCTAACGTACTTAGGACACCACCTACTAAGCCCCCTACTAACGACAATAATGGCTTAGTCGCGGAACCAGACTGTGTGAGCGTCCCTCCCAGAGTGGAGACCACATCCTTGGATTTAACCAGGAATAATTATTGAGTCTTTCGAATAACAGCGAGCAGCTTGTTTCAGATCCACCCACAGGAGTGTTCCTGGGGCTGAACGGACGTCAGAGTAATCGGACCGTGGACGAACACCGCCCTGTCGACTTCACCTGTCAAAACAGCAATGGACGCCCTGACCCCACCTTGAGTCTGGTGAAGACAGACAACAACACTGTGCTGGCCAACAAGACAACTCACCTCAGCCACAAGGTGGTGGGGAGATGTGAGGATAGTGGGCAGTACGTGTGCACAGCAGACAATGGGATGGGACCTCCATTCACTGGTTCTCCCCGGTCGCTGGCTGTTCAATGTGAGTATACAGGGGAAGTGATGTGTGATGTTAGTATGTGACGTTTTTGTATGATGTTTTTGTATGATGTCAGTATGCGTGTAGAGCAGACAGTGGGGTGGGGCCACTTGTCACTGGTTACTTCCCGGTCATTGGCTGTTTGACCTGAGTACACAGCGGAAGTGATGTTTTCATGTGTGATGTTAGTTCGTGACGTTTCTGTATGATGTCAGTATGTGTGTAGAGCAGACAGTGGGGTGGGGCCACTTGTCACTGGTTACTTCCCGGTCGGCTGGCTGTTTGATGTGAGTATACAGCGGAAGTGACATTTTTTTTTATATGTGATGTTAGTGTATGATGTTTTTGTATGATGTCGGAATGCGTGTAGAGCAGACAGTGGGATGGGACCTCCGTTCACTGCTTCTTCCTTGTTGCTGGCTGTGATGTTTTCATGTGTGATGTCAGTACGTGACGTTTTCGTATGATGTTGGTACGTCTGTAGAGTGGACAGTGAGACTGGGCGTCCAGTCAGTGGTTCAGCCCAGTCATTGGCTGTTTGACCTGAGTACACAGCGGAAGTGAGGTTTTCATGTGTGATGTTAGTTCATGATGTTTTTGTATGATGTCAGTATGCGTGTAGAGCAGACAGTGGGATGGGACCGCCGTTCACTGGTTCTTCCTTGTTGCTGGCTGTTATTAGTGTGAGTACACAGCGGAAGTGATGCTTTTATATGTATTGCTATACTGCACTGTGTTGCTTTGTTTTGTATGTGAGGATATTTTGTAGCATACTACGGCTCAGTCCTCAGCTTGTGTCAGAGACAGAAAAAATCTCACAGAAGGGCCAAAAGCAAAGTGAGAGCTGTAACATCAATGGTTTCTCTACCGTAGTGGGAATTCATTTACAGCGTTAAATCTTTTGTGAAGTACTAAAAGTAGTAAATGCACTGCAAACGCATGCCATCTTGGTTCCTAGTTTCATTTACGGCTTAGCCTTCGTAAGGTACTGTGAATCTCAAACTAGGAGGCAAGGTTGCACTGGCTCTTTGTGCTGCAGCCTTGGTGGCTAGTTGGCCTTTTGGAACCATACAAACGCTGACTTTCCCTTAGCCCTCTTGGCTGAGAGAGTGGGGATGTATCTTGGGCAAGACACTCTCTGAATAGTTGAGACAGCAGTTGCCTCCACTACTGTTCTGATGGTCATAGTCGGACATGACTGATTGTCATACACATACATACACATGTTGTGCTTTTTTTTTTTTTTTTTTTTTTCATCTGCACCGTTTCAGTGGCATTACTCCCACGCCGCTCATTTAGATTCCCCCATACACGGCCACACCCAGGTTCGTCCGTCACAGTCCACAGGGAACCATCGATGTTAGGTCGCCAGGAGACCACACACCAGAGGAGACCCTGCACTGCTGCTGAGTCACTTTGGTGGTGTTCAGTGGTGCCTGTTCTGTTTTAACATACTTAGGACACCACCTACTAAGCCCCCTACTAGCGGCAATAATGGCTTAGTCGCGGAGCCAGACTGAGTGAGCGTCCCTCCCAGAGACACATGCTGTGCTTTGTTGTGTGGTATTGTCCTGTGCTAAGCTGTGTCGATTCCAGTTCCAGCTACAGAAAAATATTTGTTTGATATGTTTATGTGATTACATTTGATAAAGTCAATCTTTTGCAGACTTTTCCCCACACTGAATTTTCTCCTGGCAACAGGGAGGAGAGGCGTTGAGATGGCTTCTGTGATACATGTTCTGTGAGATGAATTCATTGCAGGTTTTTTTGTGTTTTTTTTCATAAATATCTATACTGTACTGTACTGTTACAGAGGGACATCTTTTCACGATGCTTCTGTGATGTATACTATTTATAATAAATACTATTCAGACTTTTCTCCCACACATTATTTTCTCCCAACGACAGGAGGAAAAAAAAAAGGGCACTATGTTTATACGATATTGAAGTTGTATGAAATAAATCTGTTCTTCTTGTTCTGTGCTTGTGGGCTGCAACTTGTACAGTACCCGTCACTGCGCCACAACCTGGGTTCGAATCCAGGAGCCTCAGAGTAAAAGCGAAACGCTTTAACCATTCATTCAGTTGCTGCGCCTGCTAAAATTAAAAAAAAAAAAAAAAAAAAAATCTTCAAAATGTAATCTCATGGCTGAAACGCACCACACAGGTTACCCAAGAGGGCAGAAAGACGTGGGAGAATTGAACTTCAACGACCAGCCCGTGTCCCGCAGCTTTAACGTCACCGCCTACCCTGTGCCGGACGGTGTCACCTTCCACTACCTGGGGCCGAACGGCACGTCTGAAGAGACTGACGTCGATGTGGAGCACATCAAACTGGCGGGAGAGTGCCAGCAGAAGTCGAACCCCGTCTACCAGTCATCGTGCACGGTGACTGTGAACAACGCCACAAGCGATTCCGTGGCAGGTGTCTATAAAGTGTCAGTCACCAATAAACAAGGCAAAGGAGAGTTCCTTCTGCAGGTTTTGTACAGAGGTAAGCACATGGTGCGTCATGCTTGGAAAAAAAAAAGAGAAAAAAAAAGGACAAAAAATATTTGTGGTTGATTTGGTACCTATGTAAGGTGTTTACCATGATGAATCACATTTGTGGTTGATTTGGTACCTATGTAAGTGTTTACCATGATGAATCACATTTGTGGTTGATTTGGTACCTATGTAAGTGTTTACCATGATGAATCACATTTGTGGTTGATTTGGTACCTATGTAATGTGTTTACCATGATGAATAACATTTGTGGTTGATTTGGTACCTATGTAAGTGTTTACCATGATGAATCACATTTGTGGTTGATTTGGTACCTATGTAAGGTGTTTACCGTGATGAATCACATTTGTGGTTGATTTGGTACCTATGTAAGGTGTTTACCATGATGAATCACATTTGTGGTTGATTTGGTACCTATGTAAGTGTTTACCATGATGAATCACATTTGTGGTGGATTTGGTACCTATGTAAGTGTTTACCATGATGAATCACATTTGTGGTGGATTTGGTACCTATGTAAGTGTTTACCATGATGAATCACATTTGTGGTTGATTTGGTACCTATGTAAGTGTTTACCATGATGAATCACATTTGTGGTGGATTTGGTACCTATGTAATGTGTTTACCATGATGAATCACATTTGTGGTTGATTTGGTACCTATGTAAGGTGTTCACCATGATGAATCACATTTGTGGTGGATTTGGTACCTATGTAAGGTGTTTACCATGATGAATAACATTTAAAATACAAAAAAAATCTTTTCAATGTGAATGTGTTAATTTACCGTAAAGTTTGGTCTATAAGCCGCGACTTTTTACTCCAGCTTCAACCTCTGCGGCTTATACAATGATGCGGCTTATTTGCGGATTTTAACGATCCCGGGAGTGTCACGTTCTCGTCTATTCTTAGCTGCCCTTCAACTCACCAAAATCATGATTTCTGTCCATGAATGTTTGGATGAGCTTCAAGATAGTGTGCTAACTGTTCACGTTTTATAAATCAAATCCGCACACATTAAAGCCTTCAGATCAGCATTCAGTTCTACTCTGCTTAAGCGTACACCCTCATCATGCCGAAAACACGACGTTATGCCTATGATGCAGCCTTCAAATTGAAGGTGATCGACCTAGCAGACGACAGTGCAAGCGACGAACCAGCAGCGACCTCCACCTTCATGTTCATGAAGTGAAAGTGAGGCTGAAGTCAGTGACAAGATGGCGGAGGAAGCTGTGCTGGTTCTCTTCAACTCAGACATTGAAGACGAAGATTTTAGTGGATTTAGTGAGCAGGATGACGTTGAGTAAATGTGACTATCCCTAAATTATGGATCTTATTTTCGTTGTGTTTATTTATTATTTTTTTGTGGCACTAGCAGTATTTTCGCTTGCTTTTCTTTGTGTTGTTCCCGCTTGTGTTTATTTCATAACCTACAGTATCAACAGCTTTTCTGTAGTATCAGTATGTGTTCTGGTACTGGAAATAAGTGTGGCTTAAAAGTCGGTGCGGCTTATGTACGTATAAAGTTACATTTTTTTCCAAATTTAGTGGGTGCGGCTTATATACCAGTGTGCTCAATAGACCGAACTTTACTGTAATTCAGACAAAAACAACTGAGAAGAAGTGAGAAGCTGACTTCTGTGTCATTGACGGATATTTGTAATACAAAAGAAAAGAAAATAAAACAAGAGAGGCAAGGCCTTCCAGACTCACTTGTGATAAATTAAGTCCCCTAGCATTAATTACAGAGTAATTTCCCTTTTTTACACTCTGCACCAAAACGTTTGCAAAATAAATAAAATTTCCATGCTTGGCAAAAGAAGTTCCTGTTTGAACAAAAAATGATAATAATGACTCCTCTTGTTGTTATGTCAGAATAAGAGGTCAAAGTGCCAAGTTTAGAGAATACAAAAAATATAAATATAACAGTAAATGCAGTTTGCATATAATTAGGCTTTAAAAAAAAAAAAAATTTGTGTCCATCCCAGAGGTGCAATATTGTTTTAAACAAGATGACTGGAAAGAACTGAATTTTTCCTATTTTTATGCCAAATTTGGTGTCAACTGACAAAGTATTTGCAGAGAAAATGTCAATGTTAAAGTTTACCACGGACACACAGACACACGGACACACACACACACACACACACACACACACACACACACAGACAACCGAACACTGGGTTAAAACATAGACTCACTTTGTTTACACAAGTGAGTCAAAAAAGCCATTCAAGGAGTGAATGAACACATGTGCATGTGTATGCTTGACATGCACACATGTACTGAAATGCACGTTCTGACAGAAACTCGACATGTTTCACGTGTTCATATCCATTCACGCATACACCCATGGCGCTGCAAAGAACAAAACAAAAAGCCAATACTTCCTGCATTTGTCTGGGGGGGAGGAATTGTTGATAGGGGGGGCATGAGAAAGAAGTGGAACATGAGGAGGTCAGGGGGTGGGAAGTGGAAGCTGACTTCTCTGTGAAGCATCTGTGTTGATGATGATGGTGATGATGATGACAATGTGTGTGTGTATCTTTTGCTTATCCGTTTCATAGGTACCAAATCATTAAAACAACCGCTGTCTCTCTCTCTCTCCCTCTCTCTCCCACACACCCATCTCCACCCTCCCTCAACCCCTCCTTTTCCCTCACTTGTTTTTGTTTTGTTTTGGTTTTTTTGTTGTTTATTTTCGTTTTGCCTGTTTGAAAGTATGTACCTGTATAATGTATATGTTCATTAAAAAAAAAAAAAGAGAGAGAGAGAGAACCCCCAACCCCCCCAACCCCCTCTCCCCACCCCCCCTCCAAAAGAGACGATGATAATGATAGCGTGGTATAATAATAATAATAAACCTTGTGTACTTATTAATGGGTTTTTTTGTTTTTGTTTGTTTGTTTGTTTGTTTTTGCCCAGCGCCAGTGACGGACGCACCAGATCCGGGGACCAAAGAGGAATCCAACACTGGAGCCATCGTGGGTGGATTGGCTGCTGTCGTTGTCATCATCGCTGTCATCATTCTTGTCGTCGTCGTTGCCATGAAAAGGAGGAAAGGTATTGTTGTTTTTAGAGTCTCTTGATTTTTTTTTTTTTTTTTTTTTTCATCTTGATATCATTTCAATATATTACATTTTTGATATGTGTATTTTGAATATTATTTCAGTATTGTTTTGATATAGATTTTAATGTTGTTTTAATTTTGATATATTTTATTTTTTGTCGATTTAGAAAAAAAAACACAACCCGTATATACTACAGTCTTTTATTATGAGCTGTGTTGTCTGGACATTTTCGTGTAGTTCTTTGTTTCCTGCGGTTATTGCCATGGAATGAGGAAGAGAAGTCTGACAAAAGAATGAAAGTATTTGTTTGCTTTTGTTTTTTGGTTGTTTTTTTTTGGGGGGGGGGGGGGGGTTGCAGTGTCATCATTTGCACGGTTTTATTGGCTATTGATTACACCCCACAACTGCTCTTCCCAAGCCATCCCCCCTCCTCTCTCAGCCCCCCCCCCCCCACCCCCCCACTCCCACTACCTCCCCTACACACTATGTTTGAGAAAAACAATCGGGAGGCTTATCTCCTGTATGCGTGTCTTTGGCAGTAGTCTGACACTTGTCATCAGGGTTGTTCTGAAAGCAGTTGGTTTATAAAGGTTAGTGTGTTTTAGTGAGAAAACAGAATTTGCAAGGAGTGTTATATGGGAAGTGTTGGGGAAGAATTTCATTTTGTTTTAGAATGTCCCAGAAATATTGTGATTTGAAACAAATGGATACCACGCAAAATTATGTCTGTTCGGTTTATGCAGTTTATTTTGCGCTGGGAAGAAAACACAGTTTTCAGTAAATTCATAAAAGTTAGAAAGGGTGTGTAGCTTTAAGTTGCATCCAGAATGTACTTGCCAGTATGTTAAAGTTTGAACAGTTGCTTCTTCTTCTTCTTCTTCTGCGTTCACTCGTATGCACACGAGTGGGCTTTTACGTGTATGACCGTTTTTACCCCGCCATGTAGGCAGCCATACTCCGTTTTCGGGGGTGTGCATGCTGGATATGTTCTTGTTTCCATAACCCACCGAACGCTGACATGGATTACAGGATCTTTAACGTGCGTATTTGATCTTCTGCTTGCATATACACACGAAGGGGGTTCAGGCACTAGCAGGTCTGCACATATGTTGACCTGGGAGATCGTAAAAATCTCCACCCTTTACCCACCAGGCGCCGTCACCGTGATTCGAACCCGGGACCCTCAGATTGACAGTCCAACGCTTTAACCACTTGGCTATTGCGCCCGTCTTGAATAGTTGCAAATCATTATTAAACATGGTGTGTGTGTGTGTGTGTGTGTGTGTGTGTGTGTTGCTTGTTTTGGTAACATTGTTGGACTGAAGTTGTGATTGAATTTCTTTGACTCTAAAGACTTAAATCTGTGTAGTGACAGGACTGCAGAGATTTCTGCTTTAATTGTTCCTTGTAACCAAGATCTGATCTGAGATTAAACAATTTCGTCAAGAAATCATGGTTGTAAAATATTTGGGGCCATGCGCACACACATGTAGCAAACAAATGAAACATACACATGTCTTTGTTTACTGTTTCTCTTCTTTCAGACTGACAGAACAGTGGGGTCAGGTTGGTTTTTCTTCCCCACATATATAAACTGAGCAAGAAAACAATATGAATCAGAAGATGAGTATGTATAAAGTTCAGTATATGCTTTTGTTAGCTTTGGATAACGTGCTGGATGAAGATTACTAACCCTTTGAGCCCTGAGTTTCTGAGCAATTTTAACCGTTCTGCCTGAGCTCCTGAGCCAAAATTTGCAAATAATTGGTATTTAATATGTCACGGCAGATATAAAAAGAGTGCCCCTGACCACCGCTTTACCGGTGGTAGAGAAAAATGACATAATACCTAGCCACCGGTTGAGCGGTGCGTAAACACTTGTGTCGTGTTTTGCTATTGGTTGACTTATATTGAAATCGATCTTTTTTATCCAAAGCACATACACAAAACACAGTGAAAAGGCGCGGCCATGTTGGTACTACGTTCACTGACGTCAGAATATTACAGTTTTTCGGATTGGCTCTTCAATATAAGTCAACCAGTAGCAAAACACGACACAAATGTTTACGCACCGCTCAACTGGTGGCTAGGCATTTTGTCATTTTTCTCTACAACCGGTAAAGTGGTGGTCAGGGCTTAAAGGGCTAATGTTTTAATAAATCATTTATGTTTGTATCTTTTTTTTCTTCTTTTTTTTACAGATCCAGACAAAGAAAAGTTACACACTTCAGCAGGTGAGAATTAGAAGTGACAATCTGTCAGGGTATGCGTGAGAGAGAGAGAGAGTGTGTTTGTGTGTGTGTGGGGGGGGTGCGGGGGGGTTGCATAGGAGTGCATGTGTGCATGTGCATGCAGTGTGGGTGGTGAGGGAAAAGGAGGGGTTGAGGGAGGGTGGAGATGGGTGTGTGGGGGAGAGAGAGAGAGAGACAGCGGTTGTTTTAATGTCTTGTCTCTATTCATGTATTCATTCCTGCTTTTATGAAGATTGCTTCAACATTTCAGGATACCTGTTTTAGGAGGCTTTACATTTGACTGTGCATTAGCTGATGAGTGCGCTTGTTGGTGAAGGGCTATCACCACAATGATTTCTTCTTCTTCTTAGCGTTCACAGCTACACCGTCAGTCCAGTTTGGGCGATGAATGATGTTGTTTTTCCCACCTCTTCCTGGCTGCCGTATAGTTTGGTTGTGAGTGGAGTGTCGACAAGCCATATATCTTGTCTTGCCTATTTGTTCAGGGAGGGGATGTGGGGGATGGTTTTGGAGGATGTTCCCCATTGTCTGGACTTGCTGGAGTGTCGACAAGCCATATATCTTGTCTTGCCTATTTGTTCAGGGAGGGGAGGGGGGGGTGGGGATGGTTTTGGAGGATGTGCCCCATTTTCTGGTCTTCCTGGAGTGTCGACAAGCCATATATCTTGTCTTGCCTGTTTGTTCAGGGAGGGGGGGGTGGGGATGGTTTTGGAGGATGTGCCCCATTTTCTGGTCTTCCTGGAGTGTCGACAAGCCATATATCTTGTCTTGCCTATTTGTTCAGGGAGGGGAGTGGTGGGGGCTGGGGGGGGGGGATGGTTTTGGAGGATTTGCCCCATTGTCTGGCCTTCCTGGAGTGTCAACAAGACATATATTTGTATTTGTATTTCTTTTTATCACATCAGATTTCTCTGTGTGAAATTCGGGCTGCTCTCCCCAGGGAGAGCGCGTCGCTATGCTACAGTGCCACCCATTTTTTTTTGTTTTTTCCTGCGTGTAGTTTTATTTGTTTTCCCTATCGAAGTGGATTTTTCTACAGAATTTTGCCAGGAGCAACCCTTTTGTTGCCGTAGGTTCTTTTACGTGCGCTAAATGCATGCTGCACACGGGACCTCGGTTACTGGCCAGGCATCTGCCTATAGCAAGACAGTGGTGTCAGTGGCTGTACATGGATGTGTCCGAACACAG
>NC_134892.1:6846953-6861953 GCF_041734735.1 Babylonia areolata | reverse complement strand
GGGCTAGTTGGCCTTTGGGAACCATCCCAACTCCGACTGTCCTAAAACCCTCTTGGCCGAGAGAGTGGGGATGTAACTTGGGCAAGACACTCTCCACTATGATCAAATTCTAGCCCAAATAGTTGGAACAGCAGTTGCCTCCTCTGCTGTTCTGATGATCATAGTCGGACACGACTGACTATCATATATATGTGCATGTTATGTAAAAAAAAGAAAAAAAAAGAAAAACCCCAAAGAAACCAAAGAAACCAGTGTTTCTGTGCTTTACAGTTTATGGTTTGGTGTTGAATAGTTCTGTCATGCTGATGTTGGTTAGGTTTGCTTTTGTACAGGTACTTTTTTCCCCCTTTTTTTGTTGTTGACGTTGTTCAAATAAGACTACTGTCACAGGTTTATGTTCAAATGAAATAGCTTCATGTGGAAATGCTTTTTAAACATTTATGTATGGAACATAAACATATGTATGTATGGAATTATGAATGAATGTACAGATGTGTGTCTATATATATATATATATATATATATATATATATATATGTGTGTGTGTGTGTGTGTGTGTGTGTGTGTGTGTGACCTGTTTTCTATAGGACAAGACTTAGTTGTCATTTAGGTTTTCAAAAATGCTTTTTTGAATTTTTTTTGTGCCTGTCATCCTTGTGATAAATGAATTTTTATTTTCTGCTTTAAAACAATAGTTTCCAGTTTTTATGATCATTAACATCAGGTGTTTTGCATGATTTCCAGGTTCCAAAGATGATTTTTTTTTTTTTCAAACTGGTGCTGTTACAGTAGGTCTCAGTATTTAACAAAAAAGAAAAAATCGCTGGGACTTAATGTATTTGTTTATGTACATGTGTGTATGTTAGCCCTTTTTTTAATTTTATTTTTTATTTTATTATTATTTTTTTTAGACTTACGGTCAAATGTTTTGGTCAAGTACTGCTGTCTGTTTATCCGAGTTGATATTAACATGTCAGACCACAGTTTCACCTTTTTATGGTCAGGTTTTAACATGTCTTTTTATATATATATTTTTTTTAAGACACTTGATATCAGTGTGATATTTTGATGTCAGTGTGTGTGTGTCTTTGTGTGTGTGTGTGTGTGTGTGTTGGCATATATCTGCTCTGTGTGTGTGTGTGTGTGTGTGTGTTAATTGGCATATGTCTGCTTGAGTATATTTAACAAGCATGTCTATAAAGTTACATGTGTCAAACGACAATTTTAACTTGTCTTTTGCTTCTATTCTTACCCGACCAGTTGCTCAGCTACGCATCCAAGACATGCTTATTCAATACATTTAAGCAGATAAATACCTGGATCTGGGTGTATAGCAGTGATGTATAACTGTTAAGTTTTCATTACCACTTGTGAGATAGAGAGAGTGTGACTGTGTGCATTTCAGCTGTCAATTGGAAGAGAAATTTTAAATGAATGATACAAATAGCTAGTCAAAAGTTATGTATTTATTGTTATGTATGGTTTAAACTTGCATGCGCATCTTCATGCATGCACATACCCATACTTGCTTGCACATGTGCTTATATCAGCAGTCTTTTTCACTGCGCTCAAAAACATTGACCATAGCATAGCCATACCATGCAACAGAATCCTCCTTTTTGGTTTCAAGGAGGTACCAGAGTGTGCAAACTGATCTTTTATAATACACTTCATGACATTTTTTTTTTTTTAAACTTTATGTACATTGATCACAAATGTTTCTGTCTGTGGAGTTCCTGTAGATGAGGCTGATTGCAGGTAAAACTTGTGTACCATTTTTTTGGTCATTTTAGTTAATTCTATTTACATATGGTTTGGTTGCTTTCTGTTCCATTAGCATGGAATGTGTTGCTGTGAATTCTTCAAACTGGAATGTACTTCCTGTTCTTTTGAGTTCTCCAGTCTATTTTTGGTCAGAGAATAAGAGAACTTTGTCAAACAGGCGAAATTTGTAAAACTTACAATGCAGAATCATTGATATTAATTGCTTCTTTACTCAGCAAGATTCCCGTAAACATTGTGTTGATGCAGTATCTGTTGTTTTAATCTAAAACAGAAAGGAAACACTTTGCTGTTCAGATGATAACATAAACTGTGCATTATTTCATTTACATGCTTGGTCAGTGTGAACTGTGTAAATCTTGCCGGTTACATTGTGTTGCCATGTATTGTTTGCCTCTTCATTCCATTTGGGTTTTTTTTCATGAACCCCCACTTGGTGGTTCCTGAATAAATCCATTGTGTCCTCTTGTCAGAACCTGAACATTTTTTTTTTTCATTTTTTTTTTTGTGTGTCGGCCAGGGGCAGGATATTAGGGGATGATATTATCGTACGCACCTTGTACTTAGTATGATTAATTTTGTTGTTTTAGCCCAACGCTTAGCTTACATCACAGACTGACGTAAGTTACAGACATACAGTTGGGCCAACAGCAAAGTGAGAGCTGTATGATCAATGGTTTCTCCATTGCAGTGGGAAGTCATTTACAGCTTAGTCTTTTGTGAAGGACTATGACTCTCAAACTAGGAGGCAAAATTGCGCTGGCTCTTTGTGCCGCAGCCTTGTGGGCTAGTTGGCCTTTGGGAACCATCCCAGCGCCGACTGTCCTAAAACCCTCTTGGCCGAGAGAGAGGGGATGTAACCTGGGCAAGACACTCTCCACTATAATCAAATTCTTGCCCAGGTAGTTGGGACAACAGCTGCCTCCTCTGCTGTTCTGATGGTCATAGTCGAACACTTGTCATACGTTAACTTTGTTTTGTAAATTATATAGGATATAGTTATTTTATGTTTGTACTTTCATGATATGAAGTGAATCCAGTTATTGTCGTTCCCATTTGTGGCAACTGAACATTGTTGATTGTGATGCAGAGTTGGATAACATGACAGCTTTCTAAGTATAAGACATGTTTTGTTTTTGTTGATGTTGCTGTTTTACAGTCACTGCTGTGTAAATATTTTTGACAAAAAATTAATATGCATGGCTGAAATTTTGGTCAAAAGTATTTTTTTTTATGGTTCTTTTTGTTTGATGGTGCTGTGTAAAGATCTGCAGGTTCCTGGAATTTACAATATTCAGTGTTTGTTCCATCATTCCCACCCCCCCACCCCCACCCCCAAAAATATGTTGCAGAAGCTTTGATTGAAAATGTAGTTTCGTCTGTTATTGGTGCTGCATGTGCATTTTTTCAGATCTGCTCAATTGATATTATACTTGTGGTTTAACATTCAGATAGATCTTTGAAATAATGGAATGTAATGTCTTGATGTTTACATTTTCAATCGTGTTTTGATAAATGGAGCTTATACATGTCTTGAAATGTTGTCTTGCCAAACAGTTTATACTGAAAATCTTTCATTGAATTTTGTCTACACTTTATAATATGACATGGTATTCAGCTGACACTCTGAATTCTTGCCTCACTATACAGCTTATGTTTTGAAATTTAGTCACATTGTGTGGGTCACACCTTAAATCACCTTACTGTACAGTTTACACTTTAAATATTTTCTTGCCGTACAACTTTCACATATTGTCTTAATGTATTTTGCTCACACACAATTTCTGTGTCGATATACAACTTTTACATCTTGTCTTAAAATGTGAATATATTGTGTACACATACAATTTTGTATGTTGATATACAGCTTTTTCTTCCAAGTTGTGTACTACGCAGGTGTTTGCACTAAAAAGTCTTTAAATTACTTAACTCTGTGTATGTGTGCGCGCACTCATGCTTGTGTGTGTGTGTGTGTGTGTTTTTTTGCTTCAAAGAAACTCAGTTCACTACACACGTTTTCCTCATTTTAAAGTGAATATTGAAAAATCACATGCAGTCATTTCTTCTTAAAGTTTTCAAATAAGTAAATTGTCTTCCACTTAATTTCAGTGTTTTATTTTTAAATGAAGAGCAGCTTTTGAGAATTTCAAGCCCATGTTTTACGCTTCAGAGGAGATTCAGTTTTGATTCTTATTATGTAAGCAGTGGCTTTAATTGCCAGTGTCTCATTGCTGTTGTTACCTATTTTTAAGCTGTTATTACTTTTTTGTCTATCAATAAAGTGTTTTGGGTCACAAATTGTACAGATTCAAGCTTTAATTTACAGCAACCTGCTTTGTAATAAAGATACTTAAAAATCAGGTTCCTGCGTTTTATACAGAGAGTGTGCACTTGTGTTTGTTTTTGTGTTTTACTTTAAAATGGATTATATAAATGGAACATTACATTTCTGTGAATTCAGATCTTTTCAAAAAAGTTCTACTTGGGAGGTAAGTGTGCAGTGGGCTCGAATGGAAAGAATGGAGCCACACAGTTGAGGGTCAACCACTTCAATAAGTCTCTTTCTGTCTCTCTTTCTCAACACACACACAGAAGGGATAAAGATACAGGCAGGTTTGCATATATATATATATGTTGACCTGGGAGATCAGAATTTGTTTAATTTCCAACAGCAGGGGTCTTCTTCGTTTTCGTTTGTGAGCTGCAGCTCCCACGTTCACTCATATGTACACGAGTGGGCTTTTGCGTGAGAGGAAATTTCCTATCTAAAATTACGTTTAAATAACATACTTACCGTGACCCAACTAGTGCAGACTCCAGCAAGGGTCTGACATTCCTGTCCTGTGCAAACTACTATCCACCTATGCGGAGAAAACGAAAGTACTACGACCGATAACCTCCCGGAAGTAGGTAACCTCCCCTTTGTCCCGCTAGCTAGTGCACTCTCCCGTATTGTAGGCAGCCATACTCGGTTTTCCGGGGTACTGCATCAGGGATCACCCCCGTGGGGATGTTGGGGGTCGGTCAGTATAAACAGCATCCCCGCCTTCTGGAAATTATGTGCTAGAAATTTTCTTTTTCTATCCCTCTCTTTGTTTCTGCCTTTTTTTTCCCCCCTTCTTTCACTGTTGTCTCCTTTTTCTGCCTTCCCAGTCCATTCCCCTTTCTTTTTTCAAGCAAGCCTTGACACTTTTTTTTTTCTCTCTTTTCCGCAGTCTTATAATGTACTATCTGTGCTGTTTTGCTCTGGTGATTTGGTAGTGAGATGAAAACACTGGGATGGGCACTAGCTGTCCATTCTGCAGAGTTATTTGCCTTTGTGGCCTTTTTATGTATTTTTTGTTTGGCTTTTATATGGGATCGAACCCAGTACTGTCAGATTGAAAAGTCTAATCCTCTGGCCATTTGGCCACAGAGGCCGTGGTCGTGGCCCATCCACCCTGTGACGTTATTCCCTGACTTCACTGCCCGTTCACCAACACACCATGGCTCAAATCTCTCACTGTCCACAGTGCCAGCCATCGAAAGAGAACTATCGTGGATCGCTTTTTTTTGCTTGGTGGGAACGCATACAAAAATGTAGGTAATCATTATACACATTTTTCCTCTTCTCAATGATTAAGATGTTCGTGAAACGCTTTTTCTTTGTTGGAAGGCATGCAAAAATGGAAGTAACCATACACACATTTTTCTTCTTCTAAATAATTGTGGAGTGATGGCCTAGAGGTAACGCGTCCGCCTAGGAAGCGAGAGAATCTGAGCGCGCTGGTTCGAATCACGGTTCAGCCGCCGATATTTTCTCCTCCTCCACTAGATCTTGAGTGGTGGTCTGGACGCTAGTCATTCGGATGAGATGATAAACCGAGGTCCCATGCAGCATGCACTTAGCGCACGTGAAAGAACCCACGGCAACAAAACGGTTGCTCCTGGCAAAATTCTGTAGAAAAATCCACTTCGATAGGAAAAACAAATAAAACTGCATGCAGGAAAAAATACAAAAAAAATGGGTGGCGCTGTAGTGTAGCGACACGCTCTCCTGGGGAGAGCAGCCCGAATTTCACACAGAGAAATCTGTTGTGATAAAAAGAAATACAGATACAAATAATTAGGATCTTAGTGAAATGCCTTTTCTTGGTGGATATGCACACAAAAATGTAAGTAATCATTCACATTTATTTTTCTTCTAAATAATTAGGACGGTTGGTAATTAGCCTTTTCTTGGTGGATATGCACACAAAAACGTAAGTTATCATACACACATTTTTTCTTCACAAAGATGATGTTTTACAGCAACAACAACGAAAAAAATGCTGTGACTCTATTCTGTCACAGTCCTCATGCTAGCAATAATAATGATGATAACAATAACACTGATGGACATTTGTATAGCACGGTTTTTCCGGAAGTACTGCTCAAAGCACTTCACATTTTGTTCCCACCCCTCTCCTCACCCCTCCTCTTTCCATATTCCCCACCCTACCCCCTCCCCACACACACTTAAACCACTCACACACGAACGAATGCATGGAGACTTGCTAGCACTCTGCCAAAAACACAAACGGCTTCCCCACAGCAAAACCTGCATTTGGAACCAGACCACACCAACATCAGCATGCGCTTTGTTAATAAACATTTAAATAATGCGAAACGTGCCAGTCCACAGAGAACTATCGTGAAATACTTTTTCTTGGAGGGAGCACCCTCAAAAACACGTTATCATATGCATATCATTTTGTTCTCAATGGTGAGGTCGGACAATGTTTTACAAAAAAATAACTGGAAGCATCACAATGTGTAACTTCAAACAATGTATTGCTTTAAAAACCAGAAACACCAAACGCACACACCACCCACACACTGCCAACTGAGATATTTCTGGATCTAAAAGAAGTAACATTTCAGCTGCTTGTTAAGTATATGTGATTCTTTCAAAAAATTTAATTAAAAGTTAAATGTGATCCTCCTCATAAAATACCACAAAGGAACAATATCTTAATGTTGATGTATCATTCAAAGGTTGCCAGATCTGCAAACAGTACTCTGGAACACAGACATCGAAATGACTACAAAATAAAATTATCTTTGTTTTATGTTATTCTCAACTGCAACTGTACTCTAAAATGTGGTTCGTCCGTCAGGATCGACGAGGACCATCTAGTCATCCTGGGGGTGGGTGGGTTGGGCTCTGTGGGTGCGCAGATGACTGGTCAGGCCAATCCGTGCCCGGAAGGTTCTGACACAGTGTGGACAGGGGATGGTGGCAGCTGTCGGGGACTTGCTGGCACTGCTTTTCCTGGCCTGTCTGCGTTGCTCTGCTGCAGCAATTCTGTTGGCCTCACAGGATTTTGGCGCCTTTGTGGACAGCTGAACGCCACTTTGGTCTGTCCACTGCATTCAGCTCCCATGTGTTGTGGCTGATGCTGAAGGCCTTCAGAGAAGCTTTCAGAGAAATACACACATCAAAACACCTAAAAAAAAGTCAACTTGTTTTGTTTTATTCCAAAGAGCCACCAAAAACAGACTCTAGCATTTCCACACATCATCACTTACAAAATTTTTAAAAAGACATAAAAGGCAACAAATAACATCAACAATACAGCATTTAAACTGCAGTCTGTATTTCAGTGTACACAAACCCACAGAGTGTATGTGTGCGTGTGAGTGCGCGTGGCGTGTGTGCGTGGTGTGTGTGTGTGTGTGTGTGTGTGTGTGGGTAGATGTGCAATGCGGTTTGGCTGACTGAAATGGAGAGGCACGTGAATTTCAGTAATCTGTATATTTGTATATATATAGCTATTTCCATTTGGTGCCATTTAATTTATCTTTTTATTTTCTATTCATTTTATTTGTTTGCTGTTTTCTTCTTATGTTGGACATGTGCTGCTGCCAAAAAGAAAATCTCTGTACCAAAGTACAGACAATAAAGTTTGTGTATTGTATTGTATTGTGTGTAAAAATTATCTGAGTGGACATAGAAGAAATAGCCGCTGAAAAAAGATTTTTCTTAAAAATAAATAAATAATAAAAATACTGGCAGGTATATCAAAGCTTGAAGATACGATGCGCTGAGTGACCCACAAGCGAAAACACCACGCAGCACATCCACTTCCGAGTCATCTGTCTCACGACCTGTAAACACACAAAGACCGACGCTGACAAAACTCACCACTCAAAGCAACAACGGCAAACGTTATTCAAAATACAGACAGTGTATTGTATCGCATTTGCATCACAGTCTAGTTTGTGACGTTTTGCCACAACAGATTTCTCTGCGTGAAATCGGGGCTGCTCTCCCCCAGGGAGAGCGCAGTACCACAGTGCAGCATCACCCCCCTATCCCCCCAACCCCCTTCTGTTTCTTTTCATTTTTTTCCATCAGCAAGTGTATTTGTTTTTCCCGTCACAGTGGACTTAATTCAGATTTGTGCCGGGGACTTTCACTTTCACTGCGTTGACAGCCACAATCATCAATTTGATTTTTACGCCGTTTTTGCTGGGTTGCGATGAAAGAAAAACAAGCTACAGAAAGCGACAGACCTATTAGCGAGGATGAAAACTTAGTCCTACTCTACGTGGGTTCTCCGGCAGGCTACTATCACTTCACTTTTCACCCTTCCGAGCTAGCCGGTCCCTTGCTGATCTAAGACAGCAGGTCCCCAAAAATAAATTAAAAAACCCAAAAATATTAGGGTAAGAGAGGGGGTGGGGAGGAGGGGGGGGGGTAGGGGACCTGTTATCTAATTAACTACTGATTGGGGGGCACCCTAGACTTAAAGGTGTCCAAGGTGTCTGCTGCTATAGCTGTTTCAGGCAGGTTGTTCCAGTCACGTATCGTTCTGGGGAAGAAGGAATATTGCCTGTATTGGGTTTTACACCGGATCTGGTTGAGCTGGCGAGAATATTTCCTTCAACCCTTCAACCAAAGGGACAACCCTTTGCTTGCTGTGGGTTCTTTTACGCACGCTAAGTACATGATGCAGATGGGACCTTGGGCTATTGTCTTACCTGAAAGACTAGCTTCCAGGCCACCTTTTAAAAACAAAAGAAGAAGAAGAAAAAAAAAAAAAGAGGTGATGCACTGTAATGACATAATTTACCCGGGTCGAGCAGCATGATTTTCATATAGAGATATCTGATGTGACAAAAAGTAATACGATACAGTACGATACAATACAATAATTTGTTGTCCTTTTGGCAAAGGGAAATAACTCTGGTATTTGGTCCACAGTCATTTTGATTTGAAGATTCAATGAACAAAGAGGCTGGGAAAGTAAAGGATTAAACAACAATAAAGAAAAGTCATTCTGTCCAGTTACGCATGTTTCTTCTTCTTCTTCTTCTGCGTTCACTCGTATGCACACGAGTGGGCTTTTACGTGTATGACCGTTTTTACCCCGCCATGTAGGCAGCCATACTCCGTTTTCGGGGGTGTGCATGCTGGGTATGTTCTTGTTTCCATAACCCACTGAACGCTGACATGGATTACAGGATCTTTAACGTGCGTATTTGACCTTCTGCTTGCATATACACACGAAGGGGGTTCAGGCACAAGCAGGTCTGCACATATGTTGACCTGGGAGATCGGAAAAATCTCCACCCTTTACCCACCAGGCGCCATCACCGTGATTCGAACCCGGGACCCTCAGATTGACAGTCCAACGCTTTAACCACTCAGCTATTGCGCCCGTCAGTCATTCTGTCCAGTTACGCATGTTTAAGATTAGACATGTGTGTTTGATCTTCTGCGTGTGTATACACACGAAGGGGTTGCAGGCACTAACAGGTCTGCACATCCGTTGACCTGGGAGATATACATATATATATATATCTATATATATGAAGAGAGAGAGAGAGAGAGATACATAGATACAGACAGAGATATCAAAGAATTTTCTTCTTACAGCAGCCCTGAATTTCACAGACAAATACGACTGAAGCGTCCTGACAGGAACCAAAACACCACAACCAGACAGTGAGTTTCAGTTTCAGTAGCTCAAGGAGGCGTCACTGTGTTCGGACAAATCCATATACGCTACACCACATCTGCCAAGCAGATGCCTGACAAGCAGCGTAACCCAACGCGCTTAGTCAGGCCTTGAGCAGAGCAGACAGAGAACAGATCTTAACCCTTTGAGCCCTGAGTTCCTGAGCAATTTTAACCCTTCTGCCTGAGCTCCTGAGCCAAAACTTGCAAATAATTGGTATTAAACCCCTTGAGCCCTGACCACCGCTTTACCGGGGGCAGAGAAAAAGGACATAATGCCCGGCCACCGGTTGAGCGGTGCGTAAACGCTTGAAGCGTGCAGTCTCAACCTGGCCTGTCAGGGCAGAAATCAGGGACATAACGTGCGAGAAAACAACTGTACACAACACAGCAAGTAATAGATATGCTTGATGATTTATCGGAAGTAGAGTATGACAATGATTACTCTGATAGTGAGGTGGAATTCGAATTCGAATCAGATGATTTTGCTACAGATAGTGATGTTGAAAATGAATCTGAGCATGCAAAATCAGTTGATCAAAGGAAGTGTGTCAGGTTGAGACTCTGCACGCTTCATGGTGGAAATCGATCTTTTTTTATCCAAAGCACATGCACAAAACACAGTGAGGGGACGCGGCAATGTTGGTGCTGCGTTCACTGGCGTCGGAATATTGTGGTTTTTCTGATTGGCTCTTCAATATAAGTCAACCAATAGCAAAACACGACACAAGTGTTTACGCACCGCTCAACCGGTGGCCAGGCATTATGCCACCCCTCCCCGCCACCGGTAAAGCGGTGGTCAGGGCTCAAAGGGTTAAAAGATGGCAGTTTTTCTGACGGGTGCAATAGCAGAGTGCTTAAAGCGTTGGACTTTCAATCTAAGGGTCCCGGGTTCGAATCACGGTGATGGCGCCTGGTGGGTAAAGGGTGGAGATTTTTCCGATCTCCCAGGTCAACACATGTGCAGACCTGCTAGTGCCTGAACCCCCTTCGTGTGTATATGCAAGCAGAAGATCAAATACGCACGTTAAAGATCCTGTAATCCATGTCAACGTTCGGTGGGTTACGGAAACAAGAACATACCCAGCATGCACAACCCTGAAAGCGGAGCATGGCTGCCTACATGGCGGGGTAAAAACGGTCATACATGTAAAAGTCCCACTCGTGTGCATACGAGTGAACGTGGGAGCTGCAGCCCACGAACGCAGAAGAAGAAGAAGCAGAAGAAGAGGCAGTTTTTCTTACAGTGTCTTTATGGAGTCCATCTCTAGATCAAACCCCTCCTCTTCTTCCTCATTGGTGTAAGTTGCCGCGTGCAGCATGATGACAAAGCACGATGCACCTGAAATGAAAAAGAGGGATAAGATACAAGATGTAGAATTACTCTGTTATCTCTGAAAGTAAAAAAACAACAACAAACTGTTGACACATTTTGCTGACTACGGTGACATATCAATGAATTGGAACAGAGCAGTCAACATCCTGTAAATTCTACTAAGTTATAACATCTATTAACAAACTCAAAGAGAATCAATCGCTATAATAATACTGTGGTCTTAAGTCACACTACAGGAACCCTCGAATCTCACAGGGAACCAGCAATTCATTGTATGTACACACACACACACACACACACACACACACACATATATATATATATATATATATATATATATATATATATATATATATTGTGTGTGTGTGTGTTTGTGTGTATGTGTGTGTGTGTGTGTGTGAAAGAGCAAGGTAGGTAGATAGTGTGTGTGTGTGAGAGAGAGAGAGAGAGTGTGTGTGTGTGAAAAACAGCAAGGTAGGTAGATTGTGTGTGTGTGTGTGTTTGTGTGTGCATGTGTATGTGTACATGCGTGCATATCTGTTTGCGGAGGGTAGTGGTTTGTTGGGGTTTTTTTGGCTTTTTTTTGTGTGTGTGGGTGTGTGTGTATGTGTGTGTAGTAGTAGTTAGAAATGAAATCAGACTTGCTTGGCAATGAATCTGTTGTGGTGTGATTTTTGGTTACTGTACACCAAAACTGACAGTTCTGCTTGTGTGATCTGTATGCATCACAGATGTCACCACACTTAATTTCTCTTACTGAGATGTAATGATAAACGTTATTCTGATTCTGATCCTGATTCTGATTCCAATTCTGCGAGTCCTTTAGCAGGCACAGACTCACCAATGATCCAAAAGAAAGAAATAATACAATTAGCCATATGAAGAGCACAGGAACAGGAGTCATGATGGCTGCCGGAAAAAGAGGGCGCTAGTCAGGGGGGCAAAGGGGAGGTTACCTATTTCCGGGAGGTTTTTGGCCGTAGCTACTTTCGTTTTCTCCACATAGGCGGATAGTAGTTTGCACAGGACAGGAAATGTCAGACCCCTGCCGGAGTCTGCACTAGTGGGTCATGGTTAAGTATGTGTAATTAAATACAAGTTATTCTGATTCCAATTCTGCGAGTCCTTTGGCAGGCACAGTCTCACCAATGATCCAAAAGACGGCAGAGCCGGCACCGGCCAACCAGAAGAGAGGAAATGAGAGAACGGCCACACCCAGGTACTGCTGGCTCACTGACAGTGGAAAACCTGCAACAACATGGCACCTATTTGCACTTACTTTTCTCTGAAAACATACCGTAAGGGAGATAACTCGGTAACACGGTCATGTTATTTAAAATTCATTTTAAATTAGAGGAAAGGGAACTGTTCAATAAAAAAAATGTTTTTATGTTACATGAATACTGATCTTGCTACATGACAAGTTTAAAATAGCTCCCTTAAACCATTTTCTTGTATAAAAAAAAAAAAGAAAAAAAAAAGATTCTTCACTTACCGTTTTTGCTTTGTGCCGGTCATTTTTGTAGGTTTGCTTTTCTCTCCATCACATTTTCACATAAAACAACACAGAATATGAATGGCAGCGTCTTGTATTGATACACCAATGTCCATGCAAAATATCCACAGGAAAGACAAGATATTCAGCAGATTACATGCAGCTAAAAACAACTTAATGCTGTAACGATAGGTGCAATAGCCAAGTGGTCAAAGCATTGGGACTTTCAATCTGAGGGTCCCGGGTTCGAATCAAGGTAACGGCGCCTGGTGGGTAAAAGGGCGGAGATTTTTCCGATCTCCCAGTTGCACACAAATACAGACCTTGCTTGTGCTTGCACCCCCTTCGTGTGTACACGGCAAGCAGATGATCAAATACGCAACGTTAAAGATCCTGTAACCCATGTCGGCGTTTGGTGGGTTATGGAAACAACAGCATACCCAGCACGCACACCCCTGAAAACAGAGTATGGCTGCCTATATGGCAGGGAGGAGAGGGTGGTGGTAAAAATGGCCATAAACGTAAAAGCCCACTTGTGTACATATGAGTGAATGTGGGAGTTGCAGCCCTCGAACAAAGAAGAAGAAAAAGATGGAAACCCCCTCACCCATAATGGCCAGCGGCTGGTCAGGGCCCCGTGAACTGACATAGAAGCAGGCCCCCAGACATATACCTATAGCCACCAGCAGCAGTGGAGACGTCATTCTGTAAACACACATGCACACACACACACACACATGTATATACACATACAAACACACGTACACACACACACATGCACACACACACACACACACACACACATGAAATAAGGAAAACGTTCTTGCAAATATGTAAAAAAAACCACACAAAAAACACACCAAATACAAGCACGAAGACATATCAACACATTATCATCATTATCATGATTATTATTACTATGAGCATTTACACCTAATCTTGAAAATAAGCCCTAAGCATTTACAACTAGAACAGATATGTAAATATCAAAAAGGAAAAAATTGAACACAAGATACCAAACATCATTAAAAATTATACAGGGGTCAGAAGAAGAGCGGAGTTGGCGTGAGGGTATGTAAGGATGAGTGATATCAGAAAGATACTGTGGACACAGAAGCCTCAATGGACTTGAAACAAAGAGAGACGACTTGGTAAGTAATTCTTTCTTGTACTGGGAGCCAGTGCAAAGCATGAAGAAGGAGAGGAGAGACGTGATCAAATTTACATACCCTCCACCTACCCACACTTCATCCAATGCGCAAACAAACACACAGCATGCTTGCTAGCACACACGCACAAATACACATGTGCTTGTGACCCCCCCAACCCCACCCACCGTTCTCCCCCCTCCCCCTCCATCACACACGCGCACACACACACACACACACACTCACACATTCTTGCGCACTAGGCTGTCGCACAAAATAACTGCTTAAATAAAACACAGAGGGCTTTAAAAAAAATCTGTGATGTTCTAAAAGAAAACATGCAAAAAAAGAACCCACTACAATGTGCACCAAACAATACACATGTATGCATATTCATAAACATGTGAACTCATACAGAGAAACCAGAGAGAGGAAAAGAGAAAGAGAGAAAGTGCGATAAAACACCTACCTGTATAGGCAAAAAAAGCATCTATAAATTTATAAAACTGACATGAGATCATGCCAGTGGGCTCAGCATAACACTTTTGCTTATCACTGATTGATTACTGTTGTTTCTTTCTTGTTGTATGTAACCTGTGAAGTGCCATAAGCCTCTGTGTGAAGGAAACAGCAGCGTTACAGTGTGGAGTGATGGCCTAGAGGTAACGTGTCCGCCAAGGAAGCGAGAGAATCTGAGCGCACTGGTTCGAATCATGGCTCAGTCGTCAGTATTTTCTCCCCCTTCGCTAGACCTTGAGCGTTGTGGTCTGGACGCTAGTCATTCGGATGAGACAATAAATCAAGGTCCCGTGTGCAGCATGCACTTAGCTCAAGTAAAAGAACCCAAGGCAACAAAAGTGTTGTCCCTGGCAAAATTCTGTAGAAAAAAATCCACTTTGATAGAAAAAACAAATAAAAATGCATGCCTGAAAAAATACAAAACAAAAAAAAAGGGGGTGGCGCTCTCTGTGTAGCAACACGCTCTCCCCAGGGAGAGCAGCCCGAATTTCACACAGAGAAATCTGCTGTGACAAAAAAAAGAAATACAAATACAATTATAGAAGAGCGCTTCATCATGATTATCATTACTATCATCATTGTTATCATTATCATTATTATTATTATTATAAATATTATCATCACTATCATTCAAAATACAAGCATTACAGATTCAGCTTCAGTTTCTCAAAAGAAGGCGTCACTGCGTTTGGACCAACCCATATACACTACACCACACCTGCTAGGCAGAAGTCAA
>NC_134892.1:6801953-6841953 GCF_041734735.1 Babylonia areolata | reverse complement strand
AGATTAATTAACTGTTTGCAAACTATAGTATCAAATATCATATGCTGTGTCTCTCGTTGGTCATCTCTAAAGCTCACTCACTTGCTCACTTTTCCTCACGCTTGCTTGCTGACTTTTTTTTAATTCTCAAATAAGTTTTGGGTTAGACCTTCACTGAATTCGGCTGAAAGCTTGGACATGTGCTGATCACATAATTCCATGGCTGACGTCAGACTTTTTTTTTTTTTTTTTTTTTTTTGACAGACATTCACACTCATCAAACTGGGGAAGCACATGACTGAACAGTTTTGAAATCCGTTTTCCTCCTTTTGTCTTTATGTTTATAAAAAAAAACGATAATCACTGACTTATGATTACTTACGTCGGTGTTCGACTGATAATTACACGTTAAGCATTCCCTGTAAAGGCCGGTTGATCTTTTATAAAGTTTTAGCATGATAAATCATATCACAAGATTCGCATCAAGAATGAGTATTTAAGGTATTTCAGTCACAGATGCTACTTGTAGAAAAAATACTCACTTACTATACTGTACGTAAGTGCTCAACGTGAAATTTGAATCAGCAATCCAACTGCTTTCTCCGATGTCTTCTGCCCTTCCAAAAACTTATACTTTTCAGCTGGTAACGTGGAGTAAACAACGCGTAATGCTTCAGAGTGGTCTCCCATCGATGACTCGAAAATAATAATCGTCTGCGTTGACTACTGAAGGTACAGCGTCACCAATGTAAGTGCATGGGTCATGCCGCTCACCCACAATCTTTCTTCTTAATTATTATCTAAACTAAAAAAAAGAATGGGGAAAAAAGAAGAAGAAAGAAACAGCGGGGAGATATGATTGATTGCTATAAATACATACACGGAATCTACAAGACCACAAAACCCGAACTATCACCTGCAGTAAGTAGAGACCGAACTGACAGGCAACAGTTTAATGTTAAATAAATCACATTTCAGACTGAAAGTGCGCAGTTCCTTCTTTACAGAGCGAGTCGTTAATAAATGGAACGGTTTGCCAGACAGTGTTGTGACTGCCCCAACCACGTCATCTTTCAAGACTAGGTTAGACGCTCATTGGGCCAACTCTCCAACTGGTATTTGTGATCCAGTGTGCTATCATTAGGCCACGCATGCTGGTATACTGTATCCAACTGAACGACGAACAGGCCTTAACAGGCCTCAAACGTCTGATTCCAGTTCAAGTTCCAGTTCCAGTTCAAGAAATGTATGCCTTCTTAAAAATAAATATGTTGAAGATGTTTGTTGGATACTGATACAACTTACTGGTGGTCCTGAGTTCCGACAGGTTTGCAACTTTTCAGTCGATCGTCTGAAATATGTGATTCAGCTACTCAATCTGGGGTCATCCGAGTCAGTTGTTCCCGAAGGTGTATATGTTACCCCAGATTTACTTTTGGCCAGGTCAGTCAAAGTTTCTCCAGGTCTTAGTTCCCCTCGGTCTTTTGTCAGTCTCCGAAATTTTCGTGGTCTTGGATTTCCTTCCTTCGGTTCTCTCTCTCTCTCTCTGGCGCTGTGACGCCTTCTTGAGCCTCTTTCTCTGTATTATTCTCCACAATCTCTTTCCACGTCTCCTCTTAGTCCTTGTCTCCCATATATCCATCTCGCTTTGTCACGGTCCCCCCTCCCCCCCCCCCTCTCTCTCTCTCTCTCTCTCTCTCTCTCTCTTCAGTTCCCTGTCTCCTTGTGAGTCACGGTTTTCTGTCTCCCGTCTTTTTCCGTCTCCCCCACCTCATCGCCCCTTTCTGTCCGTCTGTCAACTCTTTACTTATGTCTTCCCTGTGTCAGTGTGTCTGTGTCCCGGCGTCTCGCTTTCTCAACTTCTCCCTGTCTCCACAAGCCCTATATCTGTACATGTGTCTCTTTCAAGTTCTCTGACATCAGTCACCACAGTCTGCCGTCAGGTGTTCCTCGACGGTTCTCTTTCTTGACGGTTCTCTTTCCACGTCTCCCCTTAGTCCTTGTCTCCCATATGTCCATCTCGCTTTGGGTCAGTTTTCCCCTCAGTCTCTCTCTTTCTCTCTCTTCCCTGTCTCCTTGTGAGTTTCTGTCTCCCGTCTTCACTTCTCCGTCTCCCCCACCTTATTGCCCCTTTCTGTTTGTCGAGTCTACTCCGGGCTTTACTTGTGTCTCCCCTGTGTCTGTGTCTGCCGTGTCCCGGCGTCCCGCTTTCTCAACTTCTCCCTGTCTCCACAGACGCCTTACATCTGTACATGTGTCTCTTTTAAGTTCTCTGACATCAGTCTCCACAGTCTGCCGTCAGGTGTTCCTCGACGGTTCTCTTTCTTGAACCGCCTTGTCATTGTTCAGTTTCCCCCTTGTTTCACCGTCTGCCTGTCTTCTGCCACTGTCTTAGCATCCTCCTAGCTGTTTTTAGGTCCGTCAGTTTCGACCGTGTCTCTCTCCCGACCACGGACCGAGTCCGTGCTCCCGACGTGCTCTTTGACCGTATTCTTTGTCAGAGGACCTCCGCTAATTTGTCTCCGCCCAGTACTCAGTCATTCCCTGTGCACGATTTCCCTACTGTTGAGTCCCGCGTTTCCCATATCCCTCAGTCTCCTGTCATCTCCGTCTCAGTGCCGGTCTCCCCTTTCACCCCGCAGTGTCGAGTCTTCAGTCTCACTGAGTCCCCGGCCCGGCCCGGCTGCCTTCCGTATATTTATTTATTTATTTATTTATTTATTTATTCTTTTATTGTTTTTTTCTCATGCAGGGTCAGTAATGTGTGTGTGTGTGTGTGTGTGTGTGTGTGTGTGTGTGTGTGTGTGTTGGGGCTCTTGTACGTTTATGTGTAGATTTGATTGTGCTTTCATATCTGTGAAACTGCATGTTTGTTGCATATCTGTTATGCATGTGTGTGTGTATGTGTGACTGAACTGATGTGTGTCTGCATGTTTTACATTTATTTGCTTATGAGTTTATCATGATTGTTGTCCATTTTTGTTTTCTTTTTTTTTTGTGCACTTAGACTGAATTGACTTCATCAAGATGTTGCGCCTTATAAATATCATTATTATTATTAGTAGTATTTTTTATGAATTTATCTGTTTTTTTTCATTTATTTATCACTTATTAGTTTATCATTTATTTTTGTTATTTTATTTCATTTCATTTATTTATTTGCTATTTTTTAATTTTTTTATTTTTTCCCCCAAGGCCTGACTAAGCGCGTTGGGTTTCGCTGCTGGTCAGGCATCTGCATGGCAGATGTGGTGAAGCGTACGTATATTATGGATTCAGTTCAGTAACCGTCGGCCTCTTTGAGCTACTGATACTGATACTGATACTTTTGTACTAGTTTGCTCAGTGGTAACCCTTGAGAAGATATCTGGTTTAGATTCTTCATTTTTAATGATGGATCCCAGGTATAGGTGAATAGTAAAACAGTACCAAATTATTATACTTTAATTTTTCGAAGCCGGCTAACAGCTAACCATGCCAGGCAGTAATTTATTGGAGACTGACGACGACCAAAATAATAATTTCTCTTATCTTCTTAAATTATCTTATCTTCTAAATTAAAGGCTTGAGTTTCCTCTCGTTCAAGGACACGTGCTCACAATTCTAACCCCCCATCTCCTCCCCCAAGCCCCACTTTTTATTTTAAAATTGATCGCATTAACTAATTGATTACTACAGCTACCGTCGACTCTTTCGTTCTCAAACCGTATATCGTCAAAACGTTCATTTACTTATTCCAGGTAGCTTGAGATTGCATAGTTTTGATATGGCGTCTGGACTTGCCCGGCGGTTGAAACGAAAGATTTGTTCGTAAACTTCGTGTGTCAGTTAACATACCCCTTTTTCCAATACACCCGCCAACTGTGATCAAAGGTAAGGCTCTTCTGATAGTTTATAAAGTGTGAAGTGCTTGAGACGACATGACTGCTGTGACAGAATTAACGATGAATTGTGACCTCGGTCAATGGCATTATACGATTGTTGTCATAATTGCTATGGAGTCAAACTGCGTGATTTTGAAAAAAATCACACTTGTTTATCCAGACAGTTTTGAAAAAAATGTCGTGGAAGGATAATGAGAATGTTTACGAGTTATGTACGAGATCGATTTTTTTAATTTTTGGGATGAAGCCGGATGGAACCTTAACAGACAGTATTTTACATTGAAACTGGCTATGACCCAAGTTTATGACCAAGCATTTTGTCATAGTGTAGCAGTTTGGCCAGAATTTGGGATACAGCCAGCTTATAGCTTATGATCCTATGCTGATAAAAAGATATTTTTAAAAAAGAAGAAAAAGAAAAGAAAAAAAAAAAGAAAACCAGGGATCTTTGACATATGATTTCTTTTTAATGACAAAGCAGGTGTATATGTGTGCATGTGTGCATGTGTGTGTGTGTGTGTGTGTGTGTGTGTGTGTGTGCTTGCATGTGTGCTTACATGTGTATATGTCTTTTCATGCTTTCAGCTTTTACTGTTTCAGAAAAGAAATCTTATGCTGAAGAAAGAAGGGTGGAATTATTGATTGATTTACCAACAAGTTGACAGGAACAGCTAAGACACATTCACGTACAGTGACAGTGACACATACACACACACACACACATGGGAGGTTCAAGGGGTGTGTGTGTGTGTGTGGGGGGGGGGGGGTACTGTAAAATTTTGAGTGAGTAAAACATAAATGATTTTCAATTCAAAGACAATAACAATAGACTCACCTGTACACAAATGTTCATGTTTATGAGAATACTTGATTGTTTATCAAGAAAAATATTTAATTTTCAGTCTGTTAATGTTTTAATGTTATTTGCAGCAAACATGCTCTTAGAGCAGGGCAGCATGCTTAGCGTGATCTCATTTCATGTAATAGATTATCACAGTTATATTTTTGACACTTTACTTTTAAACTCTGCACTATGTCACATCCTCATTCCACAAAATAATGAAGGAATAAAGACATAGCAGTGCTCATTTACAATCTATGTGTGTAAGCATGCATTTATATATGTGTACATATGTATTATGTATATGTGTCTGTATGTGTGTGTGTGTGTGTGTGTGTGTGTGTGTGTGTGTGTGTGTGTGTGTGTGTGTGTGTGTGTGTGTGTGTGTTCTTGTTCTTTTCTTACTGTTCTTTTCTTCTTCTTCTCATTATTATTGAACTTTATCTATCTTTCTGTCTGTCTGTCGGTGTTTTCTAATGAATTTTTGGCAAGGTTGTGTCTTGGTGTTTTCTAATGAAAAAATGGCAAAGTTGTTTATTATTGTTGAGCTTTATACATAATATTTTTCATAGCTCATCTGACTGTGTCCACTGAATGTAACTGTTAGCCTTTATAACCTAATTTTTCAGTACATCTGGCAGTATCCACTGAATATTATTGTTAATCTTTATACATTAATCTTTCAGCTGATCTGGCAGTATCCGCTGAAGCATCATGGACACAGGTTCCGACAGTAGTGATGGGGAGCATGACCTCTCAGTGGGTGCCGATGCTCCGATCACCATGGAGACGGGAGCAGGACTCAAACCCCAGATGGACAGCATCTTCGCTGAACTGGAGAAATCTCTGCCCAGCATCGACTTTGATTTGTCAGATGTGAGTTTAAGAAGGAGATGGAATCATAAAAAGGCTGTGCATTTAACTATTTTAAGTATTCTTTGATTGACTTAAAAAGAAAAAAAAAAAAAAATGTTCACAATACACGTACTGATATAAATCATGTACAGGTCTCTCAAATTCAAACACAGTTGTAAATTTAACCCATTTCACCCATCGGAGTTTTTAATCTCAAAAGGCTTCCATGCCATATTTGATGTGAGGAAAAAATGCAGAAAACATACTGTGTTTCCTCCAGATTACATTCAGACACATCTGGAAATACTGTAGGAGTTAGTTCCCTTTCCTTGCAGTTTATGCATATGTGGGAACGTTTCAATGAGACAAACTTTGAGGCCAGGGCAATGCTCAGGTGCAGGGCTGAATGATTTAAACTTAAAGCAATTTAACTAGACAAATAGGTTTGGGTACACTGGTACTGAAAGTAGGGTTGGAGACACGAGTTTTTTTGTTTGTTTTTTTTATTCTGCTTGCATTCAAGAGGATCATATAACAAAGAATGAAATGCATGAAACCACAGTGTAATGGGACCCAGTGGAAATCAATCTGTGTATTTGGAGCTATTATATATATATATATATATATATATATATATATACAGTATATCAAGGATTATGTTATTTCATAAAATAATTATTTCCTGGCTTTACAGTCTTGATTCTTATGATAGTGTGTTGTCATCACATGTTTGATGGCCCAAAAATGTGACCAAATTCTGACAATGAAAATATAGCCCCTCATGACAGATATCTGGAATGTTATATCATGGAAGAAATCTTTCCTGGGTTCACAGTCTCGAGTCTAATGATAGTGTGTTGTCACCTCATGTCTGATGGCCCACAAAAGTGACTGCATTCCAGCAGTTTCAGTTTCAGTTTCAGTAGCTCAAGGAGGCGTCACTGCGCTTGGACAAATCCATATACGCTACACCACATCTGCCAAGCAGATGCCTGACCAGCAGTGTAACCCAACGCGCTTTGTCAGGCCTTGAGAAAAAAGAAAAGAAAAAAAAGATGAATAAATAATGGATAAGCTTACATAAATAAATAAATAAATAATAATTATGATATTAAAAAAAAAAGTCACTTGTGACTTAGGAATTGAAGTGCATCAAACAGTTTGTGCAAAGTAGCAATAAAAAAAAAAAGAAAAAAAAAAGTCGCTTGTGATAGAGGATGAAATGCGGTGAACAGTTTGCGAAAAAGTGACTGAATTTTAGCGATAAAGATAGAGCCCCTTGAGAGCGGGGATGAAATACGTTCAACAGTTATGCGCAAACTCAATGAAGAAATTGCTATTCCTAAACGCGTGCAGCAATCAGATGTTTAAGATGATGACAGATTCCAGGCATGATTGTCGCAATCAGATCTTCACGATGATGACTATGACCAATTCCAGGTGTCTTCGGAGAGTGAGGAGCCCATCATTTTTCACCGTCACCTCAAAATGTCAGAGCTGGACTACGACGATGAGAAGGACTTTGACACCAGCCTGAGCGGGGAATCTGCCAAGGACTTTTTCAAAGGTCCCTCAGAGCTGTTTGACATTTCTTCTTTGGACAAAAACAATGCGTCCATTTCCAGCTCTCCGACCTTGGCCTTTGATAACGACCTTGCCGCTTTGTTGGCGGCTCAGGGAGGTAGGAGTTTCTTTTGAAAAAGATGTAATCTAATTTTATTTCATTTTGTTTAGTTAAATTCTGTTTCATTTCCTTTTGTTTGAATTTGTTTGATTTTTATTTATTTGTTTATTTCCTCTGTGTGTGTGTGTGTGTGTGTGTGTGTGTGTGTGTGTGCATGTGTGCGTGTGTGTGTGTGTGTGTGTTTGTGTGTGTTTCAGTCTTGGTTTGAGTTTGTGGATAAAGATTATTGTTGATCATGTGGTATGTCATATGTGTGTGTGCGTGTGTATGTTGTTTGCAATTAGCGCAAATGTGTGGGTGTTTATGAACTGCTACATGTCTATGTACGTGGGCGTGTATTCTTTTGTACATGTATAATCAAGTCATATAACTTTATTATATGGATTGATATATATTGTGTACTTGGATAAGGTTGCCTGGTTCATTGCAAATTCTTATCACATAATCTTTTCTCTCATGGCTAAGATTTCCAGTTTCTCTCTTAACTTCATGGCGTGTGTGTGTGTGTGTGTGTGTGTGTGTGTGTGTGTGTGCGTGTGTGTGTGCTTTGTCATAGACACATTTGATTTGACTTGTGTGTAAGTCTTAAATATAGTGGCCTGTGGTGTTAATTTGTGTAACCATACCCCCACTCCGCCCCCAATATTATATTAATTGTTAGTGCTCTGGGCCTTTGTGCAAGGGAGGTAGAGTGTATTATAAATGCCCATTATTATCATAAGTAGTAGCAGTAGTAGAACCCTGCCAAATTTGTTTTTCTTGAAGGGCCAAAAGAAGACAATGACCAGGTCAGCAGCTGGAAAGACCTGGAGAGAATCGCCCACCGTGACAAACAGAAGCGCAAGGCCGAGGAAGGGACCCCCTTTTCCCCACCACCACCACCCTCCTTCAGTGACTCGCCGATGACCCGACAGACGGGAACCAGCATGACAAATGACATCACCCCACACCTGAACAGACTCCCAGAAAGTGGTGACAGCCATGTGGAGGAGGTGTCTGAAAGCGGCGCGGACACGTCACCCGAGTCCGTTGGCATTGCAGAAGTGGGCGACCTCATCATGGCCCAGCTGAGAGAGAACGCCCGCATGGGCAGGACCGTGTTTGGTGGCCGGACTGCCACACTTGGCGCTGTGAGCAGTACCGGAACATCCTCCTCAGGGGAGGGGACGTGTTCAGACCTCGCCCAGAGCAAGAACAAGGGCAAGAAACGATCCAATGCGTCTGTGTCAACGAGCGAACAGGAGGAGGGGGAGGAGGTGGACAGCAACAAGGAAGTAGAGAGGATCATGACTTCAGCGGCAAAGAGCCGAGAGCAGCGGGAGGAGAGGCAGCGCAAGGAGCGGGAGGAGCAGCGGCAGAAGGAGAAGGACATGGCCTTGACCTTCATGTCGTCCAAAGCCCCAAGTCTCTCCAAGCTGATCCTGGACTCTGTCGACTGGGGTGAGTGAACAACACACACACATAGTGCTGTTCTGATGTTTTTTTTGGTTTTATTTTCATTGTGAAGTGAAGAGACTTGAAAAGAAAATATTGTCTGTGTGTGTGTGTGTGTGTGGTGTCTGTGTGTGTGTGTGTGTGTGTGTGTGTGTGTGTGTGTGTGTGCGTGTGTGTGTGGTGTGTGCATGTGTTTGTCTGTCTGTTTTCTGTCTGTCTGCACATCACTGAATAAACTTCCTAACAATAACTTAACTCAAAAGAAAAAGCAGTTGTGCTCTCCATTAATCAAATGAATTTTATTTATTTTTATTGATTAATAAATCCCCTTTCAAATGATCATGAAACAGTTGTAAACAAGCATTTCTGGTCATCATACAAAATCCTTGTTCTTCATTCTCTGTTTTTTTTCCCTTTTTCTTCTTCTTTCTTTTTCTTAATTATATTGTTTTGTTTTTTAACAATTTTATTATTTGAGGGATTAGGAATAGAAGTTTGTAGCTTATCCTTTTACCCTCAGTAAAACATTCGAGTTCAAGTTTGAGTTGATTTCTCTCGACTTGAAGTCAGTCCCTCGATGCTGATGTTTTGCGCAGATTCGCCAACGCTGAGCGATGATGTGGAAGCCACCCCTTGGAACCCGCCGCCAGAGATCAGGGCACAGCTCCCACCACTGTCGGCGTATGGCATAAGTGGGCGTCGTCCCCCCTCTCTGGCGACGACTGCGAGTGCGCATGGGGAGGGAGACGGTAAAACCGCATCAGGTGAGTTATCTTACTGGACTTGAAAATATGAAATCGTATACAGGTGTTTTTATTTTTCGTTTTTTTTTGGTTTGTTTGTTTGTTTTTGTTTTGTGTTTTAAAAATGAAGCAAAGAAATTTTTCGGATCTGGTGAGTTGCTGTAGCAAACTTGAAAATAATTATTAGGTCACGTAGGCGTTTTGTTTTTGCTTTTGTTTTGTGATTTAAAAACAAAGTTCAGAAATTTATCAGGAGAAGGATGGTCTTTTTTTGTGTGTTTTTTGTTTGTTTTCCTTTTCTGAGAACAAGACTTATTACTGATGTTCTGTAGTTGATTCATGATTTTCCATGTTAAAATTCTTTGTGCGTGTGTGTGTGCGTGTATGCGTGCATGCGTGCGTGCGTGTGTGCGTGTGCGTGGGCGTGGGCGTGTGTGTGTGTGTGTGTGTGTGTTTTGGTGTTGTTGTTGTTGTTGGCTACCTCATCATCTGAACCATTCCAGAAGCATTATTTACTGGTTACTCATTCAAAGTATGCCTACCCTCCCCATAACATAATCTGTACACATTCTTTCAAATTATATATATATATATATATATATATATATGTGTGTGTGTGTGTGTGTGTGTGTGTGTTTGTGTTTCATTCAGATGGCTGTGAGACTTTCTGAAATTCAGTAGCTGGCTTGTGATTTGCCATGTCAAATTTTTGTTGTATATTTTTGCTGCCTCATTATCTGCACCATTTCAGTGGCATATATCTCTTGCCACTCATTCCAAATTCCCCCAATACAAATTCTTTCTGTTATTTCCACTGCTGTAGAGCCAGTCTTTGTTTTTCGATTTCTTGTCATGTATTGACATCAGAATTTGATGGTTTTTTGTGTTTTTTTTCTAGTTTGAAGTTTGTAAGAAAAAGAAAAAAGGTTTCTTCATTTTTATTTTAAAAGAATAAAAAGCACCCCCACCCCCCATGAAAACACATTCTTGAAAAAAAAGAGAAAAATAAAGAAGAGAAACATTGTCTTTTTTTTTTTTTTTAAATTTATTATTGTTTCTTATCTTATCCTATTTCTTTTCTCTCTCTCCCCGTTTTTTTCCCCCCTCCCCCAGAGCCGGAGGAAAACTTGACCCTGATCCAGAGGCTGGCCAAGTTTTCCCTGCAGCAGTCGGGGCGAGACGGCGACATGAACAGCATCAACCCGCAGACCGGCGCCTTCACGGACGTCATCGGGTCGCCTGAATCACAATCAGAATCGCCATCGTCGTCGTCGTCGTCGTCGTCATCGTCATCGGTGGCTGTGGGCGAGTCATCGTCATCAGCAGCGACGGCGGGGACCGGGAGTGCAGGGAAGTCTGGGAGATCCTCATCAGAGGCTGCTAGCGCATCGGCAGGTAAAGGGAGTGAACTCTAGGGTTTTTGGGAAGGGGCGTGGGGATGTGGTGATGGTGCTAGTGGTGGTGGCAGGGGTGGGGTTGTTTTCCTGTAACTTTATATCTTGCATTTTATTGAGGTGGGGGGGGGGGAGGCAGTGGGGGAGGGGGGGTATGTGGGGGGGGGGGGGCAATTTGGGGGTGGGGGCAGGGAGGGGAGGATTTTTAATGTTGTGTCTAATGCATGAAAAAAATTAATTACAGTGATGGATAGTAGTATTAATGATTATAATGATAATGATAATAATAATAATAATAATAATGATATTAATAATAATGATCATAATAATAATAATAAAAAACAAAATCATTATTATCGCTATTATTATTATCATCTTTATTCTTGTTGCTATTATTACACAACGGTGACACAGTAATGACAGCAACAGTCAGCCGTAAACTTAAACCTGCCCCCCCGTCAAACGTGATGTTCCAGCAGAGGGCGCCGCCACCACCGCCACCACCCCCACCACCACCACTACTACTACTACCCGGCCCGGCCCGCCCCTACCTCCGCCCCCTTCCTCGGCCTACACGGCCATGCTGGAGACCCTGAGCAGGCGGAAGCCGGAACCGGAGACCGTGTACCTGGACCTGCGGGGCTTCACCCGCCACCAGGAGGAGGAGAAGCAGAGCATGGCCACCGTGTCCCGTGTTCTGGGCCTGCCGAAGGACAGGTCAGTGTGGTGCGGCACGGTGTGGTGTGATGCGGTGCGTTGCGGTGTAGTGTAGCACAGTGCCATGCAGTGTAGTGGGGAGAGGAGGGGTTTGGGAGGGTGGGGGGCGGGTGGGGGTTGGGGGGGGTTGGTGGGGTGGCAGTATGGTACAGTACAGTACAGTACAGTGTAGTGCAGTGTAGTGCATTGCAGTACAGTACAATTCAGTGCAGTGTAGTACAGTACAGTGCAGTGCAGTACAGTACAGTGCAGTATAGTTCAGTGCAGTACAGAACAGTGCAGTATAGTTCAGCGCAGTACAGTACAGTGCAGTGCAGTGCAGTACAATAAAGTACAATACAATACAATACAGTACAATACAGTGCAGTACAGTTCAGTGCAGTACAGTACAGTACAGTTCAGTGCAGTACAGTACAGTACAGTTCAGTGCAGTACAGTACAGTACAGTACAGTGCAGTACAGTTCAGTGCAGTACAATACAGTACAGTTCAGTGCAGTACAGTGCAGTGCAGTACAGTTCAGTGCAGTACAATACAGTACAGTTCAGTGCAGTGCAGTGCAGTGCAGTACAGTACAATACAGCTCAGTTCAGTGCAGTACAATACAGTGCAGTGCAGTACAGTTCAGTGCAGTACAGTTCAGTGCAGTACAGTACAGTTCAGTGCAGTACAGTTCAGTGCAGTGCAGTACAATACAGTTCAGTGCAGTACAGTGCAGTGCAGTGCAGTACAGTTCAGTGCAGTACAGTGCAGTGCAATACAGTGCAGTGCAGTACAGTTCAGTGCAGTACAGTTCAGTGCAGTACAGTTCAGTGCAGTACAGTTCAGTGCAGTACAATACAGTTCAGTGCAGTACAGTTCAGTGCAGTGCAGTTCAGTGCAGTACAATACAGTTCAGTGCAGTACAGTTCAGTGCAGTGCAGTACAGTTCAGTGCAGTACAGTTCAGTGCAGTACAGTTCAGTGCAGTACAATACAGTTCAGTGCAGTACAGTTCAGTGCAGTGCAGTACAATACAGTTCAGTACAATACAGTGCAGTGCAGTACAGTTCAGTGCAGTGCAGTACAGTTCAGTTCAGTGCAGTACAGTTCAGTGCAGTACAGTTCAGTGCAGTACAGTTCAGTGCAGTACAATACAGTTCAGTGCAGTACAGTTCAGTGCAGTGCAGTACAATACAGTTCAGTACAATACAGTGCAGTGCAGTACAGTTCAGTGCAGTGCAGTACAGTTCAGTTCAGTGCAGTACAGTTCAGTGCAGTACAGTTCAGTGCAGTGCAGTACAATACAGTTCAGTACAATACAGTGCAGTGCAGTACAGTTCAGTGCAGTGCAGTACAGTTCAGTTCAGTGCAGTACAGTTCAGTGCAGTACAGTACAGTTCAGTGCAGTACAGTTCAGTGCAGTGCAGTACAATACAGTTCAGTGCAGTACAGTTCAGTGCAGTGCAGTACAGTACAGTGCAGTGCAGTACAGTTCAGTGCTGTACAGTTCAGTGCAGTGCAGTACAGTACAGTGCAGTGCAGTACAGTTCAGTGCTGTACAGTTCAGTGCAGTGCAGTACAGTACAGTTCAGTGCAGTACAGTTCAGTGCAGTGTAGTACAGTACAGTTCAGTGCAGTGCAGTACAGTGCAGTACAGTTCAGTGCAGTGTAGTACAGTACAGTTCAGTGCAGTGCAGTACAGTGCAGTACAGTTCAGTGCAGTGTAGTACAGTACAGTTCAGTGCAGTGCAGTACAGTACAGTTCAGTACAATACAATACAGTACAGTGCAGTACAGTACAGTTCAGTGTAGTATAGTTCAGTGCAGTACAGTGCAGTACAGTACAGTACAGTTCAGTTCATTGCAGCATAGTTCAGTGCAGTGCAGTGCAGTACAGTTCAGTGCAGTGCAGTGCAGTACACCCCGCCATGTAGGCAGCCATACTCTGTTTTCACAGGTGTGCATCCTGGGTATGTTCTTGTTTCCATAACCCACCAGACGCTGACATGGATTACAGGATCTTTAACGTGCGTATTTCATCTTCTGTGTGCGTATACACACGAAGGGGGTTCAGGCACTAGCAGGTCTGCACAGATGTTGACCTGGGAGATCAGAAAAAATCTCCACCCTTTGCCCACCAGGTGCTGTTACCAAGATTTGAACCCGGGACCCTCAGATTGAAAGTTCAACGCTTTAACCACTCAGCTATGTTGTTGTCGCAGTGTGGTGTGGTGTGGTGCGGTGCAATGCAGTGCAGTGCAGAGCGGTGTGGAGGGTTTAAAAGAAACATACATGTAAAAGCCCGCTCATTGTTTGTTGTCAGCACAAGTGCAGACCCCTGAAAACAGAATATGGATGCCTGAATGGTGACGGGGTAGGCAAGACCGTAGAATAAATTTCTCAGAATCACAGGTTGAATTTACTTGGGTGTTTCGATGGTTTGACTCAGACTTCCTGGCCTTATAACCCCCACGCCCCCCCCCCCCCCCCCCCCCCCCCCCCCCCCCCCCCCCCCCCCCCCCAACCCCCCCAAAAAAAACAAACAACATCAACAACATAACAATAACCAGGAATTATGTTTGATGTGCCATCACACATTCTGGATTTTGAAGAGTTAAACAATTGTTAGTTTTTTGTTGTTGTTGTTTTTTGTTTTTTTAATGCACAGAACATGGTAGAGTGCTTAAACATCAAACAATTAAAAAAAAAAAAAAATCACAGAGAATATGCAAATGTGCTTTAATGTTAAACAATTCAAAAGCATTTTTTATTCTTTTTTTCTTATGCAGAGAACATGCTAAGGTGCTTTAACATGTGCAGGTCAGCCCCAGAGTCTGACTCAAGCGATTCTGAGGGCGAGGAGAGGTGGATCCAACAGAGACAGCAGATCAAGCAGTCCCTGACCACACGCAATGCCTCCACCACCACCCTCAAACAGCAACGGTGGGTGGTATAACACAGGAAAAGCAAATAAAAAAAACAACTGCAGGCAGGAAAAAAAAAAAAGGGTGGCATTCTCAGTGTCGCGATGCGCTCTCCCTGGGGAGAGCAGCCGGAATTTCACACGGAAAATCCTGTTGTGACAAAAAAGAGTAATACAATACAATTCAGTGCAATACAGTACAGTACAATGCAATACAGATTCAGTACAATACAAGATAAGAATCGCATTATATCACTCTTTTGTCACAACAGATTTCTTTGTGTGAAATTCAAGCCGCATTGGAGAGCATGTCGCCACAGTGAGGACGATGAAAAGAATAATAAGAATGACGGTCAGTGACAAAAAAGTAATAAGAATAAAAACAATGACAATCTTGTTACCCCCGAAAACGGTGTGTGGCTGCCTACATGGCGGGGTAAAAACGGTCATACACGTAAAAGCCCACTCGTGTGCATACGAGTGAACGTGGGAGTTGCAGCCCACGAACGCAGAAGAAGAAGAAGAAGAAGACAATCTTGTTTTTCAGACGGCAGCCAACCAAAGTGATCTCGTTTTAAGACTCCATGTAACCAGACTGTTGATTTGTGCTATCTCGTTTTTTTTATTTTTTTATTTTTATAGTTTTTTTTTAGGTTTTTTTTTTAGACTGCAGCAGCCAACTATGGTGATATTAATTTTTTTCAGACCACAGCCAAGCAGGGTGATATTTTTTACCATCTCAGTTTTTTCAGGGTACAGCCAACCGTTCTGACCTTGGGTTTGGCTGTGTGTGTGGGTCTAAGAATGAGCGGCATGAGAGTGGTGTCACTGAAACAGCGCAGCTGATGGGACAGCTTATATTTTGTTTATAATGACGATGAAGGAGGAGGATTGTGATGATGGCGGTGTTCCTACGGAGGTCCATTAGGTTTGGGACTATGTGACAAAGCTGTGCTCTACGCTTCCTGTCATTATGATATGCATTTGTGATCTTTCGTTTTCAGACTCTAACCTGAGTGGTAATCTATGTGATCTTATTTTTCAGACCATAGCCATCCAGAGTGAAGATTAATGTGATCTTGTTTTTGAGACACCAACCATCCAGTGATCTTTATGTGATCTCATTTTTCTGTCTCAGTGTGATATGTATGTCAGTTTTTTTTTTACTGTGCTCATTGGGGTTTTTCAGACCACAGCCAGCTGGAGTGATAATGTGTGCAATCTTTGGTTGTTGTTTTTTCACACCACAGTCAGCCATAGTGATAATCTGTGCAATCTTCGTTTTTTTCACACCACAGTCAACTGGAGTGATAATCTGTGCAATCTTTGGGGTTATTTTGTCACACCACAGTCAATATGCGTGATAATCTGTGCAATCTTGTTTTTTTAGACCACAGACAACTGGAGTGATAATCTGTGCAGTCTTTGGGGTTATTTTTTCACACCACAGTCAGCCATAGTGATAATCTGTGCAATCCTGTTTTTTTAGACCACAGTCAACTGGAGTGATAATGTGTGCAATTTTTGGATTTTTTTTCACATCACAGTCAACTGGAGTGATAATCTGTGCAATCTTGTATGTTTTCTTTTCAGACCACAGTCAACCATAGTGATATACATATATATATTTTTTTTTTTTCAGACCACAGTCAACCATAGTGATATATATATATATATATATATATATATATATATATATATATATATATATATATATATATATATATTTTTTTTTTTTTTTTTTTTTTTTCAGACCACAGTCAACATGAGTGGTTTTCTATGCAAAGTGTCTCTCTCTTTTTTTTTCTTTTTTTTTCTAATCATGATTTAAATTGATCAGTTAATTATCTGTTTGTTTATTTACTTATTTGTTTGTTTATGTTATTTTATTTTCTTATTTTGGTAAGACCGCAGCCCGCCAGAGTGATTCAGCTCCAGAACAAGACAGCAGCAGCGGCTCCACCCCCAACGTCGACCACAGCCTCTCGTGGAGTCTCCACCGCCACCGCTGCCTCCACTGCCGGTGTTTCTGCCTCCATGGCGCCCCTGGGGCATGCTGGGAGAGGGTCAGGGTCGCAGCAGAGTTCAGGCAGGGAGGCATCGAGGGCGGGCGCCGAGAAGGACAGCAACCGTCGGCAGGAGGAGGAAGAGATGGCACTGCTGGCTGAGCAGAAGGAGAAGGAGAGGGAGCGACAGATGGAGGCGGTGAGGTGAGGTGGGGGTGGGGGTGTGTGTGCGGTGTGTGGTGGAGATAGGTACAGGTCGCAGGTACACCCCCGAAAACGGAGTATGGTTGCCTATATGGCGGGGTAAATAAACAGAATGGTCATGCATGTAAAATGTTACGTGTTAGTCTGAGTGTGTAGGTGTGTGTGCCTGACATCTGATTGAATGACACAAGAAACGAATGATGAGCGCCCAATGGCAGCCATCAGTCGGCTCTACCCATGTAGGTAGCCTGTTGTGTAAATGACTCCGTCTTTGTAAAGCACTTAGAGCTTGGTCTCCGACCGAGGATAGGCACTATATAAGTATCCATATCCATATCAAACAGGTATCGGTGTAGATGCAGGTGGACAAATAGGTAGATAGATAGGTAAGTGGATAAGATAGATAGGTGGATAGACAGACAGACAGTTAGATAGATACATAGATAAACATACAGACAGCAGTATGCAAGGATGAGTAAATGAAAAACAACATCACGACAATTTCCATTTTAGAGATAGATAGAGAGATAGATAGATAGATAGACAGACAGTAGTATGCAAGGATGAGTAAATAAAAAACAACAATGCGACAATTTCCATTTTAATGTTGACGAAATAAAACATTTATACAGTGGTAAGCCAAGAGGAAGAAAAAAACAAAAACATCACACCAGTTTCCAGTATTTTGTGTGTGTGTGTGTGTGTTCTTTTTTTGTTGTTGTTTTAACGCAAGTGAAATAAAATGCCTTTATCTTCTATTTTTTCTCCATCTTTGCCAGACGTGCCAAAGAGGAGAAGGAGAAGATTCGATCAGCAAGACTGCGAATGGAGCGCCATCTGGAGGGCTTGCGGTCAACGGCGGCGGTGTCGGAAAATAAACCCTGCGCTGAAAATACGCCTGTGCTCTTTGATGTGGTGAGCGCTGGTGGTGGTGGTGGTAGTGGTTGCAGTGGGTATTGGGTGGGTTGGTGGGTGGGTAGGGGTGTGTGTGTGTGTGCATGAGTGTGTGTGTGTGTGTGTGTGTGTGTGTGTGTGTGTGTGTGTGTGTGTACACTTTGTGAATAATCAGAACCAGAACATTTCTATTGCTATAAATGCTGCTTAGAATTATTTGGCATGTCCAAAAAAAATTGCATGTTTTAAGTCAGTTCAAGCCAAATTCTTCACTTACGAGGCTAATAGAAAAGCTTAGAATATGCTTTGAATTTTTTTTTTAACTTCTAGCCCTTCGTCTGTGTGTGTGTGTGTGTGTGTGTGTGTGTTTGTGTGGTGTGTGTGTGTGTGTGTGTGTGTGTGAGAGAGAGTGTGTGTGTGTGTGTGTGCGTGTGTATGTTTGAATGTTTCCATATTTATATGTACGTTTGAAAGTGTCTACCTTATATATCACCAAACATATGTGCTAATACTTGTTTTGCATTTGGCATGTGCATGCGCATACACATGCACACACACGCACACACACATACACACACACACAGACACAAACACACACACACTCTCACTCTCTCTCTCAACACTCTCAAACACTTACTTAGACACACATACACACAGAAAAAACGTGTGTGTGTGTGTGTGTGTGTGTATGTATGTGTGTGTGTGTATGTATGTGTGTGTGTGTGAGAGAGAGAGAGAGAGAGAGAGAGAGAGAGTGTGTGTGTCTGTGCCTTTTTTCCTCTTTATGTGTGTTTGTGTCTCTCTCTCTCTGTCTGTCACACACACACACACACACACACACACACACACACACATCCATACACACACATTTTCTTGCATGTGCACACACACATGCACACATACACACACAGACACAAACACACACACTCTCTCTCTCTCTCTCAACAATCTCAAACACTCACATAGACATACACACACAGAGAAAAGACACATGCACACACACACACACACACACACACACACACACACACACACACACACATTTTCTTCCGGCATGGTTCAAGCACCCCCCGACGCCCCCAACCTATTGTGTGTGTGTGTGTGTGCAGGAGGCATCTTACGAGCCAAGGACCCCTGTGCTGCCCACGTGTTTGGAGAGGGAGGAGGTTTTATTGATCACCGTCAATCTGTCCAGCAATGGAGAAATCTCTCTCCACAACGCTCGCTCCTGCAAGACTTCGGCAGAGACAGGTGAGAAGTGAAGAAAAAAAGGAGAGAGTGGGGGGTGGGGCGGTGGAGGAGGGGGGGGGGGGTTGGGGGGAAGGGAAGGCATGGAGGTTTGGGGGATGGAGTAGGGGTGGGTGTGGATTGATTGGAGTGTGTGTTTATGTGTTCGTGTGTGTGTGTGTGTGTGTGTGATTTTCTGTCAGTCTTCTTCTTCACACTGGTTTATTAGCTATTCACTCCAAGGTGATTTAGACTCTTTTTCTTCTTTTTGTTCTTCTTTACATTGGTTTATTATCTATTTTTCATTACAAAGTGATTTAGACTTGCCTTCTTCACACTGGTTTATTATCTATTCACTCCAAGGTGATTTAGACTCTTTTTCTTCTTTTTGTTCTTCTTTACATTGGTTTATTATCTATTTTTCATTACAAAGTGATTTAGACTCGTCTCCTTCACACTGGTTTATTATCTATTCACTCCAAGGTGATTTAGACTCTTTTTTCTTCTTTGCATTGGCTTATTGTCTATTTTTTCATTACAAAGTGATTTAGACTCATCTTGTTCACACTGGTTTATTATCTGTTCCCTCCAAGGTGATTTAGACTCTTCTTCTTCTTCTTCATCTTTGCATTGGTTTATTATCTATTTTTCATTACAAAGTGATTTAGACTTGTCTCTGTCACACTGGTTTATTATCTATTCACTCCAAGGTGATTTAGACTCTTCTTCTTCTTCTTTACATTGGTTTATTATCTATTTTTCATTACAAAGTGATTTAGACTCGTCTTCTTTTCTCTCTTTCTTTACATTGGTTTGTTATCAATTTTTCATTACAAAGTGATTTAGACTTGTCTCCTTCACACTGGTTTATTATCTATTGACTCCAAGGTGATTTAGACTCTTCTTCTTTTTGTTCTTCTTTACATTGGTTTGTTATCAATTTTTCATTATAAAGTGATTTAGACTTGCCTTCTTCACACTGGTTTATTATCTGTTCACTCCAAGGTGATTTAGACTCTTCTTCTTTTTGTTCGTTCTTCTTTACATTGGTTTATTATCTATTTTTCATTACAAAGTGATTTAGACTTGTCTCCTTCACACTGGTTTATTATCTATTCACTCCAAGGTGATTTAGACTCTTCTTCTTCTTCTTTACATTGGTTTATTATCTATTTTTCATTACAAAGTGATTTAGACTCGTCTTCTTTTCTCTCTTTCTTTACATTGGTTTGTTATCAATTTTTCATTACAAATGATTTAGACTTGTCTTCTTCACACTGGTTAATTATCTATTGACTCCAAGGTGATTTAGACTCTTCTTTCTTCTTCTTGTTCTTCTTTACATTGGTTTGTTATCAATTTTTCATTATGAAGTGATTTAGACTTGTCTTCTTCACACTGGTTTATTATCTGTTCACTCCAAGGTGATTTAGATTCTTTTTCTTCTTTTTGTTCTTCTTTACATTGGTTTATTATCAATTTTTCATTACAAAGTAATTTAGACTTGCCTTCTTCACACTGGTTTATTATCTATTCACTCCAAGGTGATTTAGACTCTTTTTCTTCTTTTTGTTCTTCTTTACATTGGTTTGTTATCAATTTTTCATTATAAAGTGATTTAGACTTGCCTTCTTCACACTGGTTTATTATCTGTTCACTCCAAGGTGATTTAGACTCTTCTTTCCATTAGTGTGTTATCTATTTTTCATTATAAAGTGATTTAGACTTGCCTTCTTCACATTGGTTTATTATCTATTCACTCCAAGATGATTCAGACTTTTCCTTCTTCTTCTTCTTCTCACTGGTTTATTATCAGTTCACTACAAGGGGAGTTAGACTCTTCTTCCTCTCCTCCTCCTGCTCCATCTTCTCACTGGTTTTATTATCTATTCACGGCAAGGAGATTTACTGCAAGATGATTCACACTCTTCTTCTGCTCACTGGTTTATCATCGATTCACAACATGGTGGTTCAGACTCTTCTGCTTCTTTCTTCTCCTCATCCTTCTCTAGTTTATTATCTGTTCACGACAAAGGGGATTTAGACTTCTTCATCTTCTCCCCCCCTCCTCCAACCCACCCCCACCCTTCTTCTTTTATGCAGTCATCAACGCCCTGCCCAAGAGCTACCTCTCCCTGGTGTGCTGGTTGGTCAGCCTGATCCCCCCTGACTTCAGCCGCGTGCAGCGCTGGCTGGAGCGGCCGGCAGAGGGCGCCACCCACTACCCTCCGACCTTCCCGCCCTTCCACGTCATCGGCATGCAGCAGCTGCTGGTGGAGGGGGCGCTGTGCCTGGCCCTGGCCGTCTGCCCCTCGCCCATCTACATGCTGCACAAGGACGACCGCAGGGACCGCCTGAAGAAGGGGAAGGTGTGTGTGTGTGTGTGTGTATTTGTGTGTGTGTGTGTGTGTGTGTGTGTGTGTGTGTGTGTGTGTGTGTTTGTTGTTGTAGTGGTGTTTTGTTGTTGTTGGGTTGTGTGATGTTGCTTTTGGTATGTGATATTGTGTTGGTGTGTTGTGATGGTGTGTGTGTGTGTGTGTGTGTGTGTGTGTGTGTGTGTGTGAGTGTGTGTGTGTATGTGTGTGTGTGTGTATAACTCAAAGGGGATGAAAGACAAAAACTTATACATACATGTTAATAAAAGGCTGGAGAAAGTTTAGACAGGGAAAGAAGGAGGGTTTAATGGAGAGGAGCTGATCTGGAAAGGGGAAGGTTTTAAGGCCCTCACACTTGGAAAGAGATTAGACGAAGCAAGAGAGAAATCTCGTTCCAGGTGTGAGGTAAGGTCCAGAGACCGAGATTCTCGCGTTTCCTTGGCAGACGCTTTACCACACTGGGCTAACGCTCCACAAGTCGCCTTATCTGAATGACTAGATGCCCAGTTTTGATTTTCCAGTCAAACTTTGGGAGTAAGGGTGAGACCGGGATTTAGAACCCAAACCCTCATAGACACTGTAGTGGCAGATAACTGTCCTTTTTTTGTTTGTTTGTTTGTTTTTGCTGCCCCATCATCTGCACCATTTCAGTGGCATTACTCCCACACCGCTCATTTAGATTCCTCCATACATGGCCACACCTGGGTTTGTCCGTCTTAACCATTCTGCAAAAAAAAAAAGAAAAAAAAAAAGCTGACAGAAAAAAAATACTGGATTTTTTTTTCAGAAAGGAGAGGACACCAGCCGGTTCTACAGGTTTGTGGACACCTTCATTTCCCGGAACTCGCTGGCGTCTGTGGAGTCATGGCCGCGATACCTGGGCCCCGACATCTCGCAGGAGGAGAACCCCTCCGAGTTCCAGAGTTGTCTGACCTTTGCCAACCCCCACCTGCCCTTCCTGAGCAAGCCCATGTCGGCGTACATGCAGGTGTGTGTGTGTGTGTGTGTGTGTGTGTGTGTGTGTGTGTGAAGTCAAGTGAAGTCAAAATGATCATTACTGAGGGTAAAAATATAAGCTTATACAGCTTTTTTACATCCTGCCCTCTGTGTGTGTGTGTGTGTGTGTGTGTGTGTGTGTGTTAAGGGGCATTGAAGTATATTTGTGGTTTTTTTTTCGGGGGGTGGGAGTGTGGGGGGAGATAAAGCTGTGTGCATGAAGCTGCAGTTTTTGGGATGGAGAGGGGTCGGTAAAATGTGTGTATCTGTGTATAGTGGGAGTAGGTAATGCGTGTTGTATGTAGGCGGTAGCAGTTTGTTTGCTGTTTTGTGGTATTTCTGCATGCAGATTATTGTTTGTAGAGACTAAAGAAATGTCACATTTTTTCCCCCTCTAAAACGGAGAATGGACCATAGATCTCTTCTTAGCCCTAACCTTAACCTCTGAAATAGTGAAATTATTTATAAAGTATTAAAAGTAAATAATTAGTTTGATGTTGTGTGGCCTCCTGTCTGCTTGACATCAGTTGTTCCCTGTGGACTGCCAGCATTGTGGTTTCACCAGAGATGCCTACGAAAGATCCTCGGCATAAAGTGGCAAGACAGGGTCTCCAACCTCCAGTTCCTAGAGAGGAGCGACCTGCCCAGCATTGAAAGCCTGCTGATCCAGTGCCAGCAACAGCTGGACAGGACACGTTGTCCGCATGACAGACAGCAGGATCCCGAAGATGCTCTTGTATGGCCAGCTGAAGGAAGGCCACCGTGAATTTGGAAGACCCTGCAAGTGCTTCAAGGACACCTTGAAGACAAGCCTCAAAGCCTGTGACATAGACATCACTTCCTGGGAAACTGATGCCCTTGACCGCTCTCGCTGGAGGATGCTGTTTCTCAAGGAGGCGAAAATTGCATTGGGTTACACTGCTGGCCAGGCTGTGTGTGTGTGTGTTGGAGCTCATGTACGTTTGTATGTATTTGACTGTGCTTTCATATCTGTGAAACTGCATGTTTGGTGCATATCTGTTATGCATGTGTGGGTGTATGTGTGAATGTGTGTCTTCATGTTTTACATTTATTTGCTTATTTATCATCATTGTTGTCTTATTTATTTATTTATTTATTATTATTATTTTATTATTATTATTATTATTACTACTACCTTTCTTTATATTATAATTATTATTTATTTATTCATGTATGTAAGCTTATCTATTATTGGGACAAAACCATCAGCTAAGCCGATGCCTGGCGAGCAGTGTAACGCAATGTAATTTTCGCCTCTTTGAGAAACAGAAACTGAACTGACTGTGTGTTTTTTTATACTTTTTTTGTTTTGTTTTTTATTTTCTTTCTTTGTTATTTTTTTGGCTGCTGGACTATGTGGACTGATGGCCTAGAGGTAACACGTTCGCCAAGGAAGCGAGAGAATCTGAGCATGGTGGTTCGAATCATGGCTCAGCCGCCGCTATTTTCTCCCCCTCCACTAGACCTTGAGTGGTGGTTTGGACACTAGTCATTCGGATGAGACAATAAACCGAGGTCCTGTGTGTTAGCATGCACATAGCGCACATAAAAGAACCCATGGCAACAAAAGGGTTGTTCCTGGCAAAATTCTGTAGGAAAATCCACTTCCATACGAAAAACAAATAAAACTGCACGCAGGGAAAAAAAAAAAAAAAAGAGGTGGCGCTGTAGTATAGCAACGCGCTCTCCCAGGGGAGAGCAGCCCGAATTTCACACAGAGAAATCTGTTGTGATAAAAAGAAATACAAATTCAAATACAAATAAATAAGCGAGAGTGTGCACTGTTTTTCCCGGCAGCTTCACAAGGACCAGGCGGCGGTGGACAAGATCTTCAACAAGGACGTGGGCTTCTTCTGGCAGACGGTGGACCCCCTGGAGCCCACCTACCCCCACGACTGGCAGCACGGGGGCGAGGAGAACGTCCCCCAGAACACCCTCTTCCTCCTCTCCAAGCAGGCCCTCTTCAGGCCGCAGGTGGGTCGGAGTGGTCGGGGTTGGGGTGTGGGTTGGTGTGGGGGGTGTGGTGTGGGTGGGTGGTAGGTATGAGGGAGGGGGGGGGGATGGGTGCGGTGGATGAATTTAGGCTGGTGGGGGTGTCAGAGTGGGTGGGGGTGTGGGGGTGTCTCGGTGTGGGTGTTTGTGGGTAATGGATGGGTGTTGGGGTTGGTTTGGGTGTGGGTTGAGGGGGATGGGTGTGGGGGGATGGGGGGGGGGATTTATGGGTGTGGAAGTGGGTGTGTGGGTGGGTAGGAGTGGGGTGTGGGGTGGGTGTGTGGGTGGGAATGTGTGTGTATGTGGGGTGTGAGTGTGAGTGTGGGTGGGAGTGGAGGTGTGTGCTGGTGTGGGTTGGGTGTGAGTGTGTGTGTGGTGGGGGGGTGGATGTTGGTGGGGGAGTGAGGTGTGTGTGGGGAGGTGTGGGCGAAGTGTTGGGTAGGGATGTGGTGGGTGTGAGGATGGGTGGGTGGGGTTGGGTGTGTGGGTGGGGGTAAGTGTGGGGATTGGTGTGTGGGTTGGGCAGTCTGTTGTGTTCTTGTGGGTTTTGTTTTGTGTGTTTACTTATTTGTAATCAGAGGGCTTGTCGCCAAGGACCTTCTGTATGTATAAAGTAAGAAAATATTGAGCATTTGTTATTTGATAGAGTATCTTATTTTAAGTTATGCATTGTATTGCATTATTTCATATAAAATCTGTTCAAGTATTTATTATTCAGTCAAGTATTTATTCAATAAAGCATGCATCACATTTTATATATAATCTGTTTGTGTATCTGTTGTTTAATTGAGTGTTTGATCAGTAAAGTATGCGTTGTATTATTTTTATATATTCTGTATTTATTTGTTATTTAATTGAATGTTTCATTTGTAAAGTATGCATCCTATTTTATCATTTTATGTACAGTCTTGTGCATATTTTATTATTCTACATATGGAAGTATTTATTGTATCCATGCATATTTCATTATTCTACATATGTAAATATCTATTGTTCATTGAGCATGTTGTCAGTGAAGTATGCGTCATGTTTTATTATTGTATGTTTACGCTATCTGTTTACGCTCCTTGATTTAATCAGTTGCGTTCTCTTGAACATGCGTTTGTGTGTGCATGTATGTCCTCTCCTCCAGGTGGTGTTCGAAACGCTTCACCGCGTGGTCAGCCAGAGCCTGGACGTCTGCGGACTGAGAGTGCTCTACCCTTCCTCCTCCTCCTCCTCCTCCTCCTCCTCCCCCACCCAGAAACCCCAACACCCACCACCACCATCCAACCAACCATCCACCACCACCTCTTCCTCCTCCTCCTCCTCGTCCTCAACAACAACACTCCCTGACGGAGACTCGAACCCGGAGGGCTCGACCCCGGTGCTGGCGGTGGCGCTGCGCGGGCCCCACGCCCGCCTGCGCCTCATCTCCATGGTGGGGCCCACGGACTTCGCTCTGGCCCGCAGGACGGACCCCCTGTCCTTGACGGCGCTCTTCGGGCGCCCCGGGTCGGGCCTGCAGATCTTCTGCCCCCGCAACGCTGTGCGCGCCTGCACTGAGCTGGCCCGCTGGTTCGGGGGCCGGGTGACCGGGGAGGAGGGCAGCGTGGTGGACGTGGGGCTGCCGTACAGGTTGTCCTCCGCCACGGAGCAGCAGGAGGGTGGTGGTGGTGGTGGCGTTGGTGGGAAGGGGAAGAGAGGGAAGAAGGCTGGTAGCGGCGGCGGTGGTGGTGGTGGTGAGTTTAAAAAAAAAAAAAAAATTCTGTTTTTTTTGTTGTGTTTGTTTCTGTTGTTTGTGTTGTTTGTGTGTGTGTGTGTGTGTGTGTGTTTGTGTTGTTTGTGTGTGTTTGTGTTTATTGTGTGTGTGTGTGTGTGTGCATGTGTGTGTTGTGTTTGTGTGAGTGTGTATGTTGTGTGTTTGTTGTGTTGTGTTTTGTTTGTGTTGTGTGTATTGTATTTGTATATATCTCTTTAGGTAGAGGAAGCATAATAACAAAAAAAAAAATGAACAAAACAAAAACAAAAAAAACATTGTCTTGAATGATTATTGACAATAGCCCCATTGATGCCCCCCCCCCCCCCCCCCCCCCGTCCCCCCACTCCTCCTCCTCCTCATCAGTTTCAGGGTTTCAGCTTCAGTTTCAGTTTGTCAAGGAGAACCCCCTGTGTTCAGACAAATGCATATATGGCACACCACGTCTGCTGGGCAGCTGCCTGACTAGCTCATCTGAATGACTAGGCGCTCAGACGGGCGCAATAGCTGAATGGTTAAAGCGTTGGACTTTCAATCTGACGGTCCCGGGTTCGAATCTCGGTGACGGCGCCTGGTGGGTAAAGGGTGGGGATTTTTCCGGTCTCCCAGGTCAACATATGTGCAGACCTGCTAGTGCCTGAACCTCCTTCGTGTGTATACGCAAGCAAAAGATCAAATACGCACGTTAAAGATCCTGTAATCCATGTCAGCGTTTGGTGGGTTATGGAAACAAGTACATACCCAGCATGCACACCCCCGAAAGCGGAGTATGGCTGCCTACATGGCGGGGTAAAAACGGTCATACACGTAAAAGCCTAGTCGTGTATATACGAGTGAATGTGGGAGTTGCAGCCCACGAACAAAGAAGAAGAAGAAGAACTAGACGCTCAGTCTGATTTTCCGGAAGTCAAACTTATGAGAAAGAGCGAGACAATGACTCAAACCCAGACCTCGATAGACAACTGTATTGGCAGACAAAAGGATCTTAACCCTTTGAGCCTTGAGTTCCTGAGCAATTTTAACCCTTCTGCCTGAACTCCTGAGCCAAAATTTGCAAATAATTGGTATTTAATGTGTCACAGCAGATATAGAAAGAGTGCCCTGACCACCGCTTTACCGGTGGTAGAGAAAAATGACATAATACCTAGCCACCAGTTGAGCGGTGCATAAACACTTGTGTCGTGTTTTGCTATTGGTTCACTTGTTTTGAAATCGATCTTTTTTTTATCCAAAGCACATGCACAAAACACAGTGAAAAGGCGCGGCCATGTTGGTACTATTTTCGCTGACGTCAGAATATTACGGTTTTTCGGATTGGCTCTTCAATATGCTAAGCAGATGCCTGACCAGCAGCGTAACCCAACGCACTTAGTCAGGCCTTGAGAAAAAAAAAGAAAAAAAGAGAAGCAAAATACATAAAAAAAACAAACTACTACTACTAATAATAATATGTATAAGGCGCAAAAACTTGCTGAATTGAACTGTAAGCATACAAAAAAAACAAAACAAAAAACCCCCAAAAAACATATATATATATATTTCAGACGTGTCATTGTCGTCATCGCTGGACCCCGGCGGCGTAACCCAACGCACTTAGTCAGGCCTTGAAAAAAAAAAAAAAAAAAAAAAAGATAAATACATAAAAAAAAGAACAACTACTACTAATAATAATATGTATAAGGCCCAAAAACTTGCTGAATTGAACTATAAGCGTACCAAAAAAAAAAAAAAAAAAAAAAATTTCAGACGTGTCATTGTCGTCATCGCTGGACCCCAAGCCGTGCCGACCCCCGGCGGCGTAACCCACCGCACTTAGTCAGGCCTTGAAAAAAAAAAAAAAAAAGAAAAAAAAAAAGATAAATACATAAAAAAAAGAACTACTACTACTAGTAATAATATGTATAAGGCGCAGAAACTTGATGAATTCAACCGTAAGCGTACAAAATGGAAAAAAAAAAAAAAAAAAAAAAAAAAAAAAAAAAAAAAAAAAAAAAATTTCAGACGTGTCATTGTCGTCGTCGTTGGACCCCAAGCCGTGCCGACCCCCGGCGGCCCTGGCGGCCACGACCCTGGGCCAGGTGATGCTGGTGGTGTCCCCCGTGGTGCCCATCTCCCTGCTGGGCTTCCTGGTGTCCCTGATGCAGCAGAAGGCCGCCTTCCAGCCCCGCGGCCTCCGGCGCCTGTGTCTGTCCGTCAAGAAGGCCAACTCTCTGGGTGAGGGTTTTGTGTGTGTGTGTGTGTGGGGAGGGGGGGGGAGGGGGGAGGTGAGGGGGGGGGGGTGAGGTAGGTGGGGGGAAGGTGTGTGGGGTGGGAAGGTGTGTGTGGGGGTGTGGATGAGTGTGTATGTTTCTGTGAGAGGGTGTTAGAGGGTTGTTGTTGTTGTTGTTGTTGTGTGTGTGTGTGTGTGTGTGTGTTTAGGAGAGAGTGAGAGTGTGTAAAATGTGTGTGTGCTGGGGGGCGGGGTGGTGGTGGTGGGGGTGTTGGTTTTCTGTGCATGTGTGTGGTTTTGTGTGTGTGTGTGTGTGTGTGCATGTGTGTGGTTGTATGTATGCGTATTCTGTGCATGTGTGTGTGTGTGTGTGTGTGTGTTTGCATGCTTGCATATGTGTGTGTGAGTCTCTGTGTGTGTATGTGAGTGTGTGTGCATGTGCGTGGTTGTATGTATGTCTGTGTGTGCATGTGTGTGTGCGTTCATGTGTGTGTGTGTGTGCATGTGAGTGTGTGTGCATATGTGTTCCTGCATGCATGCATGCATGCGTGTGCGCACGCGCACGCATGTGCGCGCATGTGTATGTGTGCACGCGTGTGCATATCCATGCGTGTGTGGTCGTGTTCAGTGTATTGAGTTCCCTCTTTTATATTTTCTAACGTCACCACAACCACCACCACCACCCAACCCACCCCACCCCACCCCACCCCCCCATGCCTCCATCCACCCTACACCCCCTACCACCCACCACCCACCACCCACCACCCACCTTCACCAGGCATCCCCTCGGCGGTGCACCCCTTGTTCTGCCCCGGGGTGGACCTGGAGGTGGCGGCCATCGACAGCGGGGAGCGGCAGCAGGAGAGCGGCTCCCCTGCCACCCTGCTGGTGCTGGAGAGGGAGAACGCCTCGCACCACGCCCCCTCCCTCACCCACATCCTGGCCACCGAGCTGAGGAGCGAGGGCTTGGAGGGTGAGTGTTGTAGTGTGTTGTAGTGTGTTGTGTGTCGTGTGTTGTGTCTCGTGTGTTGTGTGTCGTGTGTCGTGTGTTGTGGGGGTTGGGGGGGAGGGGTATGGGGGGGTGGGGGTGGGGATGTAGGGGTGTGGGGGGTGGGTGTTTGTGGTTCTGTGTGTGTGTGTGGAGGGTGGGGGTGGGGGGGAATGTGGGGTTTATGTGGGTGGGTTTGGGTTGAGGGAGAAGTGGTTTGGGGTGGTTGTGGTGTGTGTGTATGTGTGTGTGTTGTGTGTGTGTTTGTGTGTGTGTGTTGTGTTGGTGGGTGGGTGTGTTGGTTAATGTGTGTGTGTGTGTGTGATAATGATGATGATGATCGTGATGATTGAATGTTAATGATGATAATAGTGATGTTGAAAAGAATATGATAATAATGATGATAGTAATGGTAATAATGATAATGTGATAATGTTAATAGTTACAATAATAGTGATAGCAGTAATCATCATCATCATCATCATCATCATCATCATAATTATGATAATGATAATGCTAAAAGTGACAATGATAATGATAGTTATATTGATAATAATGATAATGATAATAACAGTAATAATGATGATGATGATAAATGCAACTTTCAAACACACACACACACACACACACACACACACACACACACTCTCTCTCTCTCTCTCTCTCTCTCTCTCTCTCTCTCACTGATACACACACATTATATATATTTAGAGAGAGAGAGAGAGTGAGAGAGAGTGATGATGTGTAAATGTCCATATATAGATATATATCTATATAGACTCCTTCCTTCCTTCTTTCCTGCCTTCTCATCCCCTCATCATGGTGTGTGTGTGTGTGTGTGTGTGTGTGTGTGTGACGGACACAGAGTCGCTGAGCGACAGAACAGAGACCAAGTTTGATTTGCTGCACCTCTTCCATGTGGCTGATTACTCCGACACTCTTCTGGCCTCTGTGGGCGGCCATCTTGGCAAGGTGTGTATGTGTTGTGTGTGCTTGTGTGTGTGTGTGTGTGTGTATGTGTGTGCTTGTGTGTGTGTGTGTGTGTATGTGTGTGCTTGTGTGTGTGTGTGTGTGTGTGTGTGCTTGTGTGTGTGTGTGTGTGCTTGTGTGTGTGCTTGTGTGTGTGTGTTTATGTGTGTGTGTGTGTGCGCACGCGTGCATGTGTGTATGCATCCATGTGCTTGTGTGTGTGTGTGGTGTGTGTGTGCTTGCGCATGCACTAATATATATGCCAGTGGATGTCAGACTGTCATTTTTGTATCCATGTATGCTTTTTGGGTTGTGTGCATACTTAGAGTTTCTACACACTGTCTCTCCAGATATTCCTTGCGATGGTGGTACACTTGGTAGTCAAAGAAATGTTGTCATCTGTTCTCTGAGTTAAGAGAAGCTGTGTAAAATGGGCAAAATAATTACTGGAAGCAAAAAAAAAAAAAAAAAAAAAAAAAAGACAGTGGTGACAGAGGAATTGATTGTGACAAAAAAACTAATGCAATGCAATACAATATAGTGTAGTGCAATGTATTGCGAAACAAATCAGTGCGGTGTAATACAACACAGTACAATACAGCACAATACAGTAGTGCAGCACAGTACAGTGCAGTACAATACAGTACAGTACAATACAGTACAGTACAGTACAATACAGTACAGTACAGTACAATACAGTACAGTACAATACAGTACAATACAGTACAGTACAGTACAATACAGTACAGTACAGTACAATACAGTACAGTACAATACAATACAATACAATACAATACAATACAATACAGTACAGTACAATACAATACAGTACAATACAATACAGTACAGTACAATACAATAAAGTACAGTACAGTACAATACAGTACAGTACAATACAGTACAGTACAGTACAATACAATACAATACAATACAATACAATACAGTACAGTACAGTACAGTACAATACAATACAATACAATACAATACAGTACAGTACAATACAATACAGTACAGTACAATACAATACAGTACAGTACAGTACAGCACAATACAGTGCAGTATGGTGCAATACAGAACAATGCAAAACAATATAATACAATGCAATGCAATAAAGTACAGTACAGTATAGTATACTACACTACACTACACTACACTACACCACACCCCACCCCAAAGCAGCTCAACAAAACACAACAAAGCACAGCACAGCACAGTGCAAAACAGTAAAGTACAACACAACGCAACGCAACGCAACAGCACAGCACAACACAATGCAACACATCACAACACAACACAGCACAACACAATGCAACACACCACAGCACGCTACAACAACAACACAAAATCATGTGTGTGTGTCAGTCAGTGCCCCACAAGACAACACAACACAACACAACACAACACAGCACTACACAGCACTACACAGCATGCAACAACACAGTAGTGCAGTAGTGCAGCACAGTACAGTACAATACAGTACAGTACAGTACAATACAGTACAGTAAAATACAATACAATACAGTACAGTACAGTACAATACAATACAGTACAGTACAGTACAATACAATACAGTACAGTACAATACAGTACAGTACAGTACAATACAGTACAGTACAATACAATACAATACAGTACAGTACAGTACAATACAATACAGTACAGTACAGTACAATACAATACAGTACAGTACAATACAGTACAGTACAGTACAGTACAATACAGTACAGTACAATACAATACAATACAGTACAATACAGTACAATACAATACAGTACAGTACAGTACAGTACAATACAATACAGTACAATACAATACAATACAGTACAATACAATACAGTACAGTACAGTACAGTACAATACAATACAGTACAATACAATACAATACAATACAGTACAGTACAATACAATACAATACAGTACAGTACAATACAATACAATACAGTACAGTACAATACAGTACAGTACAGTACAGTACAATACAATACAATACAGTACAGTACAATACAATACAATACAGTACAGTACAATACAGTACAGTACATTACAATACAGTACAGTACAATACAATACAGTACAGTACAGTACAATACAGTACAGTACAGTACAATACAATACAGTACAATACAGTGCAGTATGGTGCAATACAATACAGCACAGTGCAATACAGAACAATGCAAAACAATACAATATATTGCAATGCAATAAAGTAAAGTACAGTATAGTATACTACACTACACTACACTACACCACACCCCAGAGCAGTTCAACAAAACACAACAAAGCACAGCACAGCACAGTGCAAAACAGTAAAGTACAACACAACACAACGCAACACAACAGCACAGCACAACACAATGCAACACAACACAACACAGCACAACACAATGCAACACACCACAGCACGCTACAACAACAACACAAAATCATGTGTGTGTGTCGGTCAGTGCCCCACAACACAATACAACACAACACAGCACAACACAACACAACACAACACAACACAACACAACACAGCACTACACAGCACGCTGCAACAACAACACGAAATGGTGTCTGTGTGTCAGTCAGTGCCCCACAACACAACACAAGACAACACAACACAACACAACACAACACAGCACAACACAGCACTACACAGCACGCTACAACAACAACACGAAATGGTGTCTGTGTGTCGGTCAGTGCCCCACAACACAACACAACACAACACAAGACAACACAACACAGCACTACACAACACAGCACAACACAGCACGCTACAACAACAACACGAAATGGTGTCTGTGTGTCGGTCAGTGCCCCACAACACAACACAACACAGCACAACACAGCACTACACAGCATGCTACAACAACAACACGAAATGGTGTCTGTGTGTCGGTCAGTGCCCCACAACACAACACAACACAACACAACACAACACAACACAGCACTACACAACACAGCACAACACAGCACGCTACAACAACAACATGAAATGGTGTCTGTGTGTCAGTCAGTGCCCCACAACACAACACAAGACAACACAACACAACACAACACAACACAACACAACACAACACAACACAGCACTACACAGCATGCTACAACAACAACACGAAATGGTGTCTGTGTGTCGGTCAGTGCCCCAGCTTTGACCCGATCTGTGACGTGGGGGGCATGCTGCCCATGCAGTACGCCCACCGGGAGATGGAGCAGGTGGCCGTGCTGATCCTGCTGGGGAAGGACCTCATCAAGGACTGGGGCAGCTTCCTGCGTGAGTCTTCTTCTCTTCTTCTCTTCTGATTCTGTTTCTTGTGGGAGGGGTTTTTTTTGGGGGGGGGGGGGGGGGGGGGGGGGATTGGGTGTGGGAATTAGAGTGTGGTATGGATGGGGTTGGGATGTGGAAGTGTGGGGGTGGGGGAAGGGGTTGGGAGGGGGGTGAGCGGGTGTGGGAATTAGTGTGTGTTACGTAGGGATGGGGTTGTTGGAATGGGGAAGTGTGTGTGTGGGGGGGGGGGGGGGGGGAGGGGGTTGGGAGGGGGGTGAGCGGGTGTGGGAATTAGTGTGTGTTACGTAGGGATGGGGTTGGGATGGGGAAGTGTGTGTGGGGGGGGAGTGTAGGGCGGGGAGGGGGGGGGATTTGAGTGTGTTACATACGGATGGGATGGGATGGGGAAGTGTGTGGGAATGAGGGGGGGAGGTGAGCGGGTGTGGGAATTAGAGTGTGGTATGGACGGGGTTAGGATGGGGAAGTGTGTGTGTGTGTGGAGGGGGGTCGGGGGTGGGTGATCGGGTGTGGGAATTAGAGTGTGGTATGGATGGGGTTGGGATGGGGATGGGGAAGTGTGTGTGTGTGTGTTGGGGGGTGGGGTAGATGTGGGTGAATTTGGGTGGGGGTGGCAAAGACCTTATTGAGGACTGGGCAGCTTCAGCTTCCTGCATGAGTGTCTCTTCTTTTACGGGGTTCTCAGCGAGGGAAGGTTTTGGTTGGTGTGGAGGGAGGGGGCAGGGTGGGGGAGGGGGAGAGATGTGTGTGTGTGTGGTGGTGGGCGGGAGGCATGGGGGGTGGGGGTGGGCAAGCACCTCATCAAAGTCTTGGGCAGCTTCCTGCGTGAGTCTCTGTAGTCTTCTTCTTCTGCTGTGTTCTCTGTGTGGGGGAAGTTAGGTTGGGGTTGTGGGGTGGGATAGGGTGGAGGTGGGGGGATGTGTGTGTGTGTGTGTGTGGTGTGTGGGGTTGGGGGTGGTCAAAGATTTCATCAAGGACTGGAGGAAGCTTGTTTAAGTGTCTCTCGTCTTCTTCTCCACAACACAACACAGCATATTACATCACACCACATCACACCACACCACACTACACCACACCACACCACACCACACCACAGCACACCACACCACAACACAACACAACACAACACAACATACCACACCACACCACAACACACCACAACATAACACAACACAACATACCACAGCACACCACACCACAACACACCACAACACAACACAACACAACACAACATACCACAGCACACCACAACACATCACAACACACCACAACACAATACAACACAGTGAAGCACAACACAAAACAACTCCACCCAACAGAACACACTATCCCACCCCACACCACCTCACCCCACACCACCCCACACCACACAACTCAACTCAACTCAGCTCAACCCACCACAGCACAGCACAGCACACCACACCACAGCACACCACATCACACCACACCACACCACACAACTCAACCTAACCCACCGCTACCCAACCCACCACAGCACAGCACACCACACCACACCACAGCACACCACACCACACCACACCACACCACACCACACCACACCACACCACACCACACCACACCACAGCACACCACACCACATCACACCACACCACACCACACCACACAACTCAACCCAACCCACCGCTACCCAACCCACCACAGCACAACACAACACACCACACCTCACCACAACACCGCACCAGCCACCAAAACGTGAACTTGTCTCTAACACACACACCCTCTCCATCAAACACCCCCCACCCTTCCCTAACCCTCCCCCCTCCCCCCCTCCCTTTCCAACACCCCCCAACAGAGAAACTGCAGACGTTCAGCACGAGCGGGTCGCCGGTGGTGGGGGACTTTGAGTTGCTGGGCGTGAAGTGGCTGGCAGGGATGAACAGCTTCCAGACACGAGAGGTGACGCCTTACGAGGTGGGGGACAGCCGCTGGAGGCCCAGCATCCGCTTCCTGGCCAGCGGTAAGTGAGGGGGGGGGGCTGGGGTTTTGGGGTGTTGTTGTGTTGTGTTGTTTGGTGTGGTTGTGGTTGGGTTGGTATTGTCTTTTTGTAGAGTTTGTGGTTGTGGTTGTGTTAAGGTTGGGTTTGTGGTTGTTTTGTTGTGTTTAGGTTGGGTTTGTGGGTGCTGTCATGGTTTGTGCTTGTGTTGTGGTTGTGGTTGTGGGTGGTGTCATGGTTTGTGTTGTGGTTGTGGTTGGTGGTTGGTGTTTAGGTTGTGGTTTGTGGTTGGTGCTGTGTTTGTGTTTAGGTTGTAGTTGTGGATGGTGTGGTGGTTGTGTTTCGGTTTTGTTTGTGTCTGTGTTGTGGTTGTGTTTAGGTTGTGTCTGTGTTGTGGTTGTGGTTGTGATTGGTGTGGTGGTGTATACGAGTGGGCTTTTACTTGTATGACAGTTTTTACCCCATAATGTAGGCAGCCATAGTCTGTTTTCAGGGGTGTGCATGCTGGGTATGTTCTCGTTTCCATAAACGGCTGGACGCTGACATGGATTACAGGATCTTAAACGTGCATATTTGATCTTCCGCTTGACTATGCACACAAAGGGGATTCAGGCACTAAACAGGTCTGCGCATATATTGACCTGGGAGATCGGAAAAATCTCCACCCTTTACCCACCAGGCACCGTTACTGAGATTTGAGCCCAGGGCCCTCAGATTGAAAGTCCAACGCTTAAACCACTTGGTTATTGCACCCGTCAGAAGGAAGATTTGAGCTGATCCTTTTTTCCCTCCTCCTCACCAGAGCCAGCCGTGGTGTTGGCGCTTCGAGGGGTGGACGCCTTCAAGAAGCTGGAGCCCTTCGTCTCCCTCCCCATCACCTCCTCCTCCTCCTCCTCCTCCTCCTCCACCAACTCCCACCACCACTCCCACTACAGGTTTCAATGCATTCATTATTGTCTTTTGCCAATGATTAATTGAATGCAGATGGCAAAAAATGGTACAAACATATTCAGAATAGTGATAGATTTAGTATGTGTAGAACTTTTTGTAACACCCATGAAGTGAAACCTTATCTTTTGTCTGCTATGGACAAATATTTGAAATGCAGGACAAACTAGATTTCGATTTGGTATATCTGATTTAAGTGTACTTAAATTTGATTATAGAAACAGAGAATTTGATGTCAGTAACCTGATTTGTCCATTATATAATTAAAGAATCCAAAGAAGATGAGTTGCATTTTGTCTTGTGTTGTTCAGCACTAAAGTAGTATCAGACAAAAGTTTGTTCCTTCAAAATATTACTGAAATCTATTTGCCTTTAAGTTAAGTTTGTTGGTATTATCCATTAGAGATGGTGATGTTCGGAATTTTGTCAGTTTTTAAGTACACTGCATTTAAATTTAGAGATAATTTATTATTGTCTTGATGATTTATTTGTTTGACATGACCATTGATCTGTATGTATGACATTTCTTCTTCTTCATTCGTGGGATGCAACTCCCATGTTCATTCATATGTTCACGAGTGGGCTTTTATGAGTATGACCATTTTTACCCAGTCATTTAGGCAGCCATACTCTGTTTTGGGGGGTGTGCATGCTGAGTATGTTGTTTCCATAACCGAGTGAACACTGACATGGATTACAGGATCTTTAACATGCATACATGATCTTCTGCTTGCGTATACACAAGAAAGGGGTTCAGGCACTAGCAGGTCTGCACTGGGAGATCGGAAGAATCTCCACCCTTTAACCCACCAGGCACTGCTACCAAGATTCGAACCCGGGACCCACAGATTGAATACTTTAATTTTAACCACTTGGCTATTGCGCTGGTTGTATGACATTTGATGTGGCTGTGATTTGTTTGTTTTGAGGTACTGCATCTGCCTAGGAAGCAAGAGAATCTGAGTGCACTGGTTCAAATCACACCGGCAGTCGCCAGTATTTTCTCCGCCTTCACTAGACCTTGGGTCTGGACGCTAGTCATTAGGATGAGACGATAAACCGAGGTCCCATGTGCAGCATGCATTTAGTGCACATAGAAGAACCCTACGGCAACAAAATGGTTGTCCCTGGCAAAATTCTGTAGAAAAATCCACTTCGATAGGAAAGCAAATAAAATTGCAGGGAGAATGACCCCCCCCAAAAAAAAAAAAGAAAAAAAAAGAAAAAAGAAAAAAGGGTGGTCGCTGTCAGTGTAGCGACATGCTCTGCCTGGGGGAGAGCAGCCCAAATTTCACACAGAGAAATCTGTTGTGACAAAAAGAGTAATACAAACACAAATACAAATACAGATGTATGAACACCCCTTCATGAGGGGCTGTGGCCTATAAATGAATTAACCTTTCGCATTCGCACTCCTACCACAGCAGCAGCAGCAGTAGCAGCAGCAGCAGCAGCAGCAGCACGGCGCCGCATCCGACGCGGCTGATGTCGCGCTGCCCCAGGGACTCGTACCTGCTGCTGCGGCTGTTTTTCTGGCCGCACGAGCTGTACCCAGACCCCGACACCCGCACCCTGCTGCCCTTCCTGCCCGAGTCCCGCCTCTACTACGATACCTTGCTGCCTTGGTGGGGTTTGGTTTTTTGTTGTTGGTTGGTTTGTTGGGTTTTTTTTGTTGTGTGTTTTTATGTGTGCTGAATGAGAAATGTGTGATTTGGCTACTATGATACCCTGGTGCCTTGGTGGGGTTTGGTTTTTGTTGTTGGTTTGTTTGTTGGGTTTTTTGTTGTGTGTTTTTATGTGTGCTGAATGAGAAATGTGTGATTTGGCTACTTTGGATGATACCCTGGTGCCTTGGTATTGTTTTGTGTTGTTTGTTTCGTTTTTTGACTCACTTGTGTAAACAAAGTGAGTCTATGTTTTAACCCGGTGTTCGGTTGTCTGTGTGTCTGTGTGTCCGTGGTAAACTTTAACATTGACATTTTCTCTGCAAATACTTTGTCAGTTGACACCAAATTTGGCATAAAAATAGGAAAAATTCAGTTCTTTCCAGTCATCTTGTTTAAAACAATATTGCACCTCTGGGATGGGCACAAAAAAAAAAAAAAAAAAAAAAAAAAAAAAATGAAGCCTAATTATATGCAAACTGCATTTACTGTTATATTTATATTTTTTGTATTCTCTAAACTTGGCACTTTGATCTGATATTCTGACCCAACAACAAGAGCAGTCATTATTATAATTTTTTTTTCAAACAGGAACTTCTTTTGCTCAGCATGGAAGTTTTATTTATTTTGCAAACGTTTTGGTGCAGATAGTAAAAAAGGGAAATTACTCTGTAATTAATGCTAGGGGACTTAATTTGCTTTAAACTGATCTTTCTCATCTTAAACATTACATTTTGAAATTATACTCAATTCATGAAAAGCTTGTGTGTTTTACTCTCAGTCACAAGTGAGTCTTGAAGGCCTTGCCTCTCTTGTTGTTGTTTGTTTTTATGTGTGCTGAATAAGAAAGGTGTGATTTGGCTACTATGATACCCTGGTGCCTTGGTTTGGTTTTGTGTTGTTTGTTTCGTTTTTTGTTGTTGTTGTTGTTGTTTGTCTTTATGTGTGCTGAATGAGTAATGTGTGATTTGGCTACTATGATACCCTGGTGCCTTGGTATGGTTTTGTGTTGTTTGTTTCGTTTTTTGTTGTTGTTGTTGTTGTTTGTCTTTATGTGTGCTGAATGAGTAATGTGTGATTTGGCTACTATGATACCCTGGTGCCTTGGTATGGTTTTGTGTTGTTTGTTTCGTTTTTTTGTTGTTGTTTGATTTTATGTGTGCTGAATGAGACATGGGTGGTTTGGTCCTTTTAATGTCTTTTTTTTCCATTGATCTTTTGAAATATTTGTTTTGCTTTCTCTTTGACTTTTTTGTTGTTGTTGTTCTTGTTCTTGTTTTTTTTTGTTTTTTTTGTTATATATTTTTTTGGCTAGAACTGATGGGTTTCCTCCACCTCTGTGCTTGGGGTGAGTCCTGTCAATGTCTTTGGTGTTGGCAGATTCGTGGGGGGCTGTTGTTTGGGGGACGTGGTGGCGGTCTCCACTCTGGGGGGAACGCTCACCCAGTCTGGCTCCACGACTAATGACATTATGTCGTTAGTAGGGGGCTTAGTAGGTGGTGACCTAAGTGCGTTGAATCAGAACAGGCACTACTGAACACCACCGAATTGACTCAGCAGCAGTGCAGGGTCTCCTCTGGTATGTGGCCTCCTGTGGACTGCCGACACTGGAACTGTGACGGACGAATCCGGGTGTGGCCGTGTGTGGGGGAATCTAAAATAAGCGGCGTGGGAGTAATGCCACTGAAACGGTGCAGATGATGGGGCAGCAAAAAAGAAAAAAAAAAGAAATGATGGGTTTGTCAGCCCTTTTAAATGGCTGTACCCTCTTTTGCTGTCTTTTTCAGCTGGACTGCGAACTTCCATGATTCGTTTTTGATTTGGTTTCTTTCTTTGATGGTTGTGTGTGTGTGTGTGTGTGACTGAAACCTGACTGAATCTGTATGTGATGTACCATTTTTTGTTGTTGTGCTGTGAATGATATGTGGGAAGTGAATCGTTTTATCTCATTTTTGTCATTATATTTTGAAAATGTTCTATATCAGTTTTGCTTTTTGTTTTTGTTTTTCTGTAAAGCGCGGTGAGCCTGCTTTTGAAAGTGGGGAAACCATGCTATATTAGCCTTCACAGTTGTTAATTTTGTTGTTATTATTATCATCATTATTACACGACT
>NC_134892.1:6789453-6799453 GCF_041734735.1 Babylonia areolata | reverse complement strand
GTTGGGGGTGTGGGTGGAGGGTGGTGGGGAGGAGGAGTGTGTGTGTGTTGGGGGGGGGGGAGGTGGCTGTCGCAGTTCTACTTGCAAGGGATCTACAGTTCGGACCTCATCCACAACGGCTTGTATGGTAAGTTAGGGGGTGTGGGTGGAGAGTTGATGGGTTGGTGGGGTGGGGAAGAGTGTGTGTGTGTGTGTGTGTGTGTGTCTGTGTGGTGTGGGGAGGGGGCTGTCGCAGTTCTACTGGCGAGGGATCTACGGTTCGGACCTCATCCACAACGGCTTGTATGGTAAGTTAGGGGGTGTGGGTGGAGGGTTGATGGGTTGGTGGGGTGGGGAGGAGGAGTGTGTGTGTCTGTGTGGTGTGGGGAGGCGGCTGTCGCACTTCTACTGGCGAGGGATCTACAGTTCGGACCTCATCCACAACTGCTTGTATGGTAAGTTCGGGGGTGTGGGTGGAGGGTGGTGAAGGGGGTTGTGGGTGGGGTGGGGTGGGTGGGGTCAGGTGGTGGGGAGGAGGAGTGTGGGTGGGTGGGTTGGTGTGGGGAGGTGGGTGTTGTGACTGTGTGTGAATGACTGGCATGCAAGAGAGCTACGATTTGTCTCGGCACAAGATTAACCCTTTCATCCCTAGGGAGTTTACACAGCCTCGGCAGCCTTCCCCCAGTCATAATATTGATGCTGAAAGACCATATGAATACCTTTATTGTCATTGTTATATATGTTATTGTCATTATGGTTATTATCACTATTATTGTTGTGATAAATATTGTTGTTATTCTTGCTATGATTATTATTACTGTTGTTATTATTATTATCATCACTATTATTGTTATCATTATTAATATTGTTGTTGTTATTGCTATTATTATCATTATTATTATTATCACTATTGTTGTTATTATCATCAATATTGTTGTTATTATTGCTATGATTATTATTATTATTGTTATTATTATTATCACTATTATTGTTATTATCATCAGTATTCTTGTTGTTGTTTGTTATTATTGCAAAGATGATGATGATGATGATGCTGATTATTGTTATGATTATTGTTGTTGTTCTTATTATTGCTATGATTATTATTATTATTGTTATATTATTATTATCACTATAATTGTTGTGATTATTAATATTGTTGTTATTGTTATTATTGCTATGATTATTATTATTGTTGTTTTTTGTTGTTATTATTGCTATGATTATTATTATTGTTGTTGTTTGTTATTACCATGATGATGATGATGATGATTCTTTACAGTATGCACAAGAGGGATTTTAAATACATGACAGTAAAGAACACAAAGACCTGTTGACTCGGATCTGTTGCTTATTTTTTGTTTTTTTTTCCTTTTTTTTTGTTGTCACATGTGTGTTGATGATTTTTTGTGTTTTTTTTTGTTGCCGATGCGATGGCGGTGTCTAGCGTCGCGGACGTACATAGAGTCAGTGTGGGACCTGCAGACGTTCTTCCCTGACGGCCTGTGCTGTGACCCCACCTACACCCTGGAATATGAACAGGTGGGTGGGTGGGGGGGTTTGGAGGTGTTTTGTTTTCCAGCATTTTTCTTCTTCTTCTCCTTTCCTTCTTCTTCTTGGTGTTCGTTTTCCTTCTTCTTCTTCTTTTTCCTTCTTCTTCTGTTTCCTTCTTGTTCTTCCTTTCCCTACTTTTTCATTCTTCTTCTGTTTCCTTCTTGTTCTTGTTCTTCTTTTTCCTTCTTGTTCTTCTTCTTCTTTCCTTCTTTTTCTTGGTCTTCGTTTTCCTTCTTCTTCTTTTTCATTCTTCTTCTGTTTCCTTCTTGTTCTTCCTTTCCCTACTTTTTCATTCTTCTTCTGTTTCCTTCTTGTTCTTGTTCTTCTTTTTCCTTCTTGTTCTTCCTTTTCCTTCTTGTCCTTCTTTTCCCTTCTTGTTCTTGTTCTTGCTTTCCCTACTTTTCCCTTCTTCTTCTTTTTCCTTCTTGTTCTTGTTCTTCTTTTTCCTTCTTGTTCTTCTTTTTCTTTTCCCTTCTTGTTCTTGGTCTTCTTTTTCCTTCTTGTTCTACTTTTTCTTTTTCCTTCTTGTTCTTGGTCTTCTTTTTCCTTCTTGTTCTTGGTCTTCTTTTCCCTTCTTGTTCTTGGTCTTCTTTTCCCTTCTTGTTCTTGGTCTTCTTTTTCCTTCTTGTTCTTTTTTTTCCTTCTTGTTCTTCTTTTTCCTTCTTGTTCTTGGTCTTCTTTTTCCTTCTTGTTCTTGGTCTTCTTTTTCCTTCTTCTTTTTCCTTCTTGTTCTTTTTCCTTCTTGTTCTTCTTTTTCCTTCTTGTTCTTGGTCTTCTTTTCCCTTCTTGTTCTTTTTCCTTCTTCTTTTCCCTTCTTGTTCTTGGTCTTCTTTTTCCTTCTTCTTGGTCTTCTTTTTCCTTCTTGTTCTTGGTCTTCTTTTCCCTTCTTGTTCTTGGTCTTCTTTTCCCTTCTTGTTCTTGGTCTTCTTTTTCCTTCTTGTTCTTGGTCTTCATTTCCCTTCTTGTTCTTTTTCCATCTTCTTTTTACTTCTTTTTCTTTTCTTTCTTCTTCCCTCTTCTTCTTCTTCACATTTCCTCCTTCTTCTTCTTTCCTCTTTCTCCTACTACTTCTTCTTCCTCCTCCCCTTCTTCTACTTCTTTCCTCGTTCTTCTTCATATTCTTCTGCTTCTTTTTCATTCTTCTTCTTCTGCTTCTTTCCTTTCACTACTTCTTCTGTATTCTTCTTTCCTTCGTTTTCTTCTCCTTCTTTCTGTCTTCTTCTTTCATTCATTCATTCATTCTTTCTTCTTCTTTCCTTCTTCTTTTCCTTTATTCTTCTTCACATTCTCCTCCTCCTCTTCTTCTTCTCCTTCATTCTTCTTCATTCTTTTTCGTTGTCGTTGCCCTCCTCTTCTTCTTCTGTCCCTCTTCTTTTTCTTCTTCTTCTGCTGCTGCTCCTCATCCTTCATCTTCTTCTAGCTGGGTGGCCACACTGGACCTGCTGATGATTTTTATTATTATTATTTTTTTTAATAAATAAATATTACTTTGATTTAGAAGGATACTGTATTTTCCTTTGGCGGTGATAAAAAAACCCAAACTAAAGAATTTTTTTTTTTTTTTTTAAAAGGAGAAAGAGGTCTACCTCATGTATTTCCCCTCAGCTGTTATATGAGTAAAGCTGTTGGTAGAGTACAGTGCAGTATGGTGATACAACACTACAAAACACAACACAACAAAGTGCAGTAAAACACAATAACAGTACAACACAACACAACACAGTACAATACAACACAATGCAGTACAACTCAACACAACACAACACAGTACAATACAACACAATACAGTACAACTTGACATAACACAACACAGTACAACACAACACAGCAAAGAACAATACAACACAATACAGTACAATACAACACAACACAGTACAACACAACACAGCAAAGAACAATACAACACAATACAGTACAATACAACACAATACAGTACACCTCAACACAACCCAGTACAATACAACACAATACAGTACAATACAATACAACACAATACAGTACAGCTCAACACAACACAGTACAATACAACACAATACAGTACAATACAATACAATACAGTACAGCTCAACACAACACAGTACAATACAACACAGTACAGTACACCTCAACACAACACAGTACAATACAACACAATACAGTACAATACAATACAACACAATACAGTACAATACAATACAACACAATACAGTACAATACAATACAACACAATACAGTACAGCTCAACACAACACAGTACAATACAACACAATACAGTACAATACAACACAATACAGTACAATACAACAATACAGTACAACTTAACAAAAGACAGTACAATACAACACAATACAGTACAACTTAACACAACACAGTACAATACAACACAAGACAGTACAATACAACACAATACAGTACAACTCAAACACAACACAACACAGTAAAATAAACACAATACAGTACAACTTAACACAACACAGCAAAGTACAATGCAACACAATACAGTACAACACAACACAACACAGTACAATACAACACAATACAGTACAAATAACACAACACAATCATCCTCATGAGTGTATGTGTGTGTGTGTGTGTGTACAGATCCCTTGTTCTGCAGTAGACAGTGTGACTGACGTCAACTTCAGCAAAACGCGTCATGCTGTGCGCCGCGAGTCGTCACCGCCTGACGCGGCTGGTGGGTCGTCGTCATCATCGCCATCATTGTCGTCGCCTATCTCCGACATTGTTGTTGGTGAGAGTTTTAGAGAGATGGTGGTGTGTGTATGTGTGTGTGTGTGTGGGTGGGGGAGGTGGGTTGGTGTCGGGTGTGTGTGTTTGTGGGATGGATGGGGGTAGGGGGGCTGTACATGTGTGTTTGTGTCTGTGTGTGTTCGTTCTTTTGTTTAGCGTCTTTTCACTATCAGTGATATTAGACGTTAAAAAAAAATAAAAAAAATAAAAAAAAAATTAAAGGGGTGGGGTGGGGTGGGGTGGGGACATGGGGTATAACTAACATGCTATTACATTTAACAGTAACAATTCAATAATAATAATCATAATAATCAGAAACCATTAACACAATTCTGAAGTGCATTAAAGGAATGTAGAAATAGGGCTATGAACTAATGCCTGTGAAAGTTCGACCATAAGAACCTCGTCAGAAATAACTTTACAAAAATCATCTGCAGAATTATTATTCTCTTTGAAATACTTGGGCAAGAAGGTACGTAACTGCTGGCAGTGAAACAAACAATGATGCAAGCTGAACTGCTTACCACAGATGCATGTAACATTTTTACTATACTTTATCTTCAGCGCATCAAGTTTTATACGGAAGAAAGTAGAGGTTATTAATCTTGTATAGCAAGCTGATGGATTCGGTATCTTTTCTTTAATAATATTCTCGGGGAATAATGTTCCTTTATGGTTTAAAAACTTTAACTTCCATCGGTTATGAAATCGACCCCATGCTGATTTTTCTAACAAAGTGTATGCCTCTTTTACGGAGAGACGGACATGGATTTTTGTCGATTGTTCTGAATCTTGCGCTCCTCTTTTAGCTGCTTTATCAACAGTTTCATTGCCAAGAATGCCCACATGAGAAGGCACCCAACAAAAACTTACCTCAGTCCCTTTAATCCTTAAACAATGTACCAAATGATTTGCCTCAATAACTAAGTCAGGTCTTGTTTCAAGGCTGAATAGTTCTAGAGCATAAAGTACTGATTTGGAATCAACAAAGAATGCTATTTTCGAGAAAACTATTTGATGGCTCACTAAGTAGTTCAGAGCTTGTATAATAGCAATTAGCTCAGCTGTGAATATGGAAAGGTGTTTTCCAATAAAGTAAGATTTTTCAACTTTAAAGGCAGGAATATAGAAAGCCGCACCAGCGTTTTTGTCATCAAGAACAGATCCATCTGTAAATACATGGAGATGAGTCTGATATTTTTCTGTTATATGAATTCTGGCAGTACTTGTCGTGATATTGATGTTTTCTTCCTTTTTTGTTTCAGAATAAGTGATATCAAAATCCGCTTTCAACATTTCCCAAAAAGGAACAGGAGAATGATGTGGTTTTGCAGCTAACTCTTTCATGTTAACTTCAGATTCTTTTAACAGATTTGAAATGTAAGTTGCAACTGTTTCTTGTGAAGAGATGGCTTTAGCTCTTTTAGGAAAATCAATGTCTGATCTTACTGTCAGTTCATCAGCAATGAAATTTTTTGTCATTGAAGTGTACCTCACAGCGAATTTTGCTGTTGCTAACTCACGATGTTCATTTAAGGGAAGAATTCCGGCTGTTTTGTATGTTTCCTGATTGGATGCATGAGAGGGCACTCCGAGGGCAATTTTGATAGCCTTACAGTCTACACTTTGAATCTTTTGTAATAGATATTTAGGTGCACTGAAAAATATTTCTTGTGCATAGGTTATCTTAGATCTTACAAGGGCCATGGCAAGATGAATCAATGTTTTTGTATCCATTCCCCAGGGTAAGCGGCTTATAATTTTCATAAAATTGATACTTTTCCTTGCCTTTGTTAAGATGTAATCAAAGTGAATGTTCCATGTCAGCTTTGAAGTAAGATAAACGCCTAAAAACTTCACTACCTGTTTATAATCAATGACGTCACCAAGTAATTTAAAAATGGGTGTGCTAGATGGGTTACCACCTGAATTAAACAACATCATACATGTTTTTTCAGTCGACAAAGCTAGACCATTGTCAAACATATAGTTACCAATGTTATCGAGATCAGATTGATACAAACGACGTATATAATTCTGTGCTCTTTGTGGGGTTGACTTTTTTAGATTGACACCCATCCACATACATATATCATCAGCATACTGTACTAAAACTACACGATTTGACAATGCCTTTGGTAGATCCTGAATAAGAATATTAAAGAGAATAGGGGCTATAACTGAGCCCTGTGGAATTCCCATGTCAAGTTTATGTGGCAAAGAATAATGTGTTCCCACCCTTGCTTGAATAATTCTATTAGATAAAAAACTTTTAATATACTCATAGAGATTACCAGATATTCCAACTGATTTCAGTTTGAATAAAAGACGTTTGTGCCAAACCTGATCGTAGGCTTTTTTTACGTCAAAAAACGTTGCGAGGACACTTTTTCTGCGGGCAAACTGATGTTTTATTTGAGTTGTAATCTTTACTAGGTGTTCGACCGTTGATCTTCCTTTTCTAAATCCAGCCTGGTTCACTGGAATGATATTGTATTTTTCGCAGTAAGTTATAATTCTAAACAGGACTATTTTTTCCATCAATTTACAGACATGCGAGGTCAAAGCAATAGGCCTGTAACTATTTTTATTACGTTTAGGTTTTCCTGCTTTTAAAACCGGTACAACTATTGATGTTTTCCATATCTGTGGTACAGTTCCAGATGTCCAACATTTCTGATATATTTTGTGTAGGAAAACGATACAATTTTTTGGGATGGGTTTTAGCATCACATTCGATAGTGCATCGATTCCAACTGAACTTTTTTTATTGCCAAGGGAAGCTATAGCGGTTTGTAACTCCTCATATGTAATAGGAGAATTAAACCACAAGTCATTTTGCGGAATGGGATCACTGTATAAAGCACTATTTTCTTCCCTGTCTCTGTGTGTTTTACACTCAGGTGATAAGCCTTCGTATTTGCTATTTTTCGCAAACATTTCAACAAAGATTTCTGCCTTTTCCTGATCTGATAGAAACTTGTTTTGTGAGTCATTTGATATTGGGCAACTTGGTAACTTTATTCCATTTTTCATTTCTTTCATTTTTGTCCAAACTTTATTAAAGTCTTTATGATCTGAAATTTCTTGTGAACAAAATGATGACCAATGATCTTTTTTAGCTTGGGCTACAGTCATATTACTCTGAGTGTTTGCTTTCTTCATTTCTTTGTGGTTTGGGGGCTTACTGTCCGCGAGGTAGTTCTTAAATGTTTCTTTCTTGTAACTAACTGCCTTTTCACATGCATCATTCCACCAGACATTGCCTGAACGGTCACCTGACTTCACAGCCTTTACTTTTGGTATCGACATATCAGCTGCTGATAACACAGCTTCTGTAAAATTTGAATACATTACATCTACACTCTCATTCTCAAGTTTTTCAAAATCGTGAGAGGTAAGAATGTTTTGAAATAAATCCCAATTTGCATTTTTATATTTATATTTTGGAATTATGTCGACGTTATTATCAGGCTGATTATCATCATCAGCGATTGTAATGATGATAGGCACATGGTCGCTTCCCAATGTGTCTTTATGTGTTTCCCAGGTACATGATGGGACTAGCTCCGGGGATATTAGTGTCAGGTCAATTGCTGTTGGTCTGTGTTTTGAGACGTCAGGAATTCTAGTAACACTACCATCATTCATAAGATAAAAGGGGCTGTCTGTGATGTTTTCTATTAACCGATTGCTTGTTACAGTTTTACAGTCCTTTTCCCAGAATGGAGCGTGAGCATTGAAATCACCAGCTATTACCCATTTACCAGGCTGTTGTTCTTGTAATATTCTAAGCCACTCAGTATTTCGATCGTTTGGACCTTTCGGAAGATAAACGGAAAGTACGTTAAGAATTAGCTTGTTGCTAAATTTTACTGTAGCTGCACAAGAGTGTATGTCAAAGCTTGCAATAGATTTTAAAACAGGAGACTCACATAGATTATACTGTAATTCCCTAAGTATATAAATAGCAGTACTTATCTTCTTGCCCTCGTTCCCAGTTTCATATACTGGTGGAAAATAATAATTTGGAAGTTTGGGAAGCTTACATGCACTGATATTAAGTGACTGCAGAATCAAAACATCACACTTACTTGATGCTAGAAAATGTTTCAAATAGGCCAGGTTAGATAGAATAGATCTGCAGTTCCACTGGAGCAGCCTAATTTGCAATTGCGTTTGTTTTTTCATTACTGATTATCTTTCCTATCAGATAGGCAAATAATGTTATCAATACTATGAATAAATCAAACTGTATGATGGTGAAAATAAACCGTAAATGAAAGGAAACGGGAAACAAAAATATTAGTCTAAATATTGTCAACAAAAAATGCACTTGCAAACGGCAGGAAGAAAGGTCACTCAGCAAAACAAGAATATCGCTCAGCACAAAAGTTTATCAGTGCCAGGCAGAAGTTGACGCAAATGTTAATAAAACACTGGCCAGTCCATCAGTGCGTCGTTAGGATTGTACCAGCTGTGATGAAAGGGGGCGGGGTTCTGGTGATGGTGGAACCTGGCTCTGCGTGTTGATTTCTTCGGTGTTTCCCAGAGAAGATCTCGAACATGTCGCCCGATGTTTCCTGCGAGGATGCTGGCTCCTCTGCCGTTGGGGTGGACAGCGTCTCTGAGGGCGTTGGTCTTGAGGTTGTCGTTCTTTATAAATGATATGTTTTTTTCGTCAAACAGTTCCGAAGCCACCATTGCGTTGAACAGTTGTCTCTTGACCTCCAGTTTTGAATCTTTGACGGTGGTTGCTGAACTTACGATGAACTTTGTTGTTGGATTTTTCTTTGCAGTGTCTTTCAATGTTGAGGTAAAGAAATTACTGACTTCTGTTGTATCTTTTGATCTTAAGTCGTTGATGCCACAATGAATGACAACAGCTTCAGGCTTTTTCTCTGTGGTGGTGACAGCTTGAAGTAAATTTCTGGTTTCAGACACTGTGTGGGTTTTTTGCATGGAGGCTTTGAAGTGGTATGATCTGCCCAGTCTGTTTTCCTGCACACGGTTGAGCACGGAATCATGGAGAATTATTACCTTGGGTAATTCCCCGTTTTCTTCTTTCTGCGCAGAGCATGTAATTCCAGACTTTGTACTTTTTACGTCATCCATCGTCTTTTCGTCACAAGACGTCACCGATTTTTCAACTTCTTTTTTCTTCTTTTGAAGGGCAGTTTTGTCTTGGTGGCTTGCTCGTTTTTTGTCTGCTGCCGGGTTCTCAGGTGAGGGAACTCTGGCCACGTCGGCGTAGGTAGGTGTAGGGCTGGGGCTGGGGCTAAGACTGGGGCTTTCAGTTTGTGTTGCCTGTGTTGTCATGGAAACAGGTTCCATTCTGCAACGTTTTGTTGGCTCCTGTTGTCCCCGTACAGTTGCTTCCAGGGAAGAGACACGATCACACAAAACCATTATTATTTTTCTTAGATCCATGATCGTGTCGGACATCTCGGGAATGGAACTGAGATTGCTCATGGGTCTTGTAGTCGTGGAACTCGTGTCGGTGGGATTAGACAACCGCTTTGTACGTTCAGTACTCCCAGACTCGCTTCGCAAAACCTTCACGGACTCACCGGTTTTAAGGAGGAGTCCGGTCGCCTCATTGTTCTGAGCGGTATTACTGTGTGCAGCTGCAACTGGTTTCCCGCTCGATTTTCTTGTTCTCATGTCTGCAAAACGTCTGCGACAACTTCGTACCGCGAAGAAATTATCTGCTGAGTGTGGTCTCCGCCATTTTGTC
>NC_134892.1:6781953-6784453 GCF_041734735.1 Babylonia areolata | reverse complement strand
AACAAAAATTAATACAGGTTAATGCAGGTTAGATTAGTAAAGAGTGCTCCTCTCCATTCACAAGGTACACAGCTTCAAGTCAATGCTGCTTATGCTGCCAGTTCAGCTGGCACACAGGTAAATGAAAGGTAGGCTGGAACAAACCCAGACGCTTCCTCGAAAAGGAAGCGCTGAGCTTGTCCTTATACCGATCGTTTTACACGAAGGCTCATTATTGTCATAGTTGTTTATATGAAATCCCATGGCTTTTGGAGTATCTTTCAGAACTCTTTAATTCAGAAATCATGATCTTCTTTGCCATTGTTTGTCAAAAATTTCCTTATGAATATCTTTCCAAATGATTTTCATTGTCACTGCTGTTTGTCGAAAACTTTGTTGGCTTGTATTGTTAAAAAATCTTGATTTCCATGATCATCAAAGTCATTGATTGAAAAGTTTGCTTGGCTTACAGACAAAGGGGCCTGATCGAGGCCTTACTGTTTACAACTGTTTCAGATGAAGGAGCCAGATTGGGCGCTTTTGGTAGTTTTGAATCGGCACTTACTTGCCACAATGATGCTATAAGCTGAAAAATAACTGACGTTTCCACTCTCCACTGTAACCAATAAAATGCAGAGAGTGTTGCTGTGCTCACGAGCAGGAGAGTTATTTTCACGGTGACTGGCTCATGTGAACAGTGTGTGTCAAGAATGGCATCTGACCCAGTTTCTTCTCAGTCACAAGGCTGACAACAGGATTAGTCGAAGAAGCTGTGTATCATTATGAATTTAACTCACTCAGGACGAATAGTTTTATCCCTTGCTTTCCCCTGCAGACGACTGATTTGTTAGGGTTAGGGAAAAAAAATCACAAAAAATACAAAACACAAAGTAACTGAATGAAACTCCCTGTACTGTGTGTACACCCACCCCTCTCTTCACGGCCCTCAGAAGCTGAGTCGCTATCAGTACCTTCTTGCTGGTAGCTTTCTCACTGCAGATACTTTATTCAACGTCTTCCTCATCCTCGTCAATGTTGAAACCTTCAGTCTGAAGCATTTCAATCACTTCAGCAGCAGTAAAAAGCCGCTGTCATGATCTAGTTTGCTCCAAAAATTTCCACTTTATCGCCTGCGATGCCATTTTCGATACGTATGCAGATTAGCTTGTCATGTGGGGTACCAAGGTCAACAGGTGGCCAGCGAGTGTATAGTTACAGAACCTGAAGAAGAAACTTTCCATTCGACCCTTGACACGTTCACAATGCTCAGTGTAGCTGCGATTTTTATGCTACCCCATGAGGAAAACGTGGAAAAAAAAAATTGTCAAAACCACTATAGCATTCCATCCTGCGGAGTGAGTTAATCTGTTTCAAACTCCATGGGCTTTCCTGGATTTGTTTACAAGTCACCAGTGTGTGCATATTTCAAACAATGGATACTGTCATCATCTCACTGTATGATAACATAAGAAAGGAGGAAGTTTTATATTTTGTTTTGTATCTGTATTTGTATTTATATTTCTTTTTATCACAACAGATTTCTCTGTGTGAAATTCGGGCTGCTCTCCCCAGGGAGAGCGCGTCGCTACACTACAGCGCCACCCATTTTTTTTGTTTGTATTTTTTCCTGCGTGTAGTTTTATTTGTTTTTCCTATCAAAGTAGATTTTTCTACAGAATTTTGACAGGAACAACCTTTTTGTTGCCGTGGGTTCTTTTACGTGCGCTAAGTGCATGCTGCACACGGGACTTCGGTTTATCGTCTCATCTGAATGACTAGCGTCCAGACCACCACTCAAGGTCTAGTGGAGGGGGAGAAAATATCGGCGGCTGAGCCGTGATTCGACCCAGCGCGCTCAGATTCTCTCTCGCTTCCTAGGCGGACGTGTTACCTCTAGGCCATCACTCTTTTGTTCTTGATAAAAACCTGTTATGTTACTGATCAGTTTGGAAGTTTTCAATTTATAAATTCTAACATTTGTTGTTGTTTGTTTTTTGGTGGGTTTTTTTTTTTTTTTTTCAATTTTATTTCTTTGTCATACAATTGGGTTGTCTGGGGGTGAAAATTTGTTTGGCAGTTCTAAGTGAGTTAATTAAAACTCTTTTTCATGATTGTCCTCAAGGGGAAGAAAGCATAATTACGGGCACAGATCTTCTCATTCTTTTGTTTTTTACTTGTTGTCTGTTTTTAAACTATTCCCTGTTGTGTGGGTTGTGACTGGTTTTGGTGACACGTCCTGGAGTCCATTTATAAGGTTATATTTGGCCACACTCCTGTCGGTAATTGTAATTTCCACTGGATTAATTATTAATATTTATTGTGCTGCATTGTTTTCTTCATTTGTTGTGCTGATTACGTATTGTTTTGTTGTGTATTGTATTAAGATTAATTATTAATATTTATTGTGCTGCATTGTTTTCTTCATTTATTGTGCTGATTACATATTGTTTTGTTGTGTATTGTATTAAGATTAATTATTAATATTTATTGTGCTGCATTGTTTTCTTCATTAACTGTGCTC
>NC_134892.1:6774453-6776953 GCF_041734735.1 Babylonia areolata | reverse complement strand
TCTTTGTGTCTCTCTCTGTCTGTCTCTGTCTGTGGTTCTCTTTGTGTCTCTGTCTGTCTCTGCCTGTCTGTCTGTGGTTCTCTTTGTGTCTCTCTCTGTCTGTCTCTGCCTGTCTGTCTGTGGTTCTCTTTGTGTCTCTCTCTGTCTGTCTCTGCCTGTCTGTCTGTGGTTCTCTTTGTGTCTCTGTCTCTCTGTCTGTCTCTGCCTGTCTGTCTGTGGTTCTCTTTGTGTCTCTGTCTCTCTGTCTGTCTCTGCCTGTCTGTCTGTGTCGCTCTGTCTTCTATCTTTGTCTCTATGCCTCTCTCTTCTCTGTGTCCCTCTCTCTCTTTGCCTCTGTCTCTCTGCGTCTGCGTATCTGTCTCTCTCCATCTCTCCGCTGTCTGTCTGTCTCTGTCTCTCTGCCTTCTCTCCCTCTCTCTCTCTCTGCCTCTGCATCTCTCTATCTCTCTCTGTCTCTGTCTTTTTGTCTGTCTCTCTGCCTTCTCTCCCTCTCTCTCTGCCTCTGCATCTCTCTGTCTCTCTGTCTTTCGTTCTCCCCGCTGTCTGTCTGTCTGTCTCTCTGCCTTCTCTCCCTCTCTCTCTCTCTCTGCCTCAGCATCTCTCTATCTCTGTCTCTGTCTGTCTGTCTGTCTCTCTACATCTATCTTTCTTTCTCCCCGCTGTCTGTCTCTCTGCCTTCTCTCCCTCTCTCTCTCTGCCTCAGCATCTCTCTATCTCTCTCTGTCTCTCTCTCTCTCTGTCTCTCTCTCTCTCTACATCTGTCTTTCTTTCTCCCCGCTGTCTGTCTGTCTGTCTCTCTGCCTTCTCTCCCTCTCTGCCTCAGCATCTCTCTGTCTCGGTCTCTCTCTCCATCTGTCTCTCTTTCTCTTCCTCTGTCTCTCTCTTTCTCTTCCTCTCTCTCTGTGTCTGTCTGTTTCTGTGTCTGTCTGTCTCTCTTTTTTCTCTGCCTCGCTCTCTTTCTCTTCCTCTGTCTCTCTGTGTCTGTCTCTCTGCCTCAGACTGTCTCTGTCTCTTTTCTCTATGTCTCTTGTCTGTCCCTCTTTCCAGTCTCCCCGCTGTCTAGACGTCTCTCTGCCTCCGTGTCTCTCTGTGTCTGTCTGTCTCTCTGTGCCTCTGTCTATCTCTCGGGTAGCTTCTTCGTGTAAACGTACTATATACCGTGTCGTTCGGGAGGTTCCGTCTCCCAGCGCCAGCCGGCTTGCTGGTTTGTCTCGTGCAGTGCAGTTCTAGGTTAGTGCTTTAGAGTCCTGCAGTGTGCGCGCTTGCATGGTTGTGTCACTTGTGTTGTGGTATAGGTCTTTTTTGATGTGTGCGTTGACGATTTTATTTATTTATTTATTTATTTATTTTTTTTTTTTTTATATATTATTTTACCTGGGGGTTGGGGTGTCTGTAAGTGTGTAGGTAAAGCGAGTCTGGGTGTAGGTAAAGCAGAGGAAAACTTATGCATGCAACAATGTAAGAATACAAATTTACGATGGTGAGAACGTTTTATTAATGTACATCGACCTTGGGGGCCACAGTACAAGGGAAGCCATATCAATGGGGTGAGTGGGGGGGCGTGGAGGGAGGGGGGGGGGGTGTCGTTGACAACAAGGTGAAGTTGCGATTTAAAGTTATGGCCGACGAGAGAGCTCGAGCGAGAAAAAAAATCAACGAAACATAAGATCCTCTTTCTTTCTTTCTCCTTTTTTTTCTTCTGCTGCTGTTTCTGCTACTGAAACTATTCGAATAAGACCCCCACCCCCCCCCACACCCCACAACCCCCACCCCACCCGTACCCCCCAAAAAAAGACATCAGTAAGCTGTAGATTTCTCTAAAGGTTTATTTTATTTTATTTTATTATTTTACTTTATTTCAAAGACATTTCTCATGTATGTGTTTAAAGACTTTAGTTTCAGTACGGAGTTCCGGAGATGATGGGACTTTGCCCTGTTCACAGGAACATGCCAAAGTTCTGTTAACCATGGTGGTGGGTGGGGTGTTCCAGAACTGTACATAATATCTTCTGGTGATCGGTGTGGACTCGGACAAGGTTGCCCAGTCTCCTCACTGGTTTTAATTTGTGTCAGCTGTACAACTGCTAGCTGTTAGAATTAGGAACAGCAACATTTCAGATATGGAACCACCACTTTATATATATGTATATATATATATATATATATATATATATATATATATATATATATATATATATATATATGTATGTATGTATGTATGTATGTATACTGGAAATGTTAACTTAGAAAACAAAAATTAATGGTAGATGATATATATTTTTTTTCATCAGTAAAAGATGGGATGCAATTCAGCACATACAAAAACACCATGCGGGCTGAAAACATTTGAAAAATTCTCTCAGACTAAACTTAAACGGGGAGGAAAAAAACCAACAACAGGAAAAAGAACTAGTGACAGACTCTCTCTGTGTGTGTGTGTGTGTGTGTGTGTGTGTGTGTGTGTGTGTGTGTGTGTGTGTGTCACTGTGTGTGTGTTTGT
>NC_134892.1:6766953-6769453 GCF_041734735.1 Babylonia areolata | reverse complement strand
TCATTATCGGGTATAGTCCGTTTGCTGGTTAACGATGACATGATTATGGTGTATAGCCCGTTTGCAGATAAACGGTTCTATCGTTGTGTGCGATGGTCAGTGCAGTGTGGGACAGAACTGGGCCACAGGTAACGATTGATTAAATCGTGGGGATGGTGGGGGGGAGGGGGGGAGGGGGGTGTCTATAGCTTGCCTCTCAGTTCACGCTCACATGGTTCGCAGGATAAACGATTACACTGTTGGGAGGGTGGGTGTGGGGTGTGTGTGTGTGTGGGGGGGGGGGGATGGGGGTTCAGACCGTTTGCGCGACTACGATTAGATAATGACGGGGTATGGCCTGTTTGCCAGGTATACAATTACATAATTATCGTTTTGCGGCGCAGCGATGACGTGGTTATGAGGTATAGCCCGTTTGCAGATATTATACGGTTACATCATTATCGGGTATAGTCCGTTTGCTGGTTAACGATGACATGATTATGGGGTATAGCCCGTTTGCAGGTAAACGGTTACTTAATTATCGGGTATAGCCTGTTTTCGGCCTAACGATTTCTCTGCCTCTCTCTCTCTCTCTCTCTCTCTCTCTCTCTCTCTCTCTCTCTCTCTCTCTCTCTCTGAGCTTGCAAGTCACCTGCGCATTGACATATTGTTCACACTTTTTGATTCATTATGTAATATTTTTGTTAGTGGCCCACTCCTTTGCTATGGGCCGGAGGTCTAACAAATAAACCATTGTCTTGTCTTCTCTTCTCTCTCTCTCTCTCTCTGTAACTATGTTTATCTGTCCCTGTCTATGTCTCTTTCTGTCTCTCTGTCTTTTCTCTGCCTGTCACACTCACTTTCTGAGACTAGTTCTCTCTCTCTCTCTCTCTCTCTCTCTCTCTCTCTCTCTCTCTCTCTCTCCCTCTCTCTCTCCCTCTCTCACTCTACCTGCACCAACCCCAGTCCCTCCTTTCTTTCTGTCTTTGGCTGTGATGAAAAAAAAGAAGAAAAAAAAGAAGAAGATATATATATATATATATATATATATATATATATATAATAAAATAGAATAAAAAGCAAGGCTGATGTCTCTCTCTTTCTTTCTTTTCTTTTTAGATTTTTTTTTTTACAGTTTCCTATAAAAAGAAAGGAGCATTATATTTTCGAAAAAAAAGTTGAAGACGACTCTTCATCAACTGAGTGTAAATTAAAAAAACAACAACAACAAACAAACAAAAAAAACAAACACCCAAAAAACAAAACAAAAAAACCCAACCCAAAACAAGAAAAAAACCAACAACAACAACAAAAAACAACAACAAGAAACAAACAAACAAAAAAAAAAGATGGAGAAAAGGAGAGTGGATGAAAAAGAAACAAAAGAAAGAAAGAAGAAAAGAAACGAAATGAAAACAAACAAAACAAAAAACCCGGCCGGGGGCAGGGGGTCGGGTAGGGGGGGGGGGGAGGAAGGTAGCGATAGGGTGTATGTTTGAGGGTATTTCCATCCGTCATTATTATTTATGGAAGGTTTAGGGGTGGGGTACAGTTGCGGGGGGAGGTGTGTGTGTGTGTGTGTGTGTGTGTGTGTGTGTGTGTGTGTGTGTGTGGGTGGTGGGGGTGGGGTACAAGAGTCATACAGTCACTCACACACACGTAGGAACACACACACACGCACACGCACGCACACACACACACACACACACACACACACACACACACACACACACACAGGCATACGCGTGTGCACACACTCACTCACACACACATACGCACACATGCACGTATGAACACGCGCATGCGCGTGCACACACACACTCACACACACACACACACACATTATATATGTGATTATTATAAGGTCTGTGTATGTGTGAGTGCGCTTGTGTGTGTCTGTGTGTGTGTGTGTGTGTGTTCCGGGGGGGGGGGGAGGGGTGGAATGAGAGGTGAGGAGGGTCTCCCATAGTTTTGGTAGTGGTGGTGGTGGTGGTGGTGGGAAAGATTGCCAGTCAAGGCAGGTGGTGGTGATAAGGACGACGTAGAAGAAGAGTGAGGGGAGTAGGAAAGGGAGGGGGAGGTGGCGGGGTGGCGGGAGGGGGGGGGGAGAGAGAGAGAGAAGGTGGGGGGACGGGGGAGTGGCGGGAGGGGGGAAGGGGGGGGACACAACGAGAGGGAAAGGGAGACAGATGGCGAAGCAGGGGGTAGGAGGGGGATGGAGGAGGTGGGAGTAGGAGGAAAGCGGGTGGAGGGAGATAAGAGAGACAGAGACTAGAGACGACAGAGACTAGACACACACACACACACACACACACACACACACACACACACACACACACAGAGAAAGAGACAGACACATACATAGAGAGACAAGAAGAAAGAATAAACGAACGAACGAAAGAACGAACGAGGGAACTTGATATGTGTGTGTGTGTGTGTGTGTGTGTGTGTGTGTGTGTGTGTGTGTGTGTGTGTGTGTGTGTGTGTGTGTGTGTGTGTGTGTGTGTGTGATAAGCACGGA
>NC_134892.1:6759453-6761953 GCF_041734735.1 Babylonia areolata | reverse complement strand
AAAGGGGAAGGGGGATGGGCTGGTAGGAGAGAGGGCACACGGGGTGGGTGGGGGGGGGGGGGGGGTGGCTGATAGGAGAGAGGGCACAGGAGGGGGATGGGCTGATAGGAGGGAGGGCACACGGGGTGGGGGGGGGGGGGGGTGGCTGATAGGAGAGAGGGCACAGGAGGGAGATGGGCTGATAGGAGGGAGGGCACAGGAGGGGCGGTGGGGGAGGGGGGGGCACAGCAGGGGAGGGTGGTAGGATAGTTGGGGATAAAGAGGTATTTATGGTAATACAGAAAGGAGGAGGGTTACTGGATTGAGTAGCTTTATAAATTTTTTTTCCCCATTGATATCCTGGAACTTTATCTGAAGGTTCCCTACATTTGACTTTCAACCCCCCCCCCCCCCCCCCCCATTTTTTTCCCCTCCCGAACAATCACTAATTATTTTCTGTTACATAGTGTGTCACCTTTCATCCTTTGCAGTGACTGGTCATACTGTTTCACCAATCCAGTAAAAACAAACTGGCTTCCTCCTCCCTCTTCCTCCTGTTGCTTCTCCCTCCTCCTCCTCCTCATCATCATCATCATTCCTCCCCACTCCTCCTTTACCCTAACAGCGATGATGACGACAACGACAACGATGACGACAACGACGACGACGTGTTTCCGGCTTTCTCATTTCCAAGGTGGCTCTCGCTTCCTTGTTGTTTGGTTGGCGTGGTTCAAAATATCAGAGGGAGGGGAGAGAGAGTGAGAGACAGAGACAGACAGACAGAGAGAGAGAGAGAGAGAGAGAGAGAGAGAGAGAGAGAGATTGATTGATTGATTGATGATTTATTGTCAAAAGCATTTACAGCCATTCTGACAAGGGGGGGTTACAAAAAAACCGAATTAAACAAATACCACGAAACACACACCGCAACAACTGTATGCAAGAAAAGGGTAGGGAAAAAGAACAACAAAAGAGCAAACAACATGTGGACCGTCCATGGTCGTAATTCATTTGCTTATATAATAATGAGTGAATCCGTTTATTCATTAGCATTAGGGGTCATCTGTATATAATTACGTACCTTTTATTTGGAGAGAGAGAGAGTGTGTGTGTGCATGTGTGTGAGAGAGAGAGAGAGGTGGAGGGGAGGTGGGGGAGGTGACTGGAGGGGTGCGTGTTGTCAAGATCAAAGGAAGGCGTATGCATTAGGGGGCTTTACTTTGGCCCCCCTGCTGTCAGTGGCTTGGTGATGTGGATGGGACTGACTCTCCCCAGTGATGTGGAGGTGGGTGTGAGGGTGTGGAGGTGGGTGTGGGGGTGGGTGTGTTGGGGTGTGTGTGTGGGTGTGTGGGTGGTGTATGTGCGTGGGGAGTACGGCATCTGGGGGATGAGGGTTGGAGGGGAGGGGGTGTGAGGGGGGGAGGGAGAGGGTTGGTGCTTGCGTGTGCTTGTGTTTGTGTCTTTTTCTGTATCTCTCCCTTTGCCTCTTTGTTACTTTGTCTCTGTGTCTCTGTGTGTGTGTGTGTGTGTGTGTCTATCTGTCAACCAGCCAGACAATCAATCAGTCAATCTATCTCTGTCTAGTTATCTAGCTAACTGCCTGTCTTCCTATCTATCTATCTGTCTATCTATCTGTCGCTCACACTCACACTGTCTCTGTCTCTCTGACTCTCTCTCTCTCTCTCTCTCTCTCTCTCTGTGTCTATCTGTCAACCAGCCAGACAATCAATCAGTCAATCTATCTCTGTCTACCTTTCTGTCTATCTTGTCTATCTATCTGTCTGCCACTCACACTCGTACATAACGCCAATAACTCGTGTGTGTGTGTGTGTGTGTGTGTGTGTGTGAGAGAGAGAGAGAGAGAGAGAGAGAGAGAGAGAGGTGGATGGGAGGAGGGGAGGTGACTGGAGGGGTGCGTGTTGTCAAGATCAAAGGAAGGCGTATGCATTAGGGGGCTTTACTTTGGCCCCCCTGCTGTCAGTGGCTTGGTGATGTGGATGGGACTGACTCTCCCCAGTGATGTGGAGGTGGGGGTGAGGGTGTGGAGGTGGGTGTGGAGGTGGGTGTGAGGGTGGGTGTGTTGGGGTGTGTGAGGGGGTGTGTGGGTGGTGTATGTGCGTGGGGAGTAGGCATCTGGGGGATGAGGGTTGGAGGGGGGGGGGGAGGGAGAGGGTTGGTGCTTGCATGTGCTTGTGTTTGTGTCTTTTTCTGTATCTCTCCCTTTGCCTCTTTGTTACTTTGTCTCTGTCTCTGTCTCTGTCTCTCTCTCTCTCTCTCTCTCTCTCTCTCTGTGTGTGTGTGTGTGTGTGTCAACCAGCCAGACAATCAATCAGTCAATCTATCTCTGTCTAGCTATCTAGCTAAGTACCTGTCTACCTATCTATCTATCTGTCTGCCACTCACACTCGTACATAACGCCACACACACACGCTCTCTCTCTCTCTCTCTCTCTCTCTGTGTGTGTGTGTGTGTGTGTGTGTGTGTGTGTGTGTGTGTGTGTGTGTGTGTGTCTCTTTCCTTC
>NC_134892.1:6744453-6751953 GCF_041734735.1 Babylonia areolata | reverse complement strand
TTCTTTCTGTCTATTTGTCTGTCTGTCTCTCTCTCTCTCTCATACATACATATATATATACATTTCTTTTCTCTGTCTCTTTCTCGCTCTGTCTATCTGTCTCTCTCTGTGTCAGTTTCTCTCTCTCCCTTTCTCTCTGTCCACATTTCTCTCTCTGTGTGTCTCTGTCGATGTGTCTGTCTGCCTGTGAATCTGTGCCTGTCTGTCTGCCTGTCTGTCTCTCACTCCCTCTCTCCCTCTCTCTCTCTCTTCCTTCTCTTACTCCCTCCCCTTCCCCTCCCTCCCTCCCTCCCTCCCATGCACACTCTCTCTCTCTCTCCCCTCTACCCCTCTACCCCACCCCTACCTCTCTCTCTCTCTCCCTCTCCCTCTGGCACTGACCGCCACACCATAGTGGTCAGAGATTAGTGTGCCCTCCGTGACTGACAGTCTGTGTGACGCGGAGAGGTCACCGGCTGACCGCTGTGACCGGGCACTTTTGTTGCTGCTGCCCTGTCAGTTTCGACCCTGGACAGTTTTTTTTTTATTTTTTTTATTATTTTTTTTTTTTATATCCGTGTGTGTGTGTGTGTGTGTGTGTGTGTGTGTGTGTGTGTGTGTGTGTGTATGTGTGTGTGTGTGTGTGTGTACATGTGTGTGTTTGTGTGTGTGTATATGTGTATGTGTGTGTGTGTTTGTACATGTGCGTGTGTGTTTGTGGTTTGTGTGTGTGTGTGTTTGTGTGTGTATTTGTGTGCGTGTATTTGTATGTGTGTGTTTGTACATGTGTGTGTGTGTGTGTGCGTGTGTGTGTGTGTGTGTGTGTGTGTGTTGACACTGGTATAGATCTTACAGAAAATAGATAGACTGAAATTAGAAATTAGAAAAAAAAGGCATTATGGATACAGTACATGAGAAACAAATGAGTGTGTGGTCAAATTGTTTTTTTGTTGTTGTTGTTGTTGTTTAGTGTGTGTGTGCGTGTGCGCGCGCGCGTGTGTGTCTGTGTCTGCGTGGGTACGTATGTGGGGGTGGGGGGTGGGGTGGTTGTGTGTTGCTTTGGGTGTCTGTGTGTGTGTGTGCCTGTGTGTGTGTGTGTGCCTGTGTGTGTGTGTGTGTGTGTGTGTGTGTGTGCGTGCGCGCGCGCGCGCCTGAGCTCGCTAGCGTGCACACTTGCGTGCTTGTGTGTGCATGACTGTCGTATTCCCCTCCTTAATAATAGTAATTCTCTCTCTCTCTCTCTCTCTCTCTCTCTCTCTCTCTCTCTCTCTCTCTCTCTCTCTCTCTCTCCTCTGTGTGTGTGTGTGTGTGTGTGTGTGTGTGTGTGTGTGTGTGTCTCATGTGTTTGGTTTTTTGTTTGTTTGTTTGTTTTACATTTCCCTGCTCAATTTTGGATTGTGTGTGTCCGCAACGTTCGAGATTAGTGGGTAGGGTTGGCGATATATGTGTGTGTGTGGGTGGGTGGGTGGGTGGGGCGGAGGTGGGGTTCTGGGATGGAGGAGACATATTGGAAGGAGGATGGTGTAGGGTGGTGGTGAAGGAGTGTGTGTGTGTGAGGTGGGGGTGAGGGGGAGCGGGGGTGGGGTGGGGGAGGGGGGAGAGTTGGGGGTGGTTTTAGAAGGGTAGTGGGGAGGGACGATGTTTGGGATACCCTTTCCCCTACATCCTTACCCTCCACCCACCCCACCTGAACCCCCCCCCCCCCCCTGAAGCCCCCCCCCCCCCCTGAAGCCCCCCCCCCCAACCACAACCACCATCCCTACACACACACACACACAGACTTGATTTCCGGAAGAGCGGACTGATTGGGTGTACAGTTCCCCCCCCCCCCCCCAGGCCCCCACCTCCCCTCGCCCCCTCCTACCTCCCTCCCACACACCCCCACAATCAGCCCGTCCCCCGCCCACCCCCCGATCCCCCCATCCCCCCATCCCTTTACCTCCCTCCCGGGGAGAGGAACAGACTACGCACATGCGTTGGCTGCACGTGCACGTAGCCACCGACAACACAGACGCACTGACAGGCACTCATACGCATGCATGCACACGCTACACACACGCGCGCGCATGCACGCACGCACGCACGCACATTTAAACAGTCACCCTCATCCACCACCTCCTCCCCCGCCCCCGCCACCGCCCCCGTTCCCGTTCCCGCCTCCACGCAAACGCACACACTATATATATTGCAAACACCACGCGCGTGCATACGCATGCATACACACACTTGCACGGACTTACGGACACCTTACGGATGTACGCAGAGATACATACACACAGGCACGCATGCATACTCACATTGTTCAGTCGTACACATCTACACGTCTACATACACTTACATAAACGTACACACGCGTTCGCGCGCGCGCACACACACACACACACACACACACACACACACGTCTCTCTCTCTGTGTGCTCTGTCATGTGTTCTTTTGTTTGCATATCATTGCATTGTGTTGTTTTTTTTTACATTTGTATAATGTACAATGTTGTCATTGTAGCTATTATTGCACCGTTTCTTGTATACCTTCTTGTGTCACAATATGTTGTGCTGTATTTTATCACTATCATATTAAAATGCGCTGTACCGAATTATCAGAGAGAGAGAGAGGAGAGAGAGAGAGAGAGAGAGATTGGCATGACATGACATACTATAATGGCATCACATTTCCCCCTCTCTCTCTCTCTCTCTCTCTCTCTCTCTGTTTCAGGCGCTTCAGCTCCTCGCCCTCTTCTTCGACCGGCTGGTGCCTGGCGGTCATCTGGACATCCTGCCCCTCCCTCCCCCTGCCGCCGCCTCCTCCTCCTCTTCTTCCATGGACCAATCCTCCTCCTCCTCCTCCTCCTCCACGTCCTCCTCCTCCTCCTCCTCCAAGTGATCTGCGTCGCTGCTTTGCAAGGGACAACTCTTTAACTCCCAACCTCCCGCCCGTTCTTGCGCGCGGAGTCAGTGCAGTGGTGTGTGTGTGTGTGTGTGTGTGTGTGTGTGCGAGGGTCGTTAATTTAACTAGAGAAACAAAAGAAACACACACACACACACAGAGGCACACGCACGCACGCACACACGCACGCACGCACGTACGCACACGCACACACACACACACACACATGTAAAACAAAACAAAACAAAACAAAATACTTTATCTCTCGAAACGGACAGAGATTGTTTGACATCACCAAAACCAAGTCGCTCGCTGTGATTGGCGTCGTCGGTGATGACGTCATAGTGTTGTGACGTCACAGGTTCTTGACACCGTCACTTTTTTTTTCTTTGGGGGGGGGGGGTCACGGTAAAGAAGAGACTCGTTAGACAACGAATTTCTTTTCCTCTCTCTCTCTCTCTCTCTCCCTGAACCCCTCTCTTTCTCTCTCTGTCTCTATCACTCTCTCTCTCTCTTGTTTCATAATTTTAATTTTTTCTAAGCATATTACTCATCCGAATTTGATTGTGTAAACACACAATTAAGTTTTGTTTTCGTCTTTGTTGTTGTTGTTGTTATTACTATTATTTTCTCCCTTTTTTAACGGGCGGAAATTCCATTTTGAAGATAATTGAAAAGTACCAACGTGGTGGTCGAAATGTGATCACATGTGGCCATGGTAGGAATGCTTCGTTTACTTTTCGCGCTGTGTGTGTGTGTGTGTGTGTGTGTGTGTGTGCACGTGTGTGTGTGTGTGTGTGTGTGTGCGTGTGTGTGTGTGCGTGTGTGTGTGGTCGCCCTCGCCTTATGTTTCCTGTGATACCTTAGTCATGTGCGCATTTTACATTATGTTTGTCCGTCTGTTGCTCCGTGCCCATCTGTCATTATCCCTGTTCATCTGTTTCTCTGTCTGTCTGTCTGTCTCTCTCTCTCTCTCTTATCTTCCCTCTCTCCCGCCCCTCTTTCTCTCTATTCTCCTTCTCCCCCTCCTCTCTCTCTCTTTATCTCTTTCTCTCTTTCATTCTCCCTCTCTCCCCTCCTACCCTCTCTCATTCTCTCTCTGTCTCTCTCTCTCTCTCTCTCCCCTCACCCCCCCTATCTCTCTTTCTCCCCCTCTCCCCTCAACCCCCTCTCTCTCAGTCTCCCTCCCTTCCCTCTTACCCTCTCTCTCTCTCTCTGTTTCTCTCTCTCTCCCCTCACCCCCCTATCTCTCTTTCTCCCCCTCTCCCCTCAACCCCCTCTCTCTCAGTCTCCCTCCCTCCCCTCCTACCCTCTCTCTCTCTCTCTCTCTCTCTCTCTCTCCCCTCACCCCTCCTCTCTCTCCTTCTCACTCTCTCCCCTCACCCCTCTCTCTCCTTCTCTCTCTCTCTTATTCTCCCTCTCCCCCCGCCCATCCCCCCCCCCTGCCGACACCCCTCCTCTCCCTCTGTCCCTGCCCTGTTAGTGTGCCAACCATATATATTACACTGATGTCTTTCCCTTTAGGTTAAAAAAAAGAAGAAATATATATATATATTTTATTAACCCCTTACATCGTCCTATCCCCCTTTTTTCCTTTCTTTCTTTCTTTTTTTTTTTTTCAACATTTCTTTTTGAAAATCCTAGAGGCTGTTGGGTCCACTATCAAGTGTACATTCACACACTTTCCGTCCACAAAAAAAAAAAAAAAAAAAAAAAAAAGAAGAAAAGAAAAGAAAGGTTTGGTGGGTGCCATTCATTAACTTGCATAATTATACTTCTCAGGGTAATTGAATATTATAGAGACAAGATTGTTCGATTATACAGAATATACATTTATTTAAAACTCCGTCCAAGATTGGGGGGCCGGGGGGGGGGGGGGGGCGGGGGGGGGGAGGATGGGTTTTTTTTTGTTTTTGTTTTTTTAATAGAAAATTAGGTCTATTGGTTTGCTTGGTTGACTAAGTTTCTTGGCTAACCCCGTACTATAACTTATTTGTTTTCTTGCAGCGTGTGAGTATCTCTCTCTCTCTCTCTCTCTCTCTCTCTCTTTGTCTGTCTGTCTGTGTGTGTGTGTCTCTTTCTCTCTGTGTCTCTGTTTCTCTGTGTCATTTGGTATGTTTATAGCTTTCTGTTTATTTATTTTAAAAAAAACCCAACAAAACAACAAAGTATACAAATGAATTCAAATATTTGTTACAGTAAAAACATATGTTGAAAATAAATTTGTTTTGAATATTGAGAATTATACACTCCTTACCAAAAAAAAAAAAAAAAAAAAGGGGGGGGGGGGGGGGGCGAAAAAAGTGATTGGTTTGTGATTTGTCTATTTCATACTTTAATGCTTTTATTTATTTTTTTAAATTTAAAAGAAAAAAAGTAAGACAGAAAAGCGGCGTGTGTTTGTTGATGCCTTTGTTTTATTCATGCAAGCTTTTTTTTTTTTTTGTATAACCCAATGCATTCCTTTCCACGTTGTAGCCTCATTTTATATGGCAATTTTTGAATCGAAGGATTGTTATTGTGATTTCTGGTTTTCACTTCACACTTTCAACTCCGTGCATTCCGTCCATACTGAAAGATACATATCTTTATCTATAGCTTTATCTATTTATCTATCTATCTATCTACGTATGTGAATTTGGTTGTGTGTGTGTGTGTGTGTGTGTGTGTTCGTGTGCGTGCGTGCGTGTGTATTTATTTATGTGTGTGTGTGTGTGTACATGGGTGTGAACAAGCGTGCTGTATGGAATAATCATTATTGATAACATGATTTACTTTTGTTTGCCCACTGATGACAGACAACATACAGAAAATATATTCCTCACATATATACATTGCCATCTTTCCCGTTTTGTCTGTTTAAAAGAGAGAGGGAGAGTTTGACATTATTGGTGGCAACGTGATTTTATTTTTGTTTGCTAATAATGATAAGCAGCATAAAAAAACAAAAAACCCACAAAAAAAGCAAAACAAAAACAAAACAAAACAAAAACAACAACAAAAAAACCCATTCCTTATACATACACTGCATTATTTATCGCATTTTCTCAAGGAAAGAACGGCTTTTGTTTTGAAACTCTATTTGGGATTTCAGCATAAATTCTCTTTGTTTGCTACAATGTTAGCAACTTAAAAAAAAAGAAAAAAAAGAAGAGAAAACATTCCTTCTAGACATACTTTGCCTTCTTTTCTTTTATCGTATTCTTTGAAGAAAAAGGCAGTGTCCTTTCTTCTTCTTGTTCTCCTTCTCTCTTCTTCTGCTTCTTCTTCTGCTTCTTCTTCTCCTCCTCCTCCTCCTTCTGCTTCTTCTTCTCAGTTCTTGTTTTTGTTCTTGTTCTTGTTTTTCTACTTGTTTTTCTTCTGCTTCTTCTGCTTCTGAGTTCTTGTTTTTGTTTTTGTTCTTGTTCTTGTTTTTCTTTTTCTTCTTCTCCTCCTCCTCCTCCTTCTCCTCCTCCTTCTCCTCCTTCTTTCATTTTTGTTTGTATATTATATTGTTTCGTAATGATACATTGTACAAAGCAAACCATAAGGCATTTATAGCTTATCAGTGACATACTCGTGCAGCTGAATCGTCCCATGTGGAAATGGAGAAATTTGTTTTGGGTGTGACTGGTACTTAAACTAAGAACTGCTGTTCTCAAAGTCTGTGGCCTTTCATGCCCTGCTCTCATGGTGACCTCAGTTTCGATACCCCTCCGTGCTTGGGGTGAGTCCTGTCAATATCGTCAGTGTCGGCAGATTCATGGGGGGCTGTTGTTTGAGGGACGTGGTGGCGGTCTTCACTCTGGGAGGGACGCTCACTCAGTCTGGCTCCGCGACTAAGCCATTATTGTCGTTAGTAGGGGGGCTTAGTAGGTGGTGTCCTAAGTACGTTAAAACAGAACAGGCACCACTGAACACCACCGAAGTGACTCAGCAGCAGTGCAGGGTCTCCTCTGGTGTGTGGCCTCCTGGCGACCTAACATCGATGGCTCCCTGTGGACTGCCGACGCTGGAACTGCGACGGACGAACCCGGGTGTGGCAGTGTATGGGGGAATCTAAATGAGCGGCGTGGGAGTAATGCCACTGAAACGGTGCAGATGAATGGGGCAGCAAAAAAAAAAAAGAAAAAAAAAAAGAACTGCTGTTCTTTGTCAAGTTGACTTTGTTGTTTTGTATACAATTTCTCATAATTAAGTAAAGAATCGGTTAACTGTATCTGGACAAAAAAATAAAGGAGGTTTTTGTTAATCGTGTCAACAAACCTTTTTTGTCCCCTTCCGTCTACCCTCCTTATTAAATGTGGATGTGAGTGTGCCTGCATTATTAATTGCTGACTGGTTTTGTTCAATTCTGTTGGGCTGGAGCGTGTCTGAAAAATGATTTAAAAAGAAAAAGAAAGGAAGTTATTATTATTATTATTATTATTCATGATCATCAATGCTCCTAACCGCCTTGCTGATGCGTGCAGTATTATTCATGACACATTGATTATCATCAGTGTTTTCTTTGTCACTTTTACTTCTTTTTATTTATTTATTTATTTATTTTTTTTTTTTTGGGGGGGGTGTCAATTTGACGGGGTGTAGAGGGGGAGACTATCAATATTTTTGTTTGTGTGTGGGTGTCTTTAAAAAAACAAAAAAAAAATTGTTTG
>NC_134892.1:6711953-6719453 GCF_041734735.1 Babylonia areolata | reverse complement strand
GGAGAGGGAGACAGAGAGAGAAAGAGAGATAGAGACAGAGAAACACACACACACACACACACACACACACACACACACACACACACACACACACACACACACACACACACACACACACACACACACACACACACACACAGCAACCGTGTTCGTAAGCGACCTGAGAAAAGGAGAATCGCAACCCCCTGTTTGTATCTGTATTTGTATTTCTTTTTATCACAACATGTTTCTCTTTGTGAAATTTGGGTTGCTCTCCCCAGGGAGAGCGCGTCGCTACACTACAGCGCCACCCATTTTTTTTTTTTTTTTTCCCTGCGTGCAGTTTTATTTGTTTTTCCTATCGAAGTGGATTTTTCTACATAATTTTGCCAGGAACAACCCTTTTGTTGCCGTGGGTTCTTTTACGTGCGCTAAGTGCATGCTAACACACAGGACCTTGGTTTATCGTCTCATCCGAATGACTAAGCGTCCAGACCACCACTCAAGGTCTAGTGGAGGGGGAGAAAATATCGGCGGCTGAGCCGTGATTCGAACCAGCGCGCTCAGATTCTCTCGCTTCCAATGCGGACGCGTTACCTCTAGGCCATCACTCCACACTAGTTACTGATAGGTGATACATTTTTCATTTTGCCCATCGCTCCTGGTGGAGCATAGGCCATCGACGACCCCTCGCCATCACACTCTGTTCTGGCCATTCCAGTCCAGTTGGTCCCTTGCTGCTTCAGCTCTGCCTCGGTATCTCGCCTCCAGCTGTTGCGAGGCCGGCCTCTCTTCCTCTTTCCCTGCGGGTTCCAGGTCAGGGCTTGGCGTGTGATGCAGGAGATAGGTGATACGGCAATAGGCAAATCAGGACTGCACCCTCCTAACAAGCTCTAGGCTTTTTTAAAATTTTATTTATTTTATTTTTGACTCACTTGTGTAAACAAAATGAGTCTATGTTTTAACCCGGTGTTCGGTTGTCTCTCTCTCTCTCTCTCTCTCTCTCTCTCTCTGTGTCTGTGTGTCCGTGGTAAACTTTTAACATTGACATTTTCTCTGCAAATACTTTGTCAGTTGACACCAAATTAAGCATAAAAATAGGACAAAATTCAGTTCTTTCCAGTTATCTTGTTTAAAACAATATTGGACCTCTGGGATGGGCCCCCCCCACCCCACCCCCCCAAAAAAAATGAAGCCTAATTATATGCAAATTGCATTTACTGTTATATTTATATTTTTTGTATTCTCTAAACTTGGCACTTTGATCTGATATTCTGACCCAACAACAAGAGCAGTCATTATTATCATTTCTTGTACAAACAGGAACTTCTTTTGCTAAGCATGGAAGTTTTATTTCTTTTGCAAACGTTTTTTGGTGCAGATAGTAAAAAAGGGGAAATTACTCTGTAATTAATGCTAGGGGACGTAATTTATCACAAGTGAGTCTTGAAGGCCTTGCCTCTCTTGTTTTTTCTTCTTTTTTCCCCCCCCGGGATGGTTGGCCTTCGCCGCTTTGTTTGTCGGCCAAAGTTCAGTCTTGCTGTGCTTGTGCCCCAGCGTTGATACTTCTCGTTCTCTTTATCTCTCTATTGACTTCCTTCTCCACCACACGTTTATTATTCATTTTCTTTCACTTTATTTATATCTCAGCTTAGTTTTGTTCAAAACTCATGTACGTATGATCACGTCTTAAATTTTTCTAGTTATGATGACATCCGTCACATATTCAGTATGTACATGTGTCAGGACAGGACTTTATATAAGATTTTCTTGTTGTCCTGTTCATCGATATCTGTGTTGTATTGTGACATGTTCCAAATAAAGTACTGTTGAAACCACACACACACACACACACACACACACACAAACACACCGTCACACACACACACACACACAACACACACACACACACACACACAGCCCCTTCCGCATTCAAACAAACAAAAAAGGTTCTTAAAAAATAGGACAAAAAAAAAAGAAAAAAAAAAAGCGCTCGCTCTATACATCACACAAAAGCCCCCCCCCCCCCCTTTTTTTTTCTCTCTTTCAAGAATAGCGCTCGCGTGGCAGGCTCGGCGTCAGCGCATGCGCAGCAGAGCCACACGCACGCGCGCGCGCGTGCCTTTTGAGTGACATGGGAGCGCGTGGCGCGTGGAAAGTGACACGGCCACCTGGTTTTGGTATGTGGGGCTTTTCATGTTGTCGTTTTTTTCTTTCTTTTCTTTTCTTTTCTTTCTTTCTTTCTTTCTTTCTTTCTCTCACCGTCAGTCTCTGCCTCTCTTTCTCTCTCTCTCTCTCTGTGTGACTTTGTCTCTCTTTCTCTTTTTGTTAATGTGTTTCTCTTTAAAAAGATTTTTTTTTTATATAAATTAAATTGCCCGTCATTTCTCTCCCCCCCCCCCCCCGATGTTTGCCCCCCCACCCTCTTTTTTTTTTTTTTTTTTTTTTTTTTTTTGTAAGGCACGGAAAAAACAAAAAAGTCCACCGTCATACGTGCAGGTGTTCATTCATTTATTCATTCTTACTTTCTTTCTTTCTTTTTATGTTCTTTCTTCTTTTTTTCTCTCTTTCTTTTTGTTAACTTTCTTTTCTTTCTTTCTTTTATTTATTTTCTTTCTTTTCTTTTCTGTTTTCTTTCTTATCTTATCCTTTGTTTTCCTTTCTTTCTTTTTTATACTTACTTTCTTTCGTTTTTATACTTTCTTTCTTTCTTTTTTAAACTTTCTTTCTTTCTTTCTTTTCTTTTCTTTTTTCCTTCCGTTTTTTTTTCTTTTTTTTTTGCTTACTTTCCTTCTTTTTTTATACTTTCTTTCTTTTTATATACTTTCTTTCTTTCTTTTTTATATACTTTCTTTTTTATATACTTTTTTCTTTCTTTTTTTATACTTACTTTCTTTCTTTTTTATATACTTTCTTCCTTTCTTTCTTTCTTTTCTTTTTTTTTTCTTCTTCTAGTTTTCTTTTCTCATTTTGTTTACTGTCTTTCAGTCCTTTTTTTGTTTTTGTTTTATTTCTTTCGATTCTTTTCTTTCTTTTCCTTTATTTTCGTTTACTTTAAATATCAATTATTTAAATATCAAATAACATTCATAAACAGTTAGTAATAAAATAATGAAATAAAACAGATAAACAAATAACTATATAATCTAGTAAAAGAATGCTAATATTTCTTTCCTTCCTTCCTTCTTTCTTTCTTTTTTTTTTTATCTTTCTTTCGTTCTCTTTTTTCTATTCTTTCCTTTTGCTTTCTTTCTCTCTTTCTTTCTTTCGTTTTTCTTTCTTTCTTTCTTTCTTTCTCTCTCTCTTTCTTTCTTACAGTAGTACCTGGTTTTGGAAATCAACTGTGTATCTTTTTTCTTTTTCTCTCTCTCTCTCTCTCTTTCTTTCTTTCTCTCTCTCTCTCTCTCTCTCTCTCTCTCTCTCTCTCTTTCTTTCTTACAGTAGTACCTGGTTTTGGAATGCAACTATGTCTCTTTTTTCGTTTTTTTTTTCACTCTCTCTCTCCCTCTTTCTTTCTTTCTTTCTTTCTCTCTTTCTTTCTTTCTTTCTTTCTTTCGTTCTTTCTCTCTCTCTCTCTCTTTCTTTCTTTCGTTCTTTCTTTCTCTCTTTCTTTCTTTCTTTCTTTCTTTCTTTCATACAGTAGTACCTGGTTTGGGAATGCAACTGTGTATTTTTTTTTCGTTCCTTTCTTTCTTTCTTTCTTTCTTTCTCTCTCTCTTTCTTTCTTTCTTTCTTTCTTTCTCTCTCTCTTTCTTTCTTTCTTACAGTAGTACCTGGTTTTGGAATGCAACTATGTCTCTTTTTTCGTTTTTTTTTCTCTCTCTCTCTCCCTCTTTCTTTCTTTCTTTCTTTCGTTCTTTCTCTCTCTCTCTCTTTCTTTCTTTCGTTCTTTCTTTCTCTCTTTCTTTCTTTCGTTCTTTCTTTCTCTCTTTCTTTCATACAGTAGTACCTGGTTTGGGAATGCAACTGTGTATTTTTTTCGTTCCTTTCTTTCTTTCTTTCTTTCTCTCTCTCTTTCTTTCTTTCTTTCTTTCTTCTCTTTCTTTCTTTCTTTCTTACAGTAGTACCTGGTTTGGGAAATCAACTGTGTATCTTTTTTCGTTTTTTTTTCTCTCTCTCTCTTTCTTTCTCTCTCTCTTTCTTTCTTACAGTAGTACCTGGTTTGGGAATGCAACTATGTATCTTTTTTCGTTTTTTTCTCTCTCTCTCCCTCTTTCTTTCTTTCTTTCGTTCTTTTTCTCTCTCTCTCTTTCTTTCTTTCTTTCTTTCTTTCTTTCGTTCTTTCTTTCTTTCTCTCTCTCTCTCTCTCTCTCTCTCTCTCTCTCTCTCTCTTTCGTTCTTTCTTTCTTTCTTTCTTTCATACAGTAGTACCTGGTTTGGGAATGCAACTGTGTATTTTTTTTTTCGTTCCTTTCTTTCTTTCTCTCTCTCTTTCTTTCTTTCTTTCTTTCTTTCTTTCTCTCTTTCTTTCTTTCTTTCTTTCTTACAGTAGTACCTGGTTTTGGAATGCAACTATGTCTCTTTTTTCGTTTTTTTTCTCTCTCTCTTTCTTTCTTTCTTTCTTTCTTTCTTTCTTTCTTTCTTTCTTTCTTTCTTTCTTTCTTACAGTAGTACCTGGTTTTGGAATGCACCTGTGCCTCTTTTTTTATCGTTTCTTTCTTTCTTTCTTTCTTTCCTTCCTTCTTTCTTTCTTCTTTTTTTTCCTTGTGACATTTTTCTTGTCCTTCTTTTTTTCTTTCTTTTTTTTGTTCTTTCTTTCATTCTCTCGGCCTTTCTTTCCCTGTGCTTTGTACATCAAAGAAGCCAACAAGACAGTTTCAGTTTCAGTTTCAGTAGCTCAAGGAGGCGTCACTGCGTTCGGACAAATCCATATACGCTACACCACATCTGCCAAGCAGATGCCTGACCAGCAGCGTAACCCAACGCGCTTAGTCAGGCCTTGAGAAAAAAAAAAAGGTGAATAAATAATAGTTAAGCTTACATAAATAAATAAATAAATAAATAAATAATAACAAGACAAATATATGCAACGAGAATATATCTGCCAATGCAAGTCCTGTCCGTGTGTCTATAGCACGCGAACACTTTGATGACTGCGAATTATACAAAGAAATTAGAATAGAATTCATACAATAAAATTCAAAAATACCCTCCAGATATTAGTAAACCCAGTCAGCTAATTTACTGAAAGACAAACCGTTTGGGAAATTTGTCAGTAACTGCTGCCAAAAAACACCAATAGCGTGCAGGAGTGATTCAATCTCTTGTTCAATATTTATCTATTATTTTGTTTTGCTTTTTTTGTGCGTGGTTTCATGTAACTTTGCATGCGTGTCTTATAAACCTTTGTTCAGGTTTAATTGACATTAAAATTGATTCTGATTCTCTGATTCACGCACGCACGCACGCACACACACACACACACATACACACACACACACATACATACACACACACACACACACATACATACATACACACACATACACACACACACATATACATACATACATACATGTAACAGAAACATCAGAAATGTATTTCAAGCCATGTGTTATGTTTTTCTCGTTGAGAAGGTTTCTGGCATGCTGTATGGAATCTCTTCTTCTTCTTCTGCTTCTTCTGCTTCTTCTTCTTCTTCTGCTTCTTCTTGTTCTTGTTCTTCTTGTTCTACTTCTTATTACTGTCATCATCATCATTATTATCATCATCATCATCATCACGTTATCAGTCACACAGACCAAACACATAAACAACAGAACACTTCAATCGACAAAGATAAACACACAAACTGACATACTGACATCATAATTATTTTATCAAGGGACTGGTCAACCTCGCCGCGGGCTTCAGCCGCGAAAATGAAATTTATTAATCATTGTGAAATTGCTGTTGACAGCATTGTCAGTTCACCACCACCCTGACGCTACAATGGAATCCCCCCCCCCCCCCCCGCCCCCACCTCCCCCCTCCCCCCTGCACCCTTCCCCGGGCCCCCAGCCTCCCTCCATGCCCTCGCCTCCCTCCACCCCCACCCTCCCAACGAACACACACACACACACACACACACACACACACACACCCACCAGCTGCAGATGCCATGCAGTGCGCATGCGTCATCATTGCAGATGGTTTGAGGGTCAAGGAGTCAACTGGCGTGTTGTGTGTGTGTGTGTGTGTGTGTGTGTGTGTGTGTGTGTGTGTGTGTGTGTGTGTGTGACTGTGTGTGTGTGTGTGTGTGTGTGTGTGACGGTGTGTGTGTGTGTGTGACGGTGTGTGTGTGTGTGTGTGTGTGTGTGTGTGTGTGTGTGTGTGTGTGTGTGACGGTGTGTGTGTGTGTGTGTGTGTGTGTGACGGTGTGTGCAGTGTGTGTGGTGTGTGTGTGTGTGTGTGTGTGACGGTATGTGTGTGTGTGTGTGTGTGTGTGTGTGTGTGTGTGTGTGTGTGTGTGTGTGACGGTGTGTGTGTGTGTGTGTGTGTGTGTGTGTGTGTGAGACGGTATGTGTGTGTGTGTGTGTGTGTGTGTGTGTGTGTGTGTGTGTGTGTGTGCGCGCGCGCGCACGCATGAGTGTATTTCTGCTTCCGATGTGCACACGTTTGTGTGTGTGTGTGTGTGTTTCCGTCTGCTTCCATGTGCACACTGGCACGTATGTGTGTGTGAGTGTGTGTGTGTGGTTGTCACTGTGTGTGCCATGTGTGCGTGTGTGTGCATGAGTGTATTTCTGCTTCAGTCCATGTGCACACACGTGTGTGTGTGTGTGTGTGTGTGTGTGTGTGTGTGTGTATGTGTGTGTTTGCCGGTGTGTGTGTCAGTGGTGTGTGTGTGTGTGTGTGTGTGTGTTTGTCAGTGTGTGTCGGGAGCCGGGTACGCGCATGTGTGAGTGTTTGTGTCAGTGCGCGAACATGCGCACGTGTGTACGTACCTGTGTGCATGCGAATGTCTGCAGGAGGAAAGTTTCCAGTTTAAGGAATTTCTTGGAACTTATATATCCTGTGCCACTGAAACAGGTACTATGATTATCAAAACGAAGAAAAGAAAGTTATCCGTTTAGCGTTCAGAGAGCAACATACTAGCCTTTTGTATCGATTGTTAAAAAAAAAGAAAAAAAGATAGTGATAATTTTTTTTTAAATTAAGGGACAAAAACAACAATAAAAAGAACGAAAAAAAATTCATCATGTGAAGAAAGAACGTTTTCATTGTCATTCGAAAACAGAAACAGGAATCCACGATCGACTGACATGATGCAAATTGAGCCTTTTATTTTATTCTATTATATATATATAAAAAAAAAAAAAAGTATTTATTTAATTTTTTTTCTTCATCGCGTTCGTTAGCCTTTTAAGGTCCTCACGTGCAACTGACCTGCTTGGGTCAACACGTTTGCCACTCTCGTCACTTTCCGTGCCGCTCATCAGCACTGCGGCTGCGCGGTGGCACAGCGCGCGGCGGCCGCGCGTGCAAAAGCATGACGTCATTAGTCAGCCATGGCGCCAGCCCTATTCAAAGGAAAGAGCGCGG
>NC_134892.1:6701953-6706953 GCF_041734735.1 Babylonia areolata | reverse complement strand
GGGACAGTCACGAATAACAGCTGAGCGAACGGAAGCGAAGGCACCTACAAATAAAAAAACTCGTAAGACAAGAAAACGAAGAAACAAACAAACAAAAAAACAAAAAAATAGAAACAATAGAGAGGAACAGACAGAGAAGATTAAAAACAAACAAAACAAAAACAGAGAGAAAAAAAAAAGAGAAAGAGAGAGAGAAGAAGAAGAAGAAGAAGTTTGACGTGAAAAAGAAGGAACAAGAGACAGATACAGTGAAGAAAGAGCGAGAGAGAGAAAGACAGAGAGAGACAGAGATTCGGGAAGAAGAAAAGAGGAAACAGCGATTACGTCATTGCCGAGCCAGAGCTTCGGTAGCTCACCCCCCCCCCTCCCCGCAACCCCCACCCCCTCACCACCCCCTCCCTCCCTCCCTCCCTTCCCTCCCTCTCTCCTCCATACCCACCCCCACCCCCTCTCCCTCTCTCTCTCTCCTCTTCCTCAACAGAAGAATGGATGCGGAGTGGAGATCATCAGGGGGAGGGTAGTAGCCGTAGCCAGTTCAGTAGTAGTTAGCCTTGCCAGCATCACAGGCAGGCACCACCACCACCACCACCACCACCACCAGCCAGCAGCTAGCTAAAGCAAGAACACCACCACCACCACCACCACCACCATCATCATCATCAGCATCAGCAGTAGCAGAAGCAGAAGCAGAAGCAGAAGCCTTCACCACGGCGGCACTGCGCGAAGCGGCGACGCTGGCAGGGAACTCCCACCCCCACCTCCATCCCCACCCCCACCCCCACCCCGACCCTCGCCCCTCTCATGCCGCGGACCGGTCGGGGGAGGAGGAGTAAGAGGGGGACATCGGGAGGACCACCACGACGACAACTGCCGCCACCACCCTCACCCTCACCCTCACCCCCCAACCCCTACCCCCACCACCCCCACCCCCACCACCACCATCATCACCCATCAGCCCACCCCTGTTACGTCATCGGCTCCTCCTCCGCTTCCAGCATCACCACCACCACCACCCACCTCACCCTCACCCTTACCCCCACCCTCACCCTCACCACTACTACTACCGTAACCACCACCACCACCACCACCATCCCTGGAACCTTCTTCTCCTGACAGCAGCATGTAGAGAGGGAGGAGGGGAGGAGGAGGAGGGGGAACGTAGTAGAGGGAGAAGAGGGGGGGACATCACCACCACCACCACCACCACCACCACCACCACCACGAGGACATTCACGACAACAACAACAACAACAACAACAACGACAACAACGACAACAACAACACGACCAAAGTCCAGGATTATCACTCTTCAACACAACATCAAGACGAAGACAACGAAGACGAAGAAGAAGAAGAAAAAAAACAACAAGAAGAAGAACACCCAAACGACAAACTCTACAACTACAACTACAACAACAACAACAACTACAACTACTACAACTACAACAACGGCGACAAGAAGACGGAGGAGAAGAAGAAGAAGAAGAAGGAGGAGGCCCCGTGGGACGGTTTTTACTCCGTTTCTACTTCAACTGGCCCGGGTTGGTGTGAACTATAATGGTCGCCCCGGGTTCGATTCTACTGTCCTGCACGCTGCTTGGCCTGCTTTGTGCTGCTGGGGCTTTCGGAACTTACGGTAAGTTGGCCTGGGCCCTCTCACGGGAAGGAAGGAATGTAGAGAAAGATAAAAGAAACATGCATACACACACATACACACACACACACTCACACGCACGCGCGCGCACTCTCTCTCTCTCTCTCTCTCTCTCTCTCTCTCTCTCTCTCACACGCACACACAAAACATAAAAGCAACAACTGTTGTTGTTGTTTTTTTTTTCTCCTGGCGATGGGCGAGTCAGTCATTCACTCGTACACACACACACACACGAACACGCACGCACGCACGCACGCACGCACACACACACACACACACGCGCGCATACACACACACACGCACACACATACTGTCACACACAATGTACTACCACTTACATTTGTATCTCCCTTTCCACGCTCATCCTTCCCCCTCCCCCCTCCCCACCTATGTTCCCCCCCCCTCCCTGCCTCCCCCCCCACCCCACCCCCTGACAAAACGGTTTATTCAACATACATATACTGTCACTTACATCTATAACCCCCTACCACCATTCTCCACTCCACCCCCCACCCCACCCCCAACCTAAGAAAAACGGCTTATTCAACATACCCACTCCCCCTCTACTCCAGCCTCCAAACCCCCACCCGCCCCCCACCCCAACATAAAAACCCCCTCCCCCTCCTCCTCCCTCCTCCACGCCCCCCCCCCCACCCCCACCCCCACCCCAACCTAAAAAAAAACAAACGGTTTATTCAACATACAGAAACTGTCATTACATCTATAACCCCCTACCACCATTCTCCACTCCACCCCCACCCCACCCCAACCATGACAAAACGGTTTATTCAACATACACATACTGTCATTTACATCTATAACCCCTCCCTCCCCCCCCCTACTCCCTCCTCCACGCTCCCCCCCCCCAACCCCACCCCAACCTAAAAAAACCCAAACGGTTTATTCAACATACACATACTGTCACTTACATTTATAACCCCCTTGCCCCTCTCCCCTACTCCCTCCTCCACCCCCCCCCAACCCAACCTTAAAAAACCCCCGGTTTATTCAACATACAGAAACTGTCACTTACATCTATAACCCCTCCCTCCCCTCCCCCTACTCCCTCCTCCACGCCCCCCCCCCATCCCAAACTAAAAAAAACAAACGGTTTATTCAACATACACAAACTGTCACTTACATCTATAACCCCCTACCACCGCTACCGCCTCCTCCACCCCCCACCCCACCCCCAACCTAAGAAAAACGGCTTATTCAACATACCCTCTCCCCCTCTACTCCAGCCTCCAAACCCCCACCCGCCCCCCACCCCAACATAAAAACCCCCTCCACCTCCTCCTCCCTCCTCCACGCCCTTCCCCCCACCCCAACCTAAAAAAAAACAAACGGTTTATTCAACATACACATACTGTCACTTACATTTATAACCCCCTTGCCCCCCTCCCCTACTCCCTCCTCCACCCCCTCCCCCCCAACCCAACCTTAAAAAAAAACCCCGGTTTATTCAACATACAAAACTGTCACTTACATCTATAACCCCCTACCACCATCCTCCACTCCCCCCCCCCCCACCCACCCACCCACCCACCATGACAAAACGGTTGATTCAACATACACATACTGTTACTTTCTTACATACACCCCAATAACTTCCTGCCCCGCTGACCCCAACCTCTCTCCCACACCCCTCCCCCCCCCTCTCCACCCATGAAAAAACCCAGTATATTCAACATCCATTACAATAACTTACATCTACACCTCTCTACCTCCCCCCCTGCCCCTCCCCCTCCACCCCCGTTTACCCTCTCACCCCCACCCCCCACCCCCCCTCATGAAAAAACCCAGTATATTCAACATCCATTACAATAACTTACATCTACACCTATCTACCCCCCCCCTGCCCCTCCCCCTCCCCCCGTTTACCCCCCTCACCCCCACCCCCACAACCCCTCATGAAAAAAACCAGTATATTCAACATCCATTACAATAACTTACATCTACACCTCTCTACCTACCCCCCCCCCCCCCCCGTTACCCCCTCACACTCCTCCGCACCCCTCCCATGAAAAAACCCAATATATTCAACATCCATAGAAAATAACTTACATCCATACCTCTGTATTCAAAATACTTATACACCATCACTCTTGACACTTACATCTGTAACTCCCCTTCCCCCCTACCGCCCCCCTCCCTCCCTCCTCCCACCCACCTACCTCCTCCTCTTCATAACGCCCCCCCCCCCCCTACCCCTGACAAAACGGTTTGGTCAACATGTTATATACACTGTCACTTACATATGTACCCCCCCCCTCTCCCTCCCTACCCCTGACAAAACGGTTTGGTCAACATGTTATATACACTGTCACTTACATATGTACCCCCCCCCCCTCTCTCTCCCTACCCCTCTCCCTGACAAAACGGTTTGGTCAACATGTTATATACACTGTCACTTACATATGTACCCCCCCCACCCCCCTCTCTCCCTACCCCTCTCCCTGACAAAACGGTTTGGTCAACATGTTATATACACTGTCACTTACATATGTAACCCCCCTCTCTCCACACCCCTACCCCTGACAAAACTGTTAGATCAACATAGAAGATACACTGTCACTTACATATGTACCCCCCACCTCCCTCTCTCCCTACCCCTACCCCTGACAAAACGGTTTGGTCAACATGTTATATACACTGTCACTTACAGATGTACCCCCCCCCCCTCTCTCTCTCCCTACCCCTCTCCCTGACAAAACGGTTTGGTCAACATGTTATATACACTGTCACTTACATATGTAACCCTCTTTCCACACCCCTACCCCTGACAAAACGGTTTGGTCAACATGTTATATACACTGTCACTTACATATGTACCCCCCCTCTCCACACCCCTTCCCCTGACAAAACGGTTTGGTCAACATGTTATATACACTGTCACTTACATATGTACCCCCCCCCTCTCTCTCCCCACCCCTCTCCCTGACAAAACGGTTTGGTCAACATGCTACATACACTGTCACTTACATATGTACCACCCCCCCTCTCTCCCTACCCCTCTCCCTGACAAAACGGTTTGGTCAACATGTTATATACACTGTCACTTACATATGTACCCTCCCCCTCTCTCCCTACCCCTCTCCCTGACAAAACGGTTAGATCAACATAGAAGATACACTGTCACTTACATATGTAACCCTCTTTCCACACCCCTATCCCTGACAAAACGGTTTGGTCAACATGTTATATACACTGTCACTTACATATGTAACCCCCCCCCTCTCTCCCTACCCCTATCCCTGACAAAACGGTTTGGTCAACATGTTATATACACTGTCACTTACATATGTACCCCCCCCCCTCTCCCTCCCTACCCCTCTCCCTGACA
>NC_134892.1:6671953-6674453 GCF_041734735.1 Babylonia areolata | reverse complement strand
AACGACCTATATTAATCTTGCAGATTGACCTTGCCGTTGTCGGCTCGACGTTGATCAAAAACAAGGTTGATTGAGTAGAATGGTTCGGGGCGTTCAGATTTTTTATTTTATTTTATTTTATTTTTTGTACAGATTCATTTCAAGACTTCATAGATGATTTCTATGAACTTAAGATGATTAATTCACAAAGGCCGTAACCCGCTTCTGAAAGGGGGGGTGGGGGTGGATGCGAGTCGGGGAGTGAGGGGTGGGGGGTGGGGGTGCGGGGGGACCCGGTGGGCGGGGGGGTGGGGGGGGGGGTATGGGTGGTGGGTGTGGGTGGTGGTTAGGGATGTGTGGAACTTTGTTGATGGTACAAACAAGCTGACATGGATGCTGCTGGTTGTGTCTTCAGTGGAAGATGATCACCATTTAGCTATGAAACTGCCATTTTAATTTATTAAAAAAATTTTTTTTTTACAGACTTTCACACTGTTTAGTGTTAGTTCACAAGTATATGATTATAAACGTAATGTTCGGTATGTGTAAAACAAAATTTCACCATTTAACCATGATATCAGAGAAAAGTAAACATAGACTATGCGCGTCAACATAAAGATGTTGTACAAATGATACATTTTGGGTGAAATGGATGTTCTCTCGTATTATTGTGATGTCTTTTTTTGCCATTGATATATTTATGTACTCGCACTAGTATTTCCTTAGAATACATTATTCATAATATGTCACTTTTTTTTTTCCGTGTTTCGTTTATTGTGTCCCATACCCCCCTCATTTCCTCCACAAATTATATGTATGCATGTTAATTGTCTGTGTGTTATCGAAATGGACATTTAAAACGAAAAATTAAAAAAATATATATATGGATTACAATTTATTTTATCAGTTGGTTGGTTGGTTAGTTAGTTAGGTAGCTATGTAGTTAGTTAACTAATCAGCAGATCATTTCGTCAACTGTTTTCATTAATTTTATTTTGCATTTCATTCTTCTTCTTTTTTTCTTTTTCTTTTTCTTTTTTTTTTAGTCTGATGACTGTTTTATTCATGAGACAGTCAGTGAGACTCCAACGCTGCTGCAGTCTATGTTGTTGTTGTTGTTGCTGCTGCTGCTGCTGTTGCTGCTGCTGTTGCTGTTGCTGGTGAAAGGTAGATGGCTGGCTGGTTGATCGTGATGATGGAGCGTGGTTTTTGTTTCACCAACAGAATCAGACACTTAAAGGTCAGGAGTATGTGGGATGCCTTGGTATCATCACGTATCGAATCAAGTGTCGCTGGTTGTTTCTTTCTTTCCCTCTTTCTTTCTTTCTAAAGGTTATATAGGACGCCATGGTACCATCGCATATCGAATCAAGAGTCGTTCTTTCTTTCTTTCTTTCTTACTTGGGAGTATGTTGAATGCCTTGGTACCATCACGTATCGAATTAAGTGTCGTTTCTTTCTTTCTTTCTTTCTTTCTTTCTTTCTTTCTTTCTTTCTGTCTTTCTTTCTTTCTTTCTTTCTTTCTTTCTCGGGAGAATGTTGAATGCCTTGGTACCATCACGTATCGAATCGAGTGTTGTTATTGCTTTTTTCTTTCTTTCTTTCTTAAGGGTATGAAGGATGCCAAAGTACCATCAATCGAATCAAGTGTTGTTGCTGGTTTCCTTCCTTCCTTCCTTCCTTTCTTTCTTTCTTTCTTTCTTTCTATCTCGGGAGTATGTTGGATGCTTAGATACCGTCTTGTATCGAATCGAGTGTTGTGCTTTCTTTCTTATGATTGTGTGGGATGCTTAAGTACTATTACCAATCGAACTGAGTGTTGCTGGAGTTTTTTGTTTGGTTGGTTGAGGTTTTTTTCCCTTCCTTCCTTCCTTCCTTTCTTCCTTTCTAAAGGGTATGTAGGATGCCTAAGTACCATCAATCGAATCAAGTGTTTTTGTTTATTTCTTTCCTTCTTTCTTTCTTTCTCGGGAAAATGTGAGATGCCTTGTTAACATCACCAATCGAACCAAGTGTTGTTGCTTCCTCCTTCCTTCCTTCCTTCCTTCCTTCCTTTCTTTCTTCCTTCCTTCCTTCCTTCCTTCCTTCCTTTCTTCCTTCTTTCCTTCCTTTCTTCCATCCTTCCTTTCTTCCTTCCTTCCTTCCTTCCTTCCATCCTTCCTTTCTTTCTTCCTTCCTTCCTTCCTTCCTTCCATCCTTCCTTCCTTCCTTCCTTCCTTCCTTCCTTCCTTCCTTCCATCCTTCCTTCCTTTCTTCCTTCCTCCCTTCCATTCTTCCTTCCTTCCTTCCTTTTGTACTTTCTCACTTATTTTTTTCACTCTCCCTCCCTCTCTCTCTTTCTTTCTTTCTAAAAGGTACGTAGGATGCCCCAGTACCATTAATCGTGTCAAATGTTGTTTCTTGTTTCATTCCTTCTTACTTTCTTTCTTCCTTCCTTCCTTCCTTCCTCCCTTCCATTCTTCCTTCCTTCCTTCCTTTTGTACTTTCTCACTTATTTTTTTCACTCTCTCTCCCTCTCTTT
>NC_134892.1:6661953-6666953 GCF_041734735.1 Babylonia areolata | reverse complement strand
GTCTCGTTCGAAATTACTCCGCTTTCACCTTCTTCTGTCTCGTCGTGGTTCTTCTCGGCTCTGTTTTCATGAATTTCGTCCCCGCTTTCTGATTGCTTTTGGAACTTCTGCTCAAAAGTTCAAGACTTTACTTCTGTTGTGTGGTGCCTCTTTCTGTTGTCTGTACTCTATCTTCCAATGAGACCGTCTGCAGTCTTTGAGTCGTGTGTCTGTGTCTCTGTGTGTCTGTCTGTCTCTTTCCCCGTCCTCGTTGTCTGTCTGTCTGTGTCTCTGTCTGTCTGTGCTGTGTGTCTGTCCTGATCATCTTTCTCCCACTCGTCCTCTGTTTGTCTGTCTGTTTGTCTCTGTTTCTGTATGTCTTTCTGTGTCTCTGTCTTCTTGTCTGCTCTTAGCTTCTACTGCATCAGCTTGACGTTTGGATAAAAAACTGAAAAAAAAAAAAAAAATCTGGCTGTCTCTTTCTCTCATACCTCCTCTGTCTGTACTGCTATCGTCTTAATTCCTGTATTCTGAATCCTTTTGTCTTCAATCGAATACTTCTATTCTCCTTCCTGATTGCAGGCTTCTGATCGTTTATTAAGACTCTGTCGTTCTTGTGTCTTCTTCTTCTTTCTGTCCTTCTTTCTTCTATCTCCCTCATCTTTCTCTATTTATTTCTTCTTCTTCTTGTCTTTTGTCTTGTTGTTCTCTGTCTGTTCTGTCTGTTCTGTCTGTCTCTTCTTCTCTCTTTATCCTTGTTGTCGTTTTGTTGTTTTGTCTGCCTCTGCTGTTGGTTGTTCTCTGTTTGTCTGTTGTCTGTTCTTCTTTTTCTTTCTCCTCCTTCCTCTGATCTTGTCTGTCTGTCTGTCTGTGTCATATTGTCTGTGTCTGGTCTGTTGTCTGTGTTGTCTTGTCTGTCTGTTCTTCTTCTTTTCTCTGTCTGTCTGTTGTCTGTCTGTCTACTTTTTTTACTCCTCGTCTGTTGTCTGTTGTCTTGTCTGTCTGTCTGTCTCTTCTCTCCTCTCTTCCTCTGTCTGTCTGTTGTTCTGTTCTGTCTGTGTCTCTGTCTGTTCTCTTATCTCCCTCCTTCTTCTTCTTCTGTCTGTCTTTGTCTTCTTCTCTTCCCCTCTCTCCTTGTCTCGTCTGTTCTTCTCTCTCTCACTCTCGTTGTCTGATCTGTGAGGTCGTCTGGTGGTGGTGTGGTCTGTTCTTCTCGTCTTCTTCCTGTCTCTCTCATCCCTCCCTCCCTCACCCCTCTTCTTCTTTCTTCTTACTCCCGTCTCAGTTCTGGTCCCTGTCTGTCCTGGGTGGCATCGATCACCCCCTCACCACACCCCACCCTACGACCTCGTCGCTCATCGCCGCACGTCGCGTCCCCACCGTGGCAGCTGCCAGTCACACACAAATCCTACTCCCACACACACCCCGTCGTCACGCACATCACCCACACAGCTCGTCACATGTACACACAAGTCACCTCACCTCTCCCGTATCTCGCGTCTCTATCTCCACACACACCCATCACTACTGACAGCTCCGTCCACCGTCTCCATCTCAACATCGCCTGTCCGCTCTACCCCCACACTACTCCCACAGCTGATCAACCTACACACGTGCCGCCTTACCCACTCCAGTCCACTGTCTCCAGTCCTCAACCCACCCACCACCCTCACCCCTGTCACTGTACTAGTCTGTCTGTGTCTCTGTCTGTCTGTCTGTCTGTCTGCCTGTCTCTATCTCCCCACCTCCTCTGTCTGTCTGTCTGTCTGTCTGTTTGTGTCTCTGTCTGTCTGTCTGTCTGTCTCTATCTCCCCACCTCCTCTGTCTGTCTGTCTGTCTGTCTGTCTGTGTCTCTGTCTGTCTGTCTGTCTGTCTCTATCTCCCCACCTCCTCTGTCTGTCTGTCTGTGTCTCTGTCTGTCTGTCTGTCTGTCTGTGTCTCTGTCTGTCTGTCTGTCTGTGTCTCTGTCTGTCTGTCTGTCTGTCTGTCTCTATCTCCCCACCTCCTCTGTCTGTCTGTCTGTCTGTCTGTCTCTATCTCCCCACCTCCTCTGTCTGTCTGTCTGTCTGTCTGTGTCTCTGTCTGTCTGTCTGTCTCTATCTCCCCACCTCCTCTGTCTGTCTGTCTGTCTGTCTGTGTCTCTGTCTGTCTGTCTGTCTCTATCTCCCCACCTCCTCTGTCTGTCTGTCTCTCACCACCTCTCTCTCTCTCTCTTTCGCTCTCTGAATGTCTCTCTCTCTCCCTCCCTCCCTCTCTCTCTCTCTCTCTCTCTCTCTCCCTCCCTCCCTCTCTCTCTCTCTCTCCCTCCCTCCCTCCCTCTCTCTCTCTCTCTCTCCCTCTCTCTCTCCCTCTCCCACCCTCCCTCCCTCCCTCTCTCTCTCTCTCCCTCCCTCCCTCCCTCCCTCTCTCTCTCTCTCCCTCCCTCCCTCCCTCTCTCTCTCTCTCCCTCCCTCCCCCTCTCTCTCCCTCCCTCCCTCTCTCTCCCTCTCTCTCTCTCTCTCTGCGTGTGTTTCCATCACTCTCTGTTTCTGTCTGTTTCTGTACTTGTCTCTCTAGGTTTTTCTCTCTGTCTCTCTGTCTGTCTGTGTCTCTCTCTGTGTCTCCGTCATTCTCTGTTTCTCTCTCTGTGTCTGTCTGTCTGTCTGTCTGTTTCTGTCTCTCTCTCTCTCTCTGTCTTTCTCTCTCTCTCTTTCTCTGTCTGTCTGTCTCTCTTTTTCTCTTTGTCTCCCGTTCTCTCTGTCTCTGTCTCCCCTCACCTCTCTCTATCATCTCTCTCTCTATCATCTCTCTCTCTCTCCCTCTCTCTATCATCTCTCTCTCTCTGTCATCTCTCTCTCTATCATCTCTCTCTCTCTCCCTCTCTCTATCATCTCTCTCTCTCTGTCATCTCTCTCTCTCTATCATCTCTCTCTCTCTGTCATCTCTCTCTCTGTCATCTCTCTCTCTCTCTCTCTGTCATCTCTCTCTCTCTCTCTGTCATCTCTCTCTCTCTATCATCTCTCTCTCTCTCTCTGTCATCTCTCTCTCTGTCATCTCTATCATCTCTCTCTCTCTGTGTCATCTCTCTCTGTGTCATCTCTCTCTCTCTGTCATCTCTCTCTCTATCATCTCTCTCTGTGTCATCTCTCTCTCTGTCATCTCTCTCTCTCTGTCATCTCTCTCTGTGTCATCTCTCTCTCTCTATCATCTCTTTCTATCATCTTTCTCTATCATCTCTCTCTCTCTCTCTCTGTCATCTCTCTCTCTATCATCTCTCTCTATCATCTCTCTCTCTCTGTCATCTCTCTCTCTCTGTCTCTCTCTCTGTCATCTCTCTCTGTCATCTCTCTCTATCATCTCTCTCTCTCTGTCATCTCTCTCTATCATCTCTCTCTCTCTCTCTCTATCATCTCTCTCTGTGTCATATCTCTCTCTCTATCATCTCTTTCTATCATCTTTCTCTATCATCTCTCTCTCTCTCTCTCTGTCATCTCTCTCTCTATCATCTCTCTCTATCATCTCTCTCTCTCTGTCATCTCTCTCTGTCATCTCTCTCTGTCATCTCTCTCTATCATCTCTCTCTCTCTCTGTCATCTCTATCATCTCTCTCTCTCTATCATCTCTCTCTATCATCTCTCTCTCTCTCTGTCATCTCTCTCTCTGTCATCTCTCTCTCTGTCATCTCTCTCTCTCTCTGTCATCTCTCTCTATCATCTCTCTCTCTCTCTGTCATCTCTCTCTCTATCATCTCTCTCTCTATCATCTCTCTCTCTGTCATCTCTATCATCTCTCTCTCTCTCCCATCTCTGTCATCTCTCTATCATCTCTCTCTCTATCATCTCTCTCTCTCTGTGTCATCTCTCTCTATCATCTCTCTCAATCTCTCTCTCTCTCTCTCTCTCTGTCATCCCTATCATCTCTCTCTCTCTCTGTCATCCCTATCATCTCTCTCTCTCTATCATCTCTCTCTCTATCATCTCTCTCTCTATCATCTCTCTCTCTCTATCATCTCTCTCTGTCATCTCTCTCTATCATCTCTCTCTCTCTATCATCTCTATCATCTCTCTCTCTCTCTCTCTATCATCTCTCTCTCTCTATCATCTCTATCTCTCTGTGTCATCTCTCTCTCTCTCTCTCTCTCGCTCTCTCTCTCTCTTCTCGGTTTCTTTAGCTTTGGAAAGGTCAGAGAGGGATAGATAGATGGATCGTCCCGCTGCTCAAATGTCAGCTTTGTTCAACGCTCTGTGTCTCTGTGTATGTCTTTCTGTCTCTGTCTCTCTCTGTATCTGTCTATGTCTGACTCTGTGTGTGTGTGTGTGTGTGTGTGTGTGTGTGTGTGTGTGTGTGTGTCCCTATGTGTGTCTGTCTGTCTGTATCTCTCTGTGTGTCTGTCTCTGTCACTCTCTCTGTGTCTCTGTGTTCACTGTCTGTCTGTCTCTGTGCGCGCGCGCGCGCGCGCGCCTGTGTGTGTGTGTGTGTGTGTGTGTGTGTGTGTGTGTGTGTGTGTGTGTGTGTGTGTGTGTGTGTGTTTGACTGTCTGCCTGTCTCTCTATGTGTGTCTGTCTGTCTGTATCTCTGTGTGTGTCTCTCTGTCTGTCACTCTCTCTGTGTCTCTGTGTTCACTGTCTGTCTGTCTGTCTTTGTCTCTGTCTCTCTGCCTCTGTCTCTCTGTGTCTGTTTCTGTCTGTCTGTCTTTGTCTCTGCCTCTGTCTCTCTTGTGTCTGTCTGTCTCTCTGTCTGTCTGTCTGTCTCTCTGTCTGTGTCTCTGTCACGGCAACAAGAGATTATGTCCATGGTAAGATTACACTGAAAAAAACAAAATACTAACAACAACAAGAACAACAAAAATCACACAAACTTACATTCATAGGAAAACCGCCAAACACACACAGGGAAATAATTATGTTCTCAAAACAGATGTTGTACCACGACTGACGACACACTTATCGAGAGAGAGAGAGAGAGAGAGAGAGAGAGAGAGAGAGAGAGAGAGAGAGAGAGCAGAAGGAGAGGCAGACTTCTACACTAAGAAATCTGTTTCG
>NC_134892.1:6649453-6654453 GCF_041734735.1 Babylonia areolata | reverse complement strand
TAAAACTGCACTCTGCAAACATGATTAATTATTGATACATAATAACATTCCTACTTTTGGTACCGCTGCTGCTGCTGCTGCTGCTGCTGCTGCTGCTGCTACTACTACTACTACTACTACTACTACTACACAGTCAATGTACTCGTATATTGATTTCAAAGCCTGCAGTAGTTGCGCACTCAGCCGGTAAAATTGCAGTCTACAAACACGATTAATTATTGATACGTAATAATATTCCTACTTTTGGTACCGCTGCTGCTACTACTACTACTGCTGCTGCTGCTACTACTACTACTACTACTACTACTACTACTACTACTACTACTACTACTACTACTACTACTACTACTACTACTACTACTACTACACAGTCAATGTACTCGTATATTGATTTCAAAGCCTGCAGTAGTTGCGCACTCAGCTTGTAAAATTGCAGTTTACAAACATGATTAATTATTGATACGTAATAACATTCCTGCTTTTGTTTCCGCTGCTGCTGCTACTACTACTACTACTACTACTACTACTACTACTACTACTACTACTACACAGTCAATGTATATTGATTTCGAAGCCTGCAGTAGTTGCGCACTCAGCCGGTAAAATTGCAGTCTACAAACATGATTATTTATTAATATATAATAACATTCCTACTTTTGGTACCGCTGCTGCTGCTGCTGCTACTACTACTACTACTACTACTACTACTACTACTACACAGTCAATGTATTTTGATTTCGAAGCCTGGATTAGTTGCGCACTCAGCCGGTAAAATTGCAGTTTACAAACATGATTAATTATTGATACGTAATAACATCCCTGCTTTTGTTTCCGCTGCTACTACTACTACTACTACTACTACTACTACTACTACTACTTCTACTACTACTACACAGTCAATGTATTTTGATTTCAAAGCCTGCAGTAGTTGCGCACTCAGCTTGTAAAATTGCAGTTTACAAACATGATTAATTATTGATACGTAATAACATTCAGGCTACTTTTGGTACCGCTGCTGCTGCTGCTGTTACTACTACTACTACTACTAGTACTACTACACACTCAATGCGTATTGATTTCGAAGTCTGGATGACTGTGCACTGAGTAGTAAAATTGCACTCTGCAAGCATGATTAATTATTGACAATGAAATTCCTGCGTTTGTTCGGTACCGTTTTTCACTCTGCTGCTGTTGCTGCGAATACTACTACTACTACTATTACTACTGCTAGTGGAGTGATGACCTGGAGGAAACGCGTCCGCCTAGGAAGCGAGAGAATCTGAGCGTGCTGGTTCGAATCCCCGGCGGCTCAGCCTTCGATATTTTCTCCCCCTCCACTAGTCCTAGAGTGGTGGTCTGGACGCTAGTCATTCGGATGAGACGATAAACCGAGGTCCCGTGTGCTAGCATGCACTTAGCGCACGTAAAAGAACCCACGGGCTACAAAAGGGTTGTTCATGGCAAAATTCTGTAGAATTAAAATCCACTTCGATAGGAAAAACGAACAAAACTGCACGCAGGAAAAAATACCCCACAAAATGGGTGGCGCTCTCATTGTAGCGACGTGCTCTCCCTCTGGGGAGTCCCATATTTATCTCTGGGGAGACCAGCCCGAATTTCACACAGAGAAATCTGTTGTGATAAAAAATACAAAATACAAAATACAAAAATACTACTGTTGCTTATTACGACTACAACTGCCGTTGCCACTACTACTGCTGCTGCTGCTGCAAATACTACTACTTCTACTTATTACTACTACTACTACTTCTTACTACTACTACTACTGCTGCTGCTGCTGCTGCTGGTGTGACTACTACTACTTCTACTTATTACTTCTACTACTGCTACTTCTTACTACTACTACTACTACTACTACTACTACTGCTGCTGCTGCTGTGACTACTACTACTTCTACTTACTATTGTGCTAAGTACGCGGGCTGCGACTACCACTACTACTACTACTACTACTACTGCTGCTCCTGATATTTTCACTGCTGTTGCTACTACTGACGACTACTACTACTACTACTACTACTACTGTTGTTGCTGTTGCTGTTGCTACCTCCATCACTACTCCTTCTACTGCTGCTGCTACTACTACTACTACTACAAGTTCCTATCTCCCTCTTTGCCCAGTCGCACGGTCAAAGTCCTCAAGGTCTACTCGCCGCAGCACAGACTGACCTCATCTCTCCTCTCCGTGGAAAGGCCGAGTCGCCACCACCTTCCACTGACCGACCATTATTTATCTCCCCCTTGTCCATTCAGCCTTCACCTTGACCCGAGCGAGAGAGATCCGGACTAGGAAGAAGAAGAAGAAGGAGAGGGGGTGGGGGGGGGGGTGGGGGTGGGGGGGGTGGAGAGGCAGCACTACAGAATTATAGCGAGGTTTTTATTAGTTCCGTTTTTAGCTCTCCGCTGGCTGCGCGCACTGACGACGGTATCGATTTGGTGTTATTTTGGGGACTCCGGGGAGTTGTGTCCCTTTGGCGAACCACTTCTCTGAGAGCCTGCGTTCGCTCGCTCGCTCGCTCGCTCGAGCTGGCTGGCGTGTGTGTGTGTTGGTTGGGCAACTTGTGTGTGTGTGTGTGTGTGTGTGTGTGTGTGTGGATTTGGGGGATTGGGTAGTGATGGTATGTATGGTGGTGGTGTGGTGTGTATTGGTGGTGGTGGTGGTGGTGTGTGTATGTGTGTGTGTGGTTGTGTGTGTGTGTGTGTGTGTGTGTGTGTGTGTGTGTGTGTGTGTGTGTGTGTAGATTTGGGGGATTGGGTAGTGATGGTATGGTGGTGGTGTGGTGTGTATTGGTGGTGGTGGTCAGTGGTGGTGGTGGCGGTGGTGGTGGTGGTGGTGTGTGTGTGTGTGTGTGTGTGTGTGTGTGGATTGCGGCGACGGGCGGGGGGTAGTGATCAGTGGTGTGGTGTGGTGTGTGGTGGTGGTAGTGTGTCTGTGTCTGTGTGTGTAGAGGGGGGTGGGAAGAGAGAGAGAAGATGGCACAATCCACGAACATAATCATGCCAATATGTTGTTTGTTTTTTTTCTGTTTTGTTTTCAAAGATTGTTTTAAACACAAAAGTCCTATATTTATCTTGAATATAGGCATGACATACATTGTCATGACGTGCAAAAAACAAAAAAACAACAACAAAAAAAACACACAAAAAACCAACAACAAAAAACCCCAGCTCAACACCAAGCACAAAAAAAAACCCCAACCAACAAACAAAGAAACAAAACCTGACATTCGCAAACCCGCAAATTTTCTCGGATACTTTCACGACACACACTGTCACTGACTACATTAATAATTTGGAATAATTCATATTGAAAAAGAAATAGAAGAAGAAGAAAAAAACAAACAAACCCAAAACTTTCTTGAACACTATCACACAAAAAAACCCACACCAAAAAAAACACAGAAACAACAACACTGTCATGACTATGGTGATAAAAAAAAAAGAAAAGAAAGATATCGGAAAGAAGTATAATGAGAAAACTTCTCTCTAATACTGTAACACTAATAACAATAATAATAGTAATGGTTGGGGAAAGAAAGAAAGAAAAAAAAAAGATATATAATTAGAAACAAAATAAAATTGCAAAAACTTTTTCTTCAATAGTATCACCCCAAAAAAAAACAAACAAAAAAACCCCGTTAAGAACAGACAGAGAGAGAGAGAGAGAGAGAGAGAGAGAGTTAGAAACTCAGATAACTTTTTACATGAATACCGTCACACACACACACACACACACACACACACACACACACACACACACACACACACACACACACACACACACACACACACAAGAAAAAGAAAAAAAACAAAGTTTATAAAGAAGAGTAAAACATTTTGATTGAACGAACACTGACAGTCCGCTGTTACAGTTATATTCTATTTTGCTTCCTATCTTATATCATTTCTCTGATATCTTCTTTTTCTTTAATTCTTTATATTCTTGTCCTTCTTCTTCTTTTTTAATCGGTTTTCCGAGTTGTGGGTAACTTTCTGTGTGAAAAAAAAAGAAGAAAAAAAAATGGGGGGTGGGGTTGGGGGGGGCGGGGGGGAGAGGGGGGGGGGGGGCGAAATCGAAATCCCCCGCCAGTCAAAAGTCACTGGGTAGGAGTGGAACTTCCTATGACGTCATTCTCTGCTTTCCCCCCCCCCCCCACACCCCGGACCCCCCCCCCCTTCCCCCTCTCCTCCCCCCCCCAAAAAAAAAAAAAAAAAAACCCTCCACGTACCCCTACACCTCCACACCTCCACACCCCCCTACCCCCTCTTCCACCCCAACCGACCGACCGAGAGAGAGAGAGAGAGAGAGAGAGAGAGAGAGAGCTACTGATCGATCAACAGACGATCAATGACGAGGTCAATGTGGCTGGCAGAGCTAGAGGCAAAACAGAGAAGAAAACAATGTAGGGGCCCGGGCCTAGCCTTGTATCAATCCATCTTGGCGCTCGCTCACTCGCGCGTGCGTGTGCGCGTGCGTGTGCGTGTGCGTAGTGTGTTGTGTTGTGTTGTGTTGTGTTGTGGTGTGTTGTGGTGTGGTGTGGTGTGTGGTGTGGTGTGGTGTGGTGTGTTGTGTGGTATGGTGTGGTGTGTTGTGTTGTGTTGTGGTGTGGTGTGTTGTGTTGTGGTGTGGTGTGTTGTGGTGTGGTGTGGTGTGGTGTGTTGTGTTGTGGTGTGTTGTGGTGTGTGTGTGTGTGTGTGTGTGTGTGTGTGGTGTTGTATTGTGTAGTGTGTGTAGTGTAGTGTAGTGTGTGTGTGTGTGTGTGTGTGTGTGTGTGTGTGTGTTGTGTTGTGTTGTGTGGTGTAGTGGTGTGTGTGTGTGTGTGTGTGTGTGTGTGTGGTGTAGTGGTGTGTGTGTGTGTGTGTGTGTGTGTGTGTGTTTGTGTGGTATTGTGTTGTGTAGTGTGTGTGTTTGTGTGTTGTGTAGTGTAGTGGTGTGTGTGTGTGTTGTGTTGTGTGTGTGTGTAGTGTAGTGCGTGTGTG
>NC_134892.1:6619453-6621953 GCF_041734735.1 Babylonia areolata | reverse complement strand
GAACACAACATCTATAATTGATAGTTAACACAGTTCTGGTCCTACCAGAGGTACGGTATGAAAGAAGAGAACATCAATGATTGATGGTTAACACAGTTCTGGTCCTACCATAGGTATGGTATGACAAGAACACAACATCAATGATTGATAGTTAATTCAGTTCTGGTCTGGACAACTTTGTAGATTTTATATGAGTGGACAAACCTGTCTGAACAGCTTCCCCCACCCCTCCCCCCATTGTTTTAAAATAATGGCGATAGATGAAGCTGGAGAGACGATTGTGTAATACTTGTTTGCAGTGCCACACAGGGGAAGAGAGAGAGAGACAGACAGACAGGGACAAAGGCAGAGACAGAGACAGGCACACACACACACACACACACACACACACACACACACACAGAGATAGGGACACACACACACGCACACACACACACACACACAAGCGTGCACTCATACAACTTGAAATTTTATAGTTAAAACTCATTGCAGGTTTCCTGTCTCGGCGTCGGAAATCTGCCATCCATGATACACACTAGATGAATTCTCACACAACCATTCTGTTCTGTTATCATGGAACCCCACAGCCTTCTTTCCGGCTTCCCGAGCTTCCGTAAGTCCGGACATCTTTGTTTTCCGGAAGGATAAACACACACTTCTTCCCGGCGTCACTGTGTGAAACGTCGGAGTTTGTAGTATGATGGAAATACACAAACAGACAGACAGACAGACAAACAGATAGATGGATGGATGGATGGATGTATAGATGGATAGATAGATGGATGGATGGTTAGATAGATAGATGGATGGATGGATGGTTAGATAGATAGATGGATGGATAATGGATAGATAGATGGATGGGTGAATGGATGGATAGATAGACAGATGGAGAGAGAGAGAGGGGGGGGGGTGCCAGTGGGCGCACAGACACACACACACACACAGTATAATAAAGTAAACGTCTAAATATAAGCATATAAGCAGCCCTGAAGACTCAGCTCTTGCTGGTATTTTTCTTATTCTTCTTATCCTTGTTTTACATCTTTGCGATAAGACCCTTCGTTCCTTCCTGTCTTCCTTCCTTCCCCACCCTTCTATTATTAAAAACAAAAAAAATCTTTCGCCTTGTTCGTCTTATAACGAATGATCCATTTCATTTTTCTGAGGCTCCCCCCCCCCCCCCCCCGCCCAAATCCAGCCCATTGTTACTTAACATGGGGGGGAAACCACTTGCATGCGCTGCGGCGGGAGGGAGTGCAATAATTGGAAGACTGGTGGCACAGCCGAAAACTGCAGGACAAACGCACGCGCCTGCCTCCACCATCCAATCCCCGGCTAATCCGAACCCCTCCCTCCGAAAGCAGGCTTTCTACCATGGGGTCATTTTCTGTCCTCACCTTTTTTCTCTCTCTCTCTCTCCCCCCCCCCTCTCTCTCTCCCTCACTCTCTTCTCTGCTTAACCTCTCCATCCCTGTCTTTCTGTCTGTCTCTCTGTGTCTGTCTGTCTCTATTGCTTCGTCTCTGTCTCTCTCTGGCATCAATTGCATCCTCTTTCTCCCTCCCCCCCACCCTCCCTCTCTGCCTCCTTCTCCCCTCTCATCATCATGCACATTCAACCCTCTCCCTTTCCCTCACCTCTCGCCCCCCCTCCTCCCCCCCACCCTCCACTCTCCGTCTGTGACTCCATCTTTCCCCACCCCACCCCACTCCACCCCAATCCCGTCCCTCCCTCTCTCTCTCTCTCTCCCTCCCTCCCTCCCTTCCAAAACTACCTCCATCCTCTTTCACCCGCTAGCCCCTCCACCCTCTCCCCCCCCACCCCCCACACGGCCCTCATCCACCCTCTCCCTCCCCCACCCCTTATAGTTCTTTTGCTGCACGTGCGCGCGCACGACCTTGCGCGCGGGAAATAATCGATGGCTCGCCATTGGCTGCCTTGTCATACTGACCTGGCCGTGGCCCGAGGCTCAGGGTATGGTAATCCTGTCGGGTCAAAAGGCCGGGCAGCTGCGTTTGACAACGGTTTCCATCCTTTAGGGGGTGGTCTTCGTTGGGGGGGTACTAACAGAACCGAGAGTGCTTTCATAACAAAAATATTTTAAAAAAAAGTACCAACCAAAAAAAACAACCCCTCCCCCACCCCACCCCCGATACCCCGAAACCCCACCCCCCTCCCTCCACCCTAACCAGCCAAACAAAAACAAAAACGACAGAAGAGAACTATTTAACTGCCCCAACAGTGACCGTTAAAACTAAAACATCGAGCTTTTATTGTTAATAAGACATTGCCTTGCATATACTAGTTACCCACGGTAGCTAATTATGCTGGGTTGTGCACTGTGCTTAATTAGTGATCTTTACAGTGCCACTTAATTAAGCTTGTTTGCTAAACGTGAAGATTGTTCGTCATAATCCTACCGGGTAATTCCATACATGATGATGATGATGATGATGGTGGTGGTGGTGGTGGTGGTGTGGATACTTATATAGCACCTATCCT
>NC_134892.1:6601953-6609453 GCF_041734735.1 Babylonia areolata | reverse complement strand
AGAGAGAGACAGACAGACAGACAGACAGACAGACAGATACAGACAGTCTGACAGAGAGAGACAGACAGACAGACAGATACAGATAGTCTGACAGAGAGAGAGAGGGAGGGAGAGACAGACAGACAGATACAGACAGTCTGACAGAGAGAGAGAGAGACAGACAGACAGACAGACACAGACAGACAGACAGACAAATATAGTCTGACAGAGAGAGAGAGAGAGAGAGAGAGAGAGACAGACAGACAGACAGACAAACAAACAGAAAGACAGATACAGACAGTCTGACAGAGAGAGAGAGAGACAGACAGACAGACAGACAAACAGAAAGACAGATACAGACAGTCTGACACAGAGAGAGAGAGAGAGAGAGAGAGAGAGACAGACAGACAGACAGACAGACAGACAGACAGACAGAGACAGAGACACACAGAAGACACAAAGAAAGACAAACAGAGAGACAGACACAGACACAGACAGAGGGGTGGAGAAGCATTGAGCATTGAACGGAGGAGGAAGAGTGACGCAGACAGAGGTCGCCACATAACCCGACACGCTCCAACCCAGACACACCCAGCCCCGTGGTGAAGAAGGAAGGAAGGGAGGAAGGGAGGAATGAAGGGAAGAAGGAAGAAGTCGAAAAGGAAGGAAGGTGAAGGTGGCATGGCAATGAGTGCAGCTGCAACTATAGACAACCAAGCGTCACAATTACGCTACAACTTCCAGAAGAAGAAGAAGAGGAGGAGGAGGAGGAGAGGAAGATGATGAAGAAGGAAGAGGAGGGGGAGGAGGAAAAGAAGAAGGAGGAGCAGGAGGATAAGAAGAAGGAGGAGGAGGAGGAGGAGGATAAGGAGAAGAAGAAGGAAAGGAGGAGGAGTAGGAGGAGGATAAGGAGGAAAAGAAGGAGAAGAAGAAGAAGAAGGAGAAGAAGAAGAAGAGGAGGAGGAGGAAAGAAGACGACGACGACGACGAAGAAGAAGAAGTAGTAATAGTAAAGATAGCATCATAGGTAGCCAGCAACTACAGATACCTACAATCACAATCGTGCAAAAAGAAGAAGAAGAAGAAGAGGAAAGAAGAAGAAAAAGTAGTAGTAGTAGTAATAGTAAACATAGCATCATAGAGCACCAATAATAATAATAATAATAATAATAATAATAATAATGGATACTTATATAGCACACTATCCAGATATCTGCTCTAGGTGCTTCACAAAAACGCCTTTGTTAACATAAAACATTATATCTATGTTACATACACACACCAAAATGTGACCACACACACACACACACACACACACACACACACACACACACACACACACACACACACACACACACACACACACACACACACGCACGCACGCACACGCACGCACACGCACGCACACACACGCACACTGCATACATACATTTTAACATACATGTGTATCTAACAGCTACCCAAACACATACGCACACATAGGCAGGCACAAACTTACATAAACACACGCACACACAATCCTGTACACATACATATGTATACACACATAGTCAAGCACACCTAACGAAAAGGAAGTGGACCTGCCACAATTGAACTTATTGCTGAGGGAAAAGGTGAGTTTTGAGACGAGATTTAAAAGATGCGAGGGAATCAGAATGACGGAGGTTATCAGGGAGCTTGTTCCACGTCTTTGGCGATTGAAAAGAAAACGATCTGTGTCCATAGGTCTTACTTCTGACGTGAGGTTTCCTGAGAAGTCGAGTATCACCAATACCATAATAGAGCACCAAACGACAACAAGAACAACAAGGAGACGGTAACGTGGCATTATGGAAAATCTGGAGGTCTGGCCTAGTGGTGCCGTGCACAATGACTGGACGATACACCAAGGTCCCGCATGCAAGCATACACTATTCGCACACGTAAAAGAACCCACGGCAACGAGAGGGTTGTCTCTGGCGATATTTTGAAGGAAAAACCTGTTCTGATAGTAAATACACTTGCAGACACAAAAGAAGAAGAAGAAGAAGAAGCAGAAGAAGGAGGAGTGGCGCTGCACTGTGGCGACGCACTCTCTCCGGGGAGAATAGCTCGAATTAAACACAGAGAAATCTACTGTGGCAAAAAGCAACGCAGTACAATACAATACAATACAATACAATGTAGTACAGTACAGTACAATAAAATGCAATGCAATACAATACATTACAATACAATAGAATGCAATGCAATGCAGTAGAGTACAGTACAGTACAGTACAATGCAACACAATACACTCTGAATTCCAAACATGCTGCACACGGGGCCTCGGTTTATCCGAAAGACTACCACCCAGACCACTACCCACGGTCTAGTGAAGATGTGTGTGTGTGTGTGTGTGTGTGTGTGTGTGTGTGTGTGTGTGTGCGTGCGTGCGTGTGTGTGTGTGTGTGTGTGTGTGTGTGTGTGTGTGTGTGAAATAGAATATTGTTTTCAGTTTCTTGCGGTAGAAGGAGATGGAATGCACACACACACACACACACACACACACACACACACACACACACACACACACACACACACACACACACACACGTCTTCAAGAGTAGAAAAAACACGCCCACTTTTTTTCTTCCCTACTATTGGCTATGGTCTGTGCCTGTATAATTATCTTCTGTTATAATTCTTTTGCTGTTGTTGTTGTTGTTGTTGTTGTTGAGAAAACGGAGGAAGGTGGCAGAATGGTTAAGACGCTCAGCTGCCAATACAGAGAGTCCGTGAGGGTGTGGGTTCGAATCCCGCTCTCGCCCTTTCTCCTAAGTTTGACTGGAAAATCAAACTGAGCGTCTAGTCTTTCGGATGAGACGATAAACCGAGGTCCCGTGTGCAGCACGCACTTGGCGCACTGAAAAAGAACCCATGGCAACGAGAGTGTTGTCCTCTGGCGAAATTACGTAAAATGAAATCCACTTTCATAGGTACACAAATATGTAAGCATGCACTCGAGGCCTGACTAAGCGCGTTGGGTTATGCTGCTGGTCAGGCATCTGCTCAACAGATGTGGTGTAGCGTGTATGGATTTGTCCGAACGCAGTGAGGCCTCCTTGAGAAAGTGAAAGTGAAAGTGAAAAAGAGAAAACTTTTCTGTTAGGAGGGAGTAATGGGAAGGGAAAAGAAAAAGATGGGGGTGAGGGGGCGGGGGGCGGGGGGTGGAGAAGGGGGAGAGATGTGGGGGGGGGGGGGTAATGGGTTAATGGGTATACAGTGTTTGTCTATGTTATACTTTTATGGTCCGGGGTCTCCGCAGCCGTCTGCTTGTGCAAGTATGTACGTAAGTTATGTAGATAATTGTCTTTTGTCTTCTAGAAACCCCCTGTGCGTGCGTCATAAGTCGGGCTCTCCGAGAGAAACTTGACACTTGAAACTTGAGAGAGAGAAAGAGACAGACAGACAGACAGGGAGAGAGAGAGAGAGAGAGAGAGAGAGAGAGAGAGAGAGAGAGAGAGAGAGACAGACAGACAGACAGACAGAGAGAGAGAGAGACAGAGAGAGAGAGAGAGAGAGAGAGAGAGAGAGAGAGAGAGAACTAAAGAACGAAGGTGACAGGCGTATACATATGATGCATACAGGGTTCACAAACATTTGTGGACCGCTTGCAGGGTTTTCATTTATTTATTAATTTATTCATTCATATATTTATTTATTTATTTATTTGTTTATTTATTTATTTATTTGTTTATTCATTTATCTGTCTGTTCATTATTTCATTTATTTCATCGTGGGGGTTATGGTGAAATATTTTGCTTTCTTGTATGTGCACTTCCATTTGTTTATTTATTTATTTATTTATTTATCTATTCATTTAGTTTTTTTGCTTATTTATTTATTTTCTACAACGCCAGCTATTGTTTGTTAGGATTTGTAAGTTTGTTTGTTCGTTTGTTTTTTGCTTAAACATCGATTTTTCAAACTTAAAAAAAAAAGTTTTTCAAGTTGTTCATCGATGCAAGTATGCCTGAAACAGTCATTCTGTATATTCAATGAGACGCCAGTGGCATGCAAAATGTATAATTGAAATTATCTCTCAGTGTTTTTTTTTTTTTTAAACATATTTTTATTCTTAATTATTATTCAAACGTTTTATTAAAAAACGTTCATTCTTTTTTCTTTTTTCTTTTTTTTTCTTGCCATGAAGTTGTTCTTAACTTTTTGTGAACTCTGTATTTTTGTACACCATTCATAGTTTCTGAAGTATTGGCAGGACCATTGACTTTTCGTCGTTTGTTGTCATTTTTCTTCTGCTAGTCTCTATCTGTCCCTCTCTGTCTGTCTATTTCTCTGTCTCTATTGTCTCTCTCAGTTTGACGCTGTGTTATACTCGTACATTATACATGTATTAAGTATTCAGTATAACTACATTTATATGCGTACATGTTTGTGTGTCTCTTCGAACAACGGCAGATGTGTAAGTCGGCCAAAGTGCTAATATCTTCACCGTTGGAAAATAAAGATTATTCATTCTTTCTCTCTGTCTGTATGTCTGTCTGTCTGTCTGTCTCACTCTTTCTCTTTCTCTCTGTGTGTCTTTCTCTCTGTCTGTCTGTCTCTCTATGTCTGTCTGTCTCTGACTCTCTCTCTCTCTTCCATTCTCTGTCTGTCTGTCTGTCTCTCTCTCTCTCTCTCTCTCTCTCTCACTCTCTCTGTGTCTGTGTCTCTGTTTTTCTGTCTGTCTGTCTGTCTCTCTCTGTGTCTTTCTGTCTCTCTCTCTCACTCTCTCTGCGTCTCTGTTTCTGTTTTGCTGTCTGCCTGTTTCTCTCTCTCTCTGTATCTCTGTCTCTGTATCTCTGTCTGTTTTTCTGTCTGTCTGTTTCTCTCACTTGCTCTCTCTCTTTCTCTGTCTGTCTGTCTGTCTGTCTCACTCTCTCTCTCTCACTGTCTCTGCAGTACACTGCAGTACACTATATTAAACTACACTACACTACACTGCAGTACACTACACTACACTACACTTTCTCTTTTTCTTTTCTTTCTTTCTTTCCTTCATCTTCCAACATTCCTTTCTTTCTTTGCCCCTTTCCTCCTTCCTTCCTTTCTTTCCTTTTTTCTTTCCTTTTTTCCTTCCTTCCTTCCTCTCTTTCCTTTTTTCTTTCCTTTTTTCCTTCCTTCCTTTCCTTTTTTCTTTCATTTCTTCCTTCCTTCCTTCCTTTCCTTTTTTCTTTCATTTTTACCTTTTTTCCTTCCTTCCTTCCTTTTTTCCTTTTTTCCTTCCTTTCCCTTTTTCTTTAATTTTCTCCTTTTTTCCTTCCTTCCTTTCTTTCCTTTTTTCTTCCTTTTTTTCCCTTCCTTCCTTCCTTTCCTTTTTTCTTTAATTTCTTCCTTCCTTCCTTTCTTTCGTTTTCCCTTCTTTCTTCCTTTCTTTCTTTCTTCGTTCCTTTCCTTTTTCGTCTTTTCCTTCCTTCCTTTTTTTTTCTTTCTTTCATTTCTTCCTTCCTTCCTCCATTCCTTTATTTCTCTCTTTCTTTCTTTCTTTTCTTTATATCGTTCTTTCTTTCTCTCTTCCTTTCTTCCTCTCCTTTCTTTGTGTCGTTCTTTCCTACCTTCTTTCCATCCTTTTTTTTTTTTACCTCCCATTCTTCCTTCCTTCCATCCATCATTTCTTTCTTTCTTTCTTTCCTTCCTTCTTTTCTTTCCATCTTTCCTTTTCTTTCTTGCTTTCTTTAATGGGCAAAAGTCACGCGTGTGTCGCGTGCAAAAAGTACCTTACACTTCTAGCGCCGATCAGATTTACGATGTCCTGATACAGTCATGTGATTCAGACTACTTTTCGTTTTTGTGTATGTTATTTTTCTTTTCTTTTCTTTTCCTTTTTACTTGTTTTTCCCCGTACTCTCTTTCTTATTTCTTTGTTTTTGTATCCGTTTTCCTTTTTTTTTTTGTTTATTTATTTTTCACGTTAAAAAAAGAAGAAGTTTTATCAATGTCCTACGATTTTTTTGTTTTGTTTTTGGTAAGATTCAAAATAGTATTTATTTGTTTGTTTTTTTGTGAGGGTGGGAGTGGGGTTGTTTGTTGTTGTTTTCTTTGTTTAATTTATTTCACACACACACACACACACACACACACACACACACACACACACACACACACACACACACACACACACACACACACACACACACACACACACACACACACGTATCGCACGTCTTTCAAAGTACAACGGCTACAACATGAAATGAATCGACCACTAACCAGGTCTTTTATCATCATTCTCATCATGTATGCTTTGCAATTAAAAAAAAAAAAATAAAAAAAAGAAAAGAAAAAGAAAAGAAAAAAGTCACCCCCCCTCCCCTCCCTCTCCCTTGCCCATCTCCTGTCTCCATCCCATCCATTCTCCTCTCACCTTCCTCACACACACACACACACACACACACACACACACACGTCCCCCTCCCTCCCCCCCTCCCCCACAAAGAGAGAGAGGGAGGAGGAGAGGTGTGTGAGAGACAGAGATAGGGACAGAGAGAAAGAGGGAAGAGAGGAAGAGAGAGAGAGGGAGGAGTGGGGGTGGCAGAGAGAGGGGCGGGGAGAGGGAAACGGACAGAGAGAAAGAGGAAGAGAGGGAGGGAGAAGGGAGAGAGAGGGGAGAGGGAGGGAGAAGGGAGAGAGAGGGGAGAGGGGGAGCCTGAGAGAGAGAGGGCGAGGAGAGAGAACGGGAGAGAGAGATAGGGACATAGAGAAAGACGAAAAGAAGAGAGAGAGAGAGAGGGAGGAGAGGGGGGCGTCTGAGAGAGAGAGGGGGGAGAGAGAGGAGAAAGAGAGAGATAGGGACAGAGAGAAAGAGGAAGAGAGAGAGGGAGGAGAGGGAGGTCTGAGAGAGAGAAGGGCGGGGAAAGAGAGAAGTGGGGAGAGAGAGGCGAGAGAGAGATAGGGACAGAGAGAAAGAGGAAGAGAGAGAGGGAGGAGAGGGAGTTCTGAGAGAGAGAAGTGGGGAGAGAGAGGCGAGAGAGAGATAGGGACAGAGAGAAGGAGGAAGAGAGAGAGAGAGAGAGAGGGGAGAGAGAGAGGCACAGAGAGAAGAGAGAAGAGAGAAAGCTAGGGAGAGAGCGAGAGAATGAGAGACAGACAGACAGAAAAATGGAGAGAAAGAGAGAGAGAGAGAGAGAGAGAGAGAGAGAGAGAGAGAGAGATTAATAACGTCGCAAAGCATTGCCACCCCCAACTAAACCCGTCACACACACACACGCACGCACGCACGCACGCACGCACACACACACACACACACACACACACACACACACAGCGCAGTGCTGCACACACACACACACGCACACAAGGTCTTGCGCCCGCTGTCTGTCTCTGCACGCGCATGTTGGCAGCAGTGTGCGGGTGCAGAACAGCAAGAGCGGAAACTGCAAGGGAAAGCTGGGAAAAAAGAAGTAGAGAGAGAGAGAGAGAGAGAGAGAGAGAGAGAGATGCGCATGCGCAATCGAATGCTGCAAGCGAGGAAGGAGACGATTGGTCGAGCAGTTACGACAT
>NC_134892.1:6584453-6594453 GCF_041734735.1 Babylonia areolata | reverse complement strand
ACGCACATACATACATGCTTTTACGTAACCATGCACACTCTGCATACGTACACAAAATCGGGTGCATCCTGCATCCTGGGTACACAAAATCGGGTGCATCCTGCATCCTGTACGTATTCAAGTATTTGCTCAGTGATTTGATTGCTACTATTGCTACAGTTGTTGTTGTTGCTGCTGCTAGAGTGGTTTAAAGTATTCACGTCTTCGTTTGAGATGGGGTGTATTACAGAGAGTTTATTCAACCTCAACCCTCAGTTGTTGAGAAAGAATGTGTTACGGAGAATTTATTCAACCTCAAACCCTCAATTGTTGAGATAGGGTGTGTCACGGAGAGTTTATTCAACCTCAACCCTCAATTGTTGAGATAGAGTGTGTCACGGAGAGTTGATTCAACCTCAACCCTCAATTGTTGAGATAAGGTGTGTTACGGAGAGTTTATTCAACCTCAAATCCTCAATTGTTTTGTTCCATTTCTATCAAGGTGCTCGATAGCTTTGTGCAGCTGAATTATGCTCACGCGCGTGCACACAGGCGAGCGCCGGCGCGCACACACATACGCACATACCATTACCACAATCAATGACAGCAACAACAACAACAACAACACATGCACGCACACCTTCGCTACCACCATCGCCATGACTATCACCACCACAACCACCACCAACAATGATCAACAACAATGAAACATTTTTTGACAAGACAAAAGGGGGAATCATATCTCCATAGGATCCGAACCTTAGTGGAAGTAATTTTTATCATCATCATCATCACTATCATCATCACTATCATCATCATCACTATCATCATCATCATCACCATCACCATCATCATCACTATCATCATCACCACCATCATCATCACTATCATCATCACCATCATCATCACTATCATCATCACCATCATCACCATCATCATCACCATCATCATCATCATCACCATCATCATCACCATCAAAATCATCATCACTATCATCATCATCATCACCATCATCATCACCACCATCATCATCATCATCACTATCATCATCATCATCATCATCATCATCACCATCATCATCATCATCACCATCATCATCACTATCATCATCACCACCATCATCATCATCACCATCATCATCAATCACCATCATCATCATCATCATCATCATCACCATCATCATCACTATCATCATCACCATCATCATCATCATCATCATCACCATCACCATCTTCATCACTGTCATTATCACTATCATCATCATCATCATCATCACTATCATCACTGTCATCATCATCATCATTTTTCAATTTACCCCTTTCTACATCACCTTTGAAAACTTTTACAAGATCGAAGAGTGGTTACAACTACTCCGTGTTATTTTGTTATTACACATATTATATGATTATGCATGTGTGTGTGTGTGTGTGTGTGTGTGTGTGTGTGTGTGTGTGTGTGCGCGCGCGCTCATGCTCGCGTGAACCCATTGCAATTATTTGAACCAGAAGTGGGATTTCTTGATTTATTGCTATTTCCTTTGCTGAAACCTTAGGTCTGATTGACATTGGACGGGAAACACACACACACACACACACACACACACACACACACACACACAAACACACACACACACACGCACGCGCGCGCGCACGCACGCGCGCACACACTCACACACACATACACACACTCACGCACTCTCTCTCTCCCCCTCTCTGTCTCTGTCTCTCTCTGTGTCTCTCTCTCTATCTCATGATGTGAATAAACCATTCCAATTCCAATTCTCTGACACACACACACACACACACACACACACACACACACAAACACACACACTCTCTCTCTCTCTCTCTTTCATTCAGACACGTGCGCCTTTTGAGATGTTGTGTATATGCTTTCCCCCTCGCTAGAAATTAAATACACAGGTGTGGTTGAACATGTTGGAGGAGGGAGGGGAAGGGTGGGAATATGTGGTTGAAAGAAAATTTGGAGAGCTTCGACCTATGGAGAACGGAGACCTTGGGGAACAATAGACACTTGGGGAACAGATACCTGGGGGGATCGTAGACCTGGGGGAACTGTTCTGGAGAAGAAACACAGACGTTGGGGGAATAATAGACCTTGGGGAACAATAGACACTTGGGGAACACATACCTGGGGGGAGCGTAGACCTGGGGGAACATTTCTGGAGGAGAAACACAGACGTTGGGGGAATAATAGACCTTGGGGAACAATAGACACTTGGGGAACACATACCTGGGGGGAGCGTAGACATGGGGGAACAGTTTTGGAGGAGAAACACAGACGTTGGGGGAATAATAGACCTTGGGGAACAATAGACACTTGGGGAACACATATCTGTGGGGAGCGTAGACATGGGGGAACTGTTCTGGAAGAGAAACACAGACGTTGGGGGAATAATAGACCTTGGGGAACAATAGACACTTGGGGAACACATACCTGGGGGGGAGCGTAGAATACTGGGGGAACATTTCTGGAGGAGAAACACAGACGTTGGGGGAATAATAGACCTTGGGGAACAATATACACTTGGGGAACACATACCTGGAGGGAGCGTAGAATACTGGGGGAACAGTTTTGGAGGAGAAACACAGACGTTGGGGGAATAATAGACCTTGGGGAACAATAGACACTTGGGGAACACATACCTGGAGGGAGCGTAGAATACTGGGGGAACAGTTCTGGAGAAGAAACACAGACGTTGGGGGAATAATAGACCTTGGGGAACAATAGACACTTGGGGAACACATACCTGGGGGGAGCGTAGACCCGGGAGAACGGTTCTGGAGAAGAAACACAGACGTTGGGGGAATAATAGACCTTGGGGAACAATAGACACTTGGGGAACACATACCTGGAGGGAGCGTAGACCTGGGGGAACATTTCTGGAGAAGAAACACAGACGTTGGGGGAATAATAGACCTTGGGGAACAATAGACACTTGGGGAACACATACCTGGGGGGGAGCGTAGACCTGGGGGAACATTTCTGGAGGAGAAACACAGACGTTGGGGGAATAATAGACCTTGGGGAACAATAGACACTTGGGGAACACATATCTGGGGGGAGCGTAGACATGGGGGAACAGATCTTGAAGAGAAACACAGACGTTGGGGGAATAATAGACCTTGGGGAACAATAGACACTTGGGGAACACATACCTGGGGGGGAGCGTAGACATGGGGGAACTGTTCTGGAAGAGAAACACAGACGTTGGGGGAATAATAGACCTTGGGGAACATTGCCCTGGGGGGAACTTAGACTCGGTCTGAAAGTAAGTTAGGGGAACATAGACCTAAGATAAACATCACAGACCTGGGTGGAGCATATTATAACAAGACCTTGGCGAACAGAAGGATTCGCTATGGAAGGCCAGTCAACTCGAACGTACGTATGACCTAGGAACCGTAAGGACCAGAAATGAAACAACATACACGTGCAAAGCATAATTATTAATTATGAGGGTCGTCAATTAGCGGACCAGCTGTTGCGAGGCCACAACAGGAACAAAACATTCGGAAGGGGGGTGGGGGTGGGGGTGAGGGGGGGGGGGTTAGAAGAGGAAGAGTGATGGAGAGTGGGAGAGAGAGAGAGAGAGTTCGGGGATAGAGGGAGGGTGAGAGGAGAGGGAAGGGGGATGGGGGAGGGGGGAAGGAGAGAGAGAGAGAGAGATCGAATTGAGGAGAGAGAAAGAGAGAGAGAGAGAGCGACAGAGAGAGAGAGAGAGAGAAATGGAGGGAGGGATTGAAAAGAGAAGGGAAGAGATGGGGGGAGGAGGGGGAGGGATGGGGGAGGAAAGAGAGAGAGATTGAATTGAGGAGAGAACGAGAGAGAGAGAGAGAGAGATGGAAATGGAGGGAGAGATTGAGAGAGAGAGCAGGAGGGAGAGAGAGAGAAGGGAGGGAGGGAGGTAGGCAGAGGGAATGAGAGGGGGGACGGAGAGACAGAGTGGGGGTTAGAGAGAAGGGGAGAGAGAGAGGGGGGGGAGAAGGAAGGGGAGAGAGAAGGGGGGAGAGGGGGAGGGGGAGAGGGAGGGAGGGGGGCAGAGAGAAGCGAGGCACGGGCTTATCAACAGACATGCATAACGTCAGTTTGGGTTGTTTATTTATTTGTTTTCTACGAGCTGATAATCACACAATACATGAACACTAGCCAACTGATATCTGCAGAGAGAGGGCAGGGAGAGACAGAGTGAGAGGGGGAGGGGGACTGAGAGAGAGGGGGGGGGGCAACAGAGAGAGAGAGAGAGAGAGAGGGAGAGATGGATGGGGGAGGAAAAGAGAGAGAGAAAGTGAGGGAGAGAGAAAGGAGATAGGGAGGGAGAGAGATAGAGGAATTGAGGTGATAAGGCAGGGAGGGGGAGAGAGAGAGGGGGGGGCGAGAGAGAGAGAGAGAGAGAGAGAGCTAATAATGATCACCATGGTTATAATACGGATCAGCTCTGGTCATAATGAGAAAAGTGAGAAAAGGGACCGGAGGAAACCCGACCCATGTAAATTACACATTGTGATACGATCAATGGCGACGGAATGAAAGCATAAATAACCCATGTACAATTATTAACTCTGCCCTGTGACAGAGCGCCCCGAAAGGAATACAGTTTGAGTGAGTGAGCGTGTGCATGCTCGCTGTCTACACCAAGTCAGTAACTTGTGTGTTGACCTGTCACTGACTTCACAGTCTTCATGTGGTTGATCTCAGTTTTAAACCCCCCTTCCATGGGATACCCATTATTATATGACACAGTATAAAGTATATCTCAGTACATGAAAAGATCCAACGAGATGTGCCGGTGAGCTGAAGTTTGGTCGGAGCTCTCTTGCCCTGTTATAGAAGGGCGCTCTGAAAAGAAGTATGGGTCCCATCCTTCGTCTTAACAAGTAAATTACCACCCTGTAATTTCATCGGATTCTAAAAGCTTTCTATGTATGTATGTATGTATGTATGTATGTATGTCTCTCTCTCTCTCTCTCTCTCTCTCTCTCTCTCTCTCTCTCGGGGATCGTGAGAAAGATGGTGACGAGTATGCAGGTTGGGTGAAAAGCTCTGCTTTCTGCTGCTGCGTTCACTCGTATGCACACGAGTGGGCTTTTACGTGTATGACCGTTTTTACCCCGCCATGTAGGCAGCCATACTCCGTTTTCGGGGGTGTGCATGCTGGGTATGTTCTTGCTTCCATAACCCACCGAACGCTGACATGGATTACAGGATCTTTAACGTGCGTATTTGATCTTCTGCTTGCATATACACACGAAGGGGGTTCAGGCACTAGCAGGTCTGCACATATGTTGACCTGGGAGATCGTAAAAATCTCCACCCTTTACCCACCAGGCGCCGTCACCGTGATTCGAACCCGGGACCCTCAGATTGACAGTCCAACGCTTTAACCACTCGGCTATTGCGCCCGTCGCAAGAAGGAGACGAGGAGATTGTCTGCAGCAGTGGGGGACGTTGACAGATCAGATCTCGTCTATGACGACAGAGATCGACAGGCTGGGAGAGTTCTCCAGGCGGGACAACCTTCGTCTGTTTGGTGTACCACAGAGCGCTAACAGGGAGGACTACGACACGTGTGCCCGTGCTGTCACCGACACCCTCAACAGTGTGCAGGATCCCAAGACGTGGTGTGAGGAGAACTTTTTTTTTCTGCCCCATCATCTGCACCGTTTCAGTGGCATTACTCCCACGCCGCTCATTTAGATTTCCCCATACACGACCACACCCGAGTTCGTCCGTCGGCAGTCCACAGGGAACCATCGTTGTTAGGTCGCCAGGAGGACAAACACCAGAGGAGACCCTGCACTGCTGCTGAGTCACTTCGGTGGTGTTCAGTGGTGCCTGTTCTGATTTAACGTACTTAGGACACCACCTACTAAGCCCCCTACTAACGACAATAATGGCTTAGTCGCGGAGCCAGACTGAGTGAGCGTCCCTCCCAGAGAGGAGACCGTGTGAGGAGGACTTTGCCAGGGCGCACCGTGTGGGTCAAGCCACAGGCGATCAACCCAAACCCATGATCGTCAAGTTCAGACAGTGGCGAGACAAAACGTCAGTTTTAACTGACAAAGACTATCGGGCCAAGCTGGAAGAGAAAGGGGTGCGGGTTGCCAGCGACCTGACCAGAAGACAGGCCACGATCGTCAGCCAGGCGAGGAAGGAGGGCAAAGCAGCCTACTTCGTCAAGGGCAAGCTGACCGTCGGCCCCAGGAGACCTGACCCCAGAACCTTCGCGGAGGTGACGGCGGCGACCACTGCAACAGGAAGGGGGCGTGTCCGATCAGCTGATCGGGAGCCTGTGCAACAGTGTCACACCAGTGACATACACACGGCGGGGATTCCCCCCGCGTTCATCACGTGACCGTGACGCAGGGGGATTGGTGCGGGCAGTGACGTCAGTACATCACCAGGACTGTCCTTTTATAGCTCTTACTTAGATAGTGATGAAGAAAATGAGTTTGGGTTTCGTTCTTCTAAAGATAAGATTATTGTTCAGTTTGGATCATCTCTCCTTGACTTTTGTTTTATGTTTGATTTAGTCATTGTTAATGGTAATTGCAAAGGAGATGATGATGGTGAATTTACTTATGTGTCGATAGTTTTAACATGATAGAAACATAATGTAGAATAAAATATAAGATCCATAACTCAATTTAGATTGGTAAATAACCAAAAAGAGGCTCGGTTGCAAAGTTGGTCATATATTCGAATTACTTAGTGTTATGCATGAGTATTATATGGAACATGTTTTATTAATATCGTGGGTGTGAATGTATGAATGTTTATGCGTTTATGAATATGTACTTATTTGCTTGTTATTTCCCCTTATTTTTCGTTTTGCTTTTTCTTTTCGTCGCTTGCTAAAATAAGCTGAATAATCCCCCTTGGCACTAGAGCTGTAAAACGCTATATTTGCCAATAAAAAAATGTCATTCTGTGTGTGTGTGTGTGTGTGTGTGTGTGTGTGTGTGTGTATGTGTGTGTGTGTATTTAATATATTGATATATTTAACATTGGCGAAATGTGTTACGAAGAATATTATGTGTTCAGTAAAAGAACATCGGGGACGTTTGACTGGAATGAATGTTATATAAGTATCCATCATCATCATCATTATTATTGTTATTGTTGTTATTACTATTGTCTTCTTCTTCTTCTAATGATCATCATCATAAACAGCATCATCACCATCATCATCTTTATTATTATTGTTGTTATTATTATTACTGTTATATTCTTCTCCTTCTTCTGCTCATCATCACCATCATCATCGTCATCATCATCATTACCAAAAGCCAGAATATTCATAGCTCAGTGCTGACGTCCCAAAACAGCAAGTACGCACGCTCAAACCGCAGTTCGTTCGGGTCAACCCTCAAGAAATAGGGAGGAGCTCCGATCAAAGCTTACCTGACAGGTAAGGGAATAGGCGTCTTAAAATGCACTTTATCATTATTATTATTATTAAGTCTCCTTTAATGTTCCAGTCACACTGTGATCCGATCGCTGGCGGACCGAGACTACGACCCATCTCATTACACTTAAGACGATCAGGTGCTGGAAGAGGAATCAAACCGCGAACCCACGAAACACGTGCAGCCGATGCGCGCGCAGGCCCTGTGGGGTGGTGGGGGTAGGGTAGGGGTGATGATGGTGGGGTGTGTGTAGGGGGTGGGATGATGGTTTGATTAGGATGGTGGAGTTCAGCGTGGAAAGGTTTGGAAACACGGTTTAGAACAAACAAAAATTCGTCTAGGCTCTTCCGTCCGAGTAATGCAACTGGTTAGGTCCCGCGGGTCTCTGCAAAATGTTTATTTCCCGTCCATTCTGCAATGTTGTTAGTCCATCGTTTTGTTTTGTTTGTTTGTTGTTTGTTTGTTTGTCTGTTGCTTTTGTCTTCTCTATCAGTCTCCTTCCGTTGACGGTTTTAGCAAGGCCATTGACTTTTGGCACAAGGCCAAATTACGAAAAAAAAATGATTAGAAATTTCGAAAAATGAATTTTGAATCATAGATACATGTAAAGCACGCCAACAAAACTGTTGAAAACGTTCAATCAATTCGGTAATTGTCTCATTTGTGTTATCAGGTTGCTGTTTTTCGTTTGCTGCGAGAATAGATAATTGAAAGCTTGATGGATTATTGCAGGATTTTGATGCTATTTGTTTGCCTCTCTTTTATTTATTATTATTATTATTATTATTACTACCTTTTTATATTATAATTATTATTTATTTATTTATTTATTATTTATGTACGCTTATAGTTGACTTCATCAAGTTTTTGGGCCTTATACATATTATTAGTAGTGGTAGTAGTTTTTTGCTTTTGTTTTTGTTTTTCTCAAGGCCTGACTAAGCGCATTGGGTTACGCTGCTGGTCAGGCATCTGCTTGGCAGATGTGGTGTAGCGTATATGGATTTGTCCGAACGCCGTGACGCCTCCTTGAGCTATTGAAACTGAAACTGCCTCTGATTTCTCTATATTTAGGACCCAATCTAAAAATCGTTGCAAGATGTTATGTCAATGGAACACCATTAATTCTTTTAAAATAGATATTGTCAGAAAATAGCGTTTGTTGTGTTTTCAAACGTGAAATCACTGATTGCCTGTTCAAAGAGGAAGACATCAAGGAACTCCACATAATGAAAGAATATATTGTTTTAAAATGTAAAATTTGGAGATCCTGTTGATGAGTATCGTTATATTTTAAGTGTTCCTTTTTTTCTCCTTATTTATAGAACACCGAAGTATACATCTGACTTTTTGTTCAGACGTCCAAAAGGTGCAGCTATTCCATACATTGTTTCAGACATAATTGATAACTTTGGAAACAGAATATTTCTTCAAACATTTACTGCATTGATTTGTATAACTATGTTCACAAGCCGTTTTCAATGTAAACCAAAGCGAATGACACAATAATTGATCAAAACAAAATGATACATCATTGTTCACATACTTCAGCACGATATTTATAAGCTGTTTGTTAGCTTGATGTTGTCCACAACTTCCCCCCCCCTCCCAGCCCCCCCCCCCTTCCACCCACCCCTCGTAACAGCAAACGACCCCCCCTCGCCCCCCCCCCCCCCAACCCCCCCCCCCCCCCCGCGATCCTCCTAAATAAACAGCAACCATAACCCCGAAGGAAGAACAGTTCACAAACACCCCCCACATCCCTACCACACAACACAACACTTACAACCCCACAACATAAAGAAACCTGACTACCACCCCCCCTACACACACACACACACCCTCTCCCCACCTCCCCTCTCCCCCAACGAAACAACTTGACCTTAACAGCACTACAGCCAACACGTCGTTGAACTTCACAACATCGCCTACCCCCCTCATTGTTGCTGTTTATGTGTGCTAATGCCCTGGTTTAGCATCCTGAATTATGATTACACCTATTGGTTACGTTTCATTGGTTTGTGTGACCAAAAAAAAGAAGAAAAAAAAGCAAGATGGTGGCACGTGAGTTCAGTGACTGAATACGCATAACAATTGAGTAGTATTACGTAGAAAAAAACACAAAACAATACAATAAATAAATAATTTTTTTTAAAGCACGTCGAAATCCCCTGAAAATGGGTCACATCATCTACCAAATGGTAATGATAATTATCGTTTGATCCATGCACAAAACACTTGCCGGCAGAACAGCTAGCTTCCTGAATTAGGGACGCTAAAAATTTGGACTTCACCAATGTGCTTGTTGGTTGTATGTGTGTTATGGGTTTCTTTGTGACCAAAGACTTGTTTTAACTCTCTCCATACGAACGGCGAAAGAGACGACGTTAACAGCGTTTCACCCCAATTACCATCATCAAAATATTGCAAGCGGAAGGCTCTTATACTGAAGAGGTGAATATTGACAAAGAATACCACAATTCTGACGACGGAAGCTAAAGGTTGGGTCATTCAGACACCCACTGGACATCCGAGGGGTCTGTGTAGAGGACAAGAGAGGACTGGCCGTACTGAGTGAGTTAATTTAAACT
>NC_134892.1:6571953-6579453 GCF_041734735.1 Babylonia areolata | reverse complement strand
TTATAGAGGGAAAATGTTGCCAAAGAAAACAAAAGGGTTTGTTGTGGGTTTTTTTTCTCCTGTGCCAGTGGACAAGTAATAATAATAATAACGTACATTTATGTAGCACCCTTTCTCTCTAAGTACCGCAAATTCAGCGTACACATGAGCATCCACGTATTGTGGTGGGAGAAAAAAAATGTCCCTAAAGGAAAACAAAAATATTTTTTTCCTTTTTGTTTTAAAGATTCTGAAGGGGTTTAATATCTTTTTTTTGTCCCTTTTGAGGTGTAAGGATACACTAACAATGCATGCATATTGAATAACAACTTCAGTCCAGCAATGTCAACCGAAACAAGCAAAACACACACAAACACCAACACACACACACACACACACACACACACACACACACACACACACACACACACACACACACACACACACACACCACCACCACCACCACCACCACCGACAACAACAACAACAAAACCAACGATGGTAATGGTAATGATAATAGTAATAATACTACTGCTGCTGCTGCTACTGTTACTACAACTACTACTGCTATAATCCATAATTATGATAATGCACATTTGTATTGCGCTTTCGCATTATTGCATACACTCCTTACAAAATATCTGCTTCTTATCTTTCCAGTGTTGGTGGCCCAGTACATAAACTACGACGAGACCGATGACAATAATGATGATAATAATGATACTAATAATACTAATGATAATAATCATAATCATAATGATAACAACAACAATAATAATAACAATACTACTACTACTACTACTACTACTAATCACGAACATTTGTTTAGCGCTTATGCATTATGTATTACACACACTCCTCGCAAAACGGTCATACACGTAAAACGTTACATGTATGTCTGAGTGTGTGTGTGTATGCTTGAAACCTGATTGAATGACACAGGAAACGAATGATGAGCGCCTAATGACAGGCCAGTCAGTCTACCCAGGTAGGCAGCCGGCTGTGCAAATGACCCTCGAGTTTGTGAAGCGCTTAGAGCTTGAGGATAGGCGCTGCATAAGTATCCATTATCAAATCAAGTCAGAAATGAAAATTTTGTTTTTTCCATTGTTTTTCCAGTGTTGGTGGACCAGTACAGAAATTACGACGTTCAGCTGAGTGACAAGTGGGTGATTCGGGGCAACACTGCCGTGATGCGCTGTCTCATCTTCCCCACCTATGTCAAGGCGCACGTGGAGGTTACCGGGTGGACCCAGAGCACCAAGAAGATCTACCCGGGTACGTTTCAACTTCCGTTCGGGTGGTTTGGGATTGGTGGTGGTGGTGAGGGTGGTGGTGGTGGTTGGTGGTGGTGGTGATGATGAATGTGTACAGTGATGATAATGCTACTACTACTGCTGCTGCTGCTGCTGCTGCTGCTGCTACTACTACTACTACTCCTGCTGCTGCTACTACGACTACTAATTTTACTACGATTACTAGTGCTTCTACATCTACGATTACCACTACGTCTACTGCATATACTACCACGTCTACTTCTACTTCTCCTCCTCCTTCTCCTCTTCCTTCTCCTCCTCTTCCTTTTCCTTCTCCTCTGCCTTCTCCTCCTCCTTCTCCTCCTCCTTCTCCTCTGCCTTCTCCTCTTCCTTCTCCTCCTCCTCCTCCTCCTTCTCCTCTGCCTTCTCCTCTTCCGTCTCCTCCTCCTTCTCCTCTTCCTTCTCCTCCTCCTCCTCCTCGTCCTCCCCCTCGTCCTCTTCTTCCTTCTCCTCCTCCTACAACAACAACAACTACCACTACTATTACAACTACTACCACATAGCAACAACAACGGCTATGACAACGGTAGTGGCAACAACAACAACTACTACTACTACAACTAGAACTTCTACTACTACAACTACAACAACTACTACTACCACCTGTCCAGTCCTGCTGAGGAAGAGAAAAGAATTAGTCTGCTGGACAGATCAGGACTCTTGATACTACTACTACTGCTACTGCTGCTGCTGTTGTTGTTGTTGCTGCTACTACTACTACCACTACTACTACTAAGAAGAAGAAGAAGAAGCAGGAGGAGGAGGAGAAAAAGAAGAATAAGAATAATAAGAAGAATGGTGATGGTGATGGTGGTGATCTTAATGGTGATGCTGATGATAATGACAATAATCATAATGAAAATGATCCTACAATTGATAAATACAACTGATGCTTCTTCTTCTTCTTCTGCTGCTGCTGTTGTTGCTGCTGCTGCTGCTGATAACGATGACGAAGATGACGACGATATAGATGTCAGAAGCCTCTACTTTTCCTTCTCCTCCTCCTCTTCTTCTTTCTTCTTCTTTTAGTACTGCTGTTGCTGCTGCTGATTATGATGATGACGATGATAATGATAATTGTTACTAATGTTGACGACGATAATGGTAATAATCACGATGTTTATCAACGATGGTAACGACGACCATGACAACTGACTGACTACTACAAAGTTGATGATGATGATGGTGACAAGGATGACGATGATGATGACGATGATGACAACGATGATGATGGTGACGATGATGTCTGACCCACCACTCCTTGTACCCTGTTGCAGGGAACCGCGTCAGTATCTTCCCGGATGGTGTACTGCACATCCGAGACGTGAGGAACGAGGACCAGATGAGCATGTACACGTGCACCACGAGGAACGTGCTCACCAGGGATGAGAAGAGCAGCGGCTTTGCTTACCTCAGGGTGCACGGTGAGTGTGTGTGTGTGTGGGGGGGGGGGGGGGGGGGGGGGTTGGGGGGGGGGGGGGTATGTACACGTGCACCACTTGGAACGTGCTCACCAGGGATGAGAAAAGCAAAGGCTTCGCTTACCTCAGGGTGCACAGTGAGTGTGTGTGGGGGTGGTGGGTGGGGGTGGGGAGGTATGTACACGTGCACCACCTGGAACGTACTCACTAGGGACAAGAAAAGCAGAGGCTTCGCTTACCTCAGTGTGTGTGTGTGTGTGTGTGTGTGTGTGTGTGTGTGTGTTGGGTGGTTTGGGGAGGGGGTATGTTAGGGGGTGGGGGAAGTTGATGATGTAGGGGTGGAGAGGTTGTGTGTGTGTTGATGGTGGGTAATGGTCTTTCTTGGGTGTGTGTGTGTGTGTGTGTGTGTGTGTGTGTGGGAGGGAGGGGGGTGTCTTGAAGGGAATGTGGTGAGGTTGTGTGTGGAGGGATGAGGGTGGGGAGGGGGGGGGAGAGGACCTGTGTGTGTGTGTGTGTGTGTGTGTTTCGCTTGCTTACCTGCAGGTGCAAGGTGAGCTGCACATACCCAAGTCATACACCCGATTTGACACAAAAGTATGTGTCAACCCATCAGTTGTAGCAGAACAGAGCAGAACACTTCGAAGAAAAGACATCAAGAAATAAATGGGTAACACATGGGCATGATTCGGACTCCTGCAGTGATAATAACGATGATGATGATGATGATGCTGACGACGACGACAACGATGATGATAATGATGATGAAAGGCATCAAGAAATGAATGGGAAACACACTGGCCTGATGCTGGTCTCCTGTATATATAACAACAACGATGATGATGATGATGATGATGATGATGATGATGATGTCGGATGCGTCTCATTTTCCTCCTCCAAACCCTCCTCTTCCTCCTCCTCCTTCTTGTTCTTTTTTTTCTTGTTCTTCTTCTTCTTGATCCATTTCTTCTTCTTCTTCTTCTTCTTCTTCTTCTTCTTCTTCTTCTTCTTCTTCTTCGCCATCATCATCATCATCATCATTATCATTATTAACCTTCCTCCTTCTCCTCCTTCTTGTTCTTTTTCTTCTTGTTCTTGTTCTTGGTCTTGTGTTTCTTCTTCTTGATCCACTTTTTCTTCATCATCATCATCATCATCATCATTATCATTATTAACCTTCCTCCTTCTCCTCCTTCCGGTTCTTTTTCTTCTTGTTCTTCTTGTTCTTGGTCTTGTGTTTCTTCTTCTTGATCTACTTCTTCATCATCATCATCATCATCATCATCATTATCATTATTAACCTTCCTCCTTCTCCTCCTTCCGGTTCTTTTTCTTCTTGTTCTTCTTGTTCTTGTTCTTGTGTTTCTTCTTCTTGATCCACTTTTTCTTCATCATCATCATCATCATCATCATCATCATCATCATTATCATTATTAACCTTCCTCCTTCTCCTCCTTCCGGTTCTTTTTCTTCTTGTTCTTCTTGTTCTTGGTCTTGTGTTTCTTCTTCTTGATCCACTTTTTCTTCTTCTTCATCATCATCATCATCATCATCATTATCATTATTAACCTTCCTCCTTCTCCTCCTTCCGGTTCTTTTTCTTCTTGTTCTTCTTGTTCTTGTTCTTGGTCTTGTGTTTCTTCTTCTTGATCCACTTTTTCACCATCATCATCATCATCATCATCATTATCATTATTAACCTTCCTCCTTCTCCTCCTTCCGGTTCTTTTTCTTCTTGTTCTTCTTGTTCTTGGTCTTGTGTTTCTTCTTCTTGATCTACTTCTTCATCATCATCATCATCATCATCATCATTATCATTATTAACCTTCCTCCTTCTCCTCCTTCCGGTTCTTTTTCTTCTTGTTCTTCTTGTTCTTGGTCTTGTGTTTCTTCTTCTTGATCCACTTTTTCACCATCATCATCATCATCATCATCATCATCATTATCATTATTAACCTTCCTCCTTCTCCTCCTTCCGGTTCTTTTTCTTCTTGTTCTTCTTGTTCTTGGTCTTGTGTTTCTTCTTCTTGATCCACTTTTTCACCATCATCATCATCATCATCATCATTATCATTATTAACCTTCCTCCTTCTCCTCCTTCCGGTTCTTTTTCTTCTTGTTCTTCTTGTTCTTGTTCTTGGTCTTGTGTTTCTTCTTCTTGATCCACTTTTTCACCATCATCATCATCATCATCATCATCATCATCATCATTATCATTATTAACCTTCCTCCTTCTCCTTCTTGTTCTTTTTCTTCTTGTTCTTGTTCTTGGTCTTGTGTTTCTTCTTGATCCACTTTTTCACCATCATCATCATCATCATCATCATCATTATCATTATTAACCTTCCTCCTTCTCCTCCTTCCGGTTCTTTTTCTTCTTGTTCTTCTTGTTCTTGGTCTTGTGTTTCTTCTTCTTGATCCAGTTTTTCACCATCATCATCATCATCATCATCATCATCATTATCATTATTAACCTTCCTCCTTCTCCTCCTTCCGGTTCTTTTTCTTCTTGTTCTTCTTGTTCTTGGTCTTGTGTTTCTTCTTCTTGATCTACTTCTTCATCACCATCATCATCATCATCATCATCATCATCGTCATCATCATCATCATCATCATCATCATCATCATCATCATCATCGTCATCATCATCATCATCATCATCATCATCATCATCATCATCATCATCATCATCATCATCATCATCATCATCATCATCATCATTAACCTGTTCCCTTCCCCTCCCCACACAACAGACCCCCCGGCAGGCGGGGAGAAGCCGGTCATCAAGGAGACCATCGCCAGCCTGATCGCCCAGCAAGGGGAGACGATCGAGCTACCCTGCGTCAGCAGCCAGGCGTACCCTGTGCCGCGCTACGTGTGGACCAAGGACGGCACGGCGTTAAACATCGACCACAGGCACTACAGGCAGCTCGGGGGGAACCTGCTGCTGGTCAACACCACGGTCAAGGACACCGGAAGATACGTCTGCTCCGCCAGCAATGCGCACGGGACGGACAGGGCTGCCACTGCCTTGACTGTGTTCTGTGAGTGGTGATGGTGGTTTTGTGGGTTGTTTTTCTTTTTTGTTTGTTTTCCGGGGTTGAGGGGGTGTGGTGTGGGGTGGGGATGCGTGTGAAGTGAATAGAATATAACAGAATGGAATAGAATAGAACAGAATGTCATGAAATCTTGAAGTTTGTAAGACACAAGAACAAAGGAAAAAGTAATAGTGAAGTACTGGTGAAGGGATGTGTGTCTTGACCGTGTTTTGTGAGTCTTTGTTTTGTTTTGTTTGTTTTCGTGGGGTTGTGGTTATGGTGTGTGGGGGTAGGACGGGGTTTTGTGTATGGAGTATGTGTGATGGAGGGACCATGTTCTTTGAGTGTCGTTTGTTTGTTTTTCGGGAGCTGGTTTAAATAATCTTTAATCGTTCAACAGTACACGCGATTACAATGCAAACAAATACAAAGGGACATCAACATGCTTAAAGTTTATACTGTGCTCACAACGTTGCACTTCAATTTTAACATGACGGCTGATGAACCATTTTATCAATTGTATCAAATAACATTCATAAACAGTAAGTAATGAAATAATTAAATAAAACAAATAATACATAATATAGTAAAATAATGCTAATATCAATATTAACTTGAGATTAAATTTATTGTCACCAGAGGAATCGGCCTGATAGAAGAGAAACACGAAGGGAAAAAAAGAAATTTAGAAGAATGGTGGGTAAGGTGGTGGGGGAGGGGGAACAGAGGGGAGAGGAGAACTTGTAACAGATCATTGGCCAATCTATTCAACTTTGAATATTTGGTCAGTCAAATAAATCCAACACATATTTTACGAATAGAATCGTGTTGTACCCGTTCTTCACAATACTTTCTAAGTTAAAATCTATTTGAATCGGAGATAAACTGGTGAACAGTTTGAAATATGAATATATTTGTATCCCTCCATCCCTTTGACAGCCTCCCTGTCGGTGCACGTGGAGCCCGTCGAGCAGACAGTGGACGCGGGCAACGCCGCCGTGTTCAACTGCAGCGTTGCCGGCCATCCGATCCACCGGCTCATGTGGTACAAAGACGGCCAGCCATTGGTCAACAGCTCGCGCGTGACCTGGACGGCAGCCAATCCGCGACGGCTGGTGGTGCATGACGTCAGACGTCACGATCAGGGGATGTACCAGTGCTTCATCGGCAACGAGCGTCAGACAGTGCAAGGGGCCGCCCAGCTGTCTTTGGGGGGTGAGTGTGTGGGTGTGTGGGTGTTTTGGGGGAGCGGTGATGGAGGGTGGGGGTGAGGATGGTGGTAGTAGTATAGTACAATGTTGTCCAACACTACCGATTCAGTACCTTTGTAGCGGTGCGTTGCAGTATGATTCTATTCATTACAATGTAATGCAGTGCAGTGTAAAGGTATACAGTACAGCACAGTACGGTATACAGTACAGTGATAGTACAATACAATACAATGATGCAATGCGATGGAATGAAAAGTAAAACGATAAGATACAATACTTTATCTTGCTGAGACAATGAAAGTTAATCTGATTCTACAATGCAATACAGTACAATACAACACAATACAGTACAGTACAGTACAGTACCTATTTTATCTTCCTGATATTGTAAAGGTTATTCTGATTCTGATTCCACAGTCTGATGCAGTACAATGCAATAACGGCGCATCCCAACTTAAGATATGTTGGGATGGATGAGGGGGATCGGGGGACGTGGGGGATGTTGCCTTTGGGCAGGCGGATGGAGGAGTCTGAGAGT
>NC_134892.1:6564453-6566953 GCF_041734735.1 Babylonia areolata | reverse complement strand
TGAGACAGTGCAGAACGAGGACGCCGGTCAGTACACGTGCACTGCTAGCAACCGGGATGGCCAGGTCGTCAATCGCAGTGTGTTTGTTACCGTTGTGGGTACGTCTCTTTTCGTCATACTGCTGATACTGCTACTGCTGCTACTGTTGCTACTGTTGCTACTGCTGCTGCTACTGTTGCTACTGCTGCTGCTACTGCTACTGTTGCTGCTGCTGCTGTTGCTGCTACTGCTGTTGCTGCTGCTGCTACTGTTGCTGCTGCTACTGCTGTTGCTGCTGCTGCTGCTGTTGCTACTGCTGCTGCTACTGTTGCTGCTGCTACTGCTGTTGCTGCTGCTGCTACTGTTGCTACTGCTGCTAATACTGCTGATTTAATGCTGTTGTTATTGTTACTACTGCTGCTGCTGCTGCTGCTACTACCACTATTAATTATGATCATCAACATCATCATTGTCATCATGGTTAAAGTGATGATGATGGTGATGGTCATGATAATGATGATGATGATTTAATTAACATAATCTGCAGCAACAGCAGCAGCAGCATCATTGTTACATTATCACCACCATTATCATCATGATCAACCGCTTCCTCTTCTCCTCCTCTTCATGATTATCATCATCTTCTTCATCCTTTTCATTGACATCACCATCATTGTTACTCAGTAAAATCATCATCACCATTGACATCACCACCATCACCACCACAACCACCACCACCATAGTCACCATCACCACCACCACATTCACCACCACCATCATCACCACCACCACCACCATCATCACACCACCATCACCACCACAACCACCATCATCACCATTACCACCACCACAACCACAACCACAACCACCACATTCACCACCACCATCACCAACAACATCACCACCACCACCACCACCATCACCACCACCACCACAACCACCATCATCACCACCATCATCACCACCATCACCACCACCACCATCATCACACCACCATCACCACCACAACCACCATCATCACCATTACCACCACCACAACCACAACCACCACATTCACCACCACCATCACCAACAACATCACCACCACCACCACCACCATCACCACCACCACCACAACCACCATCATCACCACCACCATCACCACCACCACCATCATCATCACCACCACCAACACCACCACTGTCACCATTACTAATCAAAGGACTATCTCTATCCTTCCATCCCCCCACACCTCCACCCCTGACAGAACCCCCTGTGATCGACCCTTTCAACTTCCCCACCCGGAAACAAGGGGACCGGATCGTGGTGACCTGCGTCATCAGCAGCGGGGACCTGCCCATCACCATCACCTGGGAGAAGGACGGCAAGCCCATCCCCCACGACCTGGGGGTCATGATGCAGGTGGGGGTCTTTTGGGTGTGTGTTTGGGGGTGGAGGTGGGGTGGTAGGAGCCGGGGGGAATATTTGGAGGGGGAGGTCTTATACCTGCCCATCACCATCACCTGGGAGAAGGACGGCAGGCCAATTCCCCACGACCTGGGGGTCATGATACATGTGGGGGTCTTGGGGAGGGGGGGGGAGGGGGAGGGGAGGGTCGAGTAGGAGCCGGGGGAAATATTTGTAGGGGGAGTTCTTTTACCTGCCCATCAACATGAGTTGGGAGAAAGACGGCAAGTCCATAGCCCCCAAGACCTGGGGGTCATGATGCAGGTGGGGATCTTTTGGGTGTGTGTTTGGGGGTGGAGGTGGGGGTGGTAGGAGCCGGGGGGAATATTTGTAGGGGGAGGCCTTACACCTGTTAATCACCATCACTTTGGTGAAGGACGGCAAGTGCATCCCCTCCCCCCCCCCACACACCCCTCCTCCCCCATGACATGGGGGTCATGATGCAGGTGGGGGTCTTTTTTTTCTTTTTTTTTTCTCGGAGGGGGGTCTGGTAAGAGCCGGGGGGGGGGATATTTGTAGTGGGAGTCACTGACACTGTCACGGTCTACTTGCAGATAAGGGTCTGTACAATTCTACCACCTCCCTCCTTATTATATTAAACGCTTGTGTTTTTGGCAGATAAGTGTCATAACCATTCTACCATCCTCCTTATTATATTAAACACTGTGTTTTTTGGCAGATAAGTGTCATAACCATTCTACCACCACCCTCCTTATTTATGACACCTAGAACACACTGTCTTGGTAGATAAGCGTCTTAACCATTCGGCCACACACCTCCCTCCATGACACCTTGTACCCCCCCCGTACACGTTTCAGAAACTGGGAGCGTACTCCAGCATGCTGTCCATAGCGGACGCCAGTCCTAAACATGACGGTAACTACACATGTCACGCCAACAACGCGGCTTCTTCTGCCTCCTACACGGCTCCTCTTCATGTGGATGGTGAGTTGTGTGGGTGTGTGTGTGTGGGGGGGGGGGGGGGGGGGGGGGGGGGGGAGGGCGGGGTGGAGTGGGGGGGCAAGGTGTGTGTGTGTGTGTATTTGTATTTTTGTATTTGTGTTTCTTTTTATCA
>NC_134892.1:6551953-6554453 GCF_041734735.1 Babylonia areolata | reverse complement strand
CCGTGCACGTCAAGGCCTACAACTCCAAAGGCATCAGTCCTCCTTCCGACGACCTCCGGGTCTTCACGTTGGAGGATGGTGAGATTTGGTGTTTTTTTTTTGAGGGGGTGAAGGGGGGGGGGGGGGGGGTTGTGGGGGCTGGGGGGAGTTGGGGAGGGAGGAGGTGGTGGTGAGAGAGGGGGGGGTTAAGAGAGGGTAGTGGGGGGGGGGGGAGGATGTCTGTGCGTGTGGTTAATGGATGGGATTTGTGGGTGAATAGACGGGTGGATGAATGGGGTGAGTAGGTGAATGGACTGGTAGATGGATGGGGTGGGTAGGTGAATAGATGGGTGGATGGATGGGGTGTGTGGATGAATAGACGGGTGGATGGGTGGGGTGGGTAGGTGAATAGACGGGTGGATGGATGGGGTGGGTACGTGAATGGACGGGTGGATGGTTGTGAGGGGTAGGTGAATGGACGGGTGGATGGATGGGATGGGTAGGTGAATAGACGGGTGGATGGATGGCATGTGTGGATGAATTGATGGCTTGATGGATGGTGTGTGTGGTGGGTGGGTGGGGAGGGGGGGTGCTGCTGAAAGGATGGATGGATGAACGGGTGACGATGATGTTGATCCGACGATGGTAATGACGATGGACTGTCATCACAACTAATCAAACTTTTACTTTCTTCCCCCCCCACACCCCCCCCCCACACCCCATAACAGTACCCAGCCAGCCACCCAAGAACGTGCAGGCCACCCCTTTAAGCTCTCGCAGCATCCGGGTGGCGTGGTCTCCACCCCCTCTGTACACGCTGCACGGCATTCTGCAAGGCTACAAAGTGCTGTACAAACCTGTCCGCTTGGATGAAGGTAACAGTGTGTGTGTGTGTGTGTGTGTGTGTGTGTGTGTGTGTGTGTGTGTGTGTGTACACGTGTGTGTGTGTGTGTGTATGTGTGTGTGTGTGTGTGTGTGTGCACGTGTGTGTGTGAGTGTCTGTATTCTTAATATCAACAATAATAATAATGATAATAATAATAATGAGGATGATGATAATAATGATGAAGATGATGATGATGATGATGATGATGAAGATGATAATAACAACAATAACAACAATAATAAAAATACCAACCTGAACCCTGCATTTATTCTTGATAATAATGAAAATAATAATAATAATAATAATAATAATTATTATTATTATTATTATTATTTTACCACACCAATACCAATCCAAACCCTGACACGTATTCTTACTACTACTACTACCACTACCACTACAACAACACAACAAGAACAACAACGACTACTACAACTACTAAAAAAGAAGAAACTAAGAAACAATAACAATAATAATAATAATAATAATAATAATAATAATAATAATAATAATAATAATACCATTTCCTCACACACACCACCAGACGAGAGCGACGCCAACTTCGTGACTTCCTCCCGCCTGGAGGTGATCCTGTACAACCTGGAGCGCTACACCAACTACAGTATCCAGGTACTGGCCTACACCCGGAAGGGGGAAGGGGTACGCAGCGAGCCCATCTACATCACCACCCAGCAAGACGGTAAGCCACCCCGTTTTGCTATTGGTCATGCGTGTCAGAATTTTATTTTATTTGTATTGTATTTTGTTTTTGTTTTTGTTTTGTTTCTTAACCACAACAGATTTCTCTGTGTGAAATTCGGGCTGCTCTCTCCCCAGGGAGCGCGCGTTGCTATACTACAGCGCCACCCATTTTTTTTTGTTGTATTTTTTCCTGCTTGCAATTTCATTTATTTTTCCTATCGAAGTGGATTTTTCTTCAGACTTTTGCCTGGAACAACCCTTTTGTTGCCGTGGGTTCTTTTACGTGCGCTAAGTGCATGCTACCACGCGGGAACTCGGTTTATCATCTCATCCGAATGACTGGCGTCCAGACCACCACTCAAGGTCCAGTGGAGGGGGAGAAAATATCGGCGGCTGGGCTATGATTCGAACCAGCGCGCTCAGATTCTCTCGCTTCCTAGGCGGACGCGTTACCTCTAGGCCATCACTCCACGATAGTCAAGTGTTCTGCCCTAAATTTGGTGCACTGAGGAGGAAAAACCTGGCCCTGTACGGTGGAACTCCCCGAGAAGCTCTTGGGACCACCTGCTGCACTACAGAGGACGGCGGACTTCGCGCTGCAGACCGGGTGGACCATCTGATAGCATGACCTGGGGAACGCAGAAGAAGAAGAAGGAGAATGTAGTCAGTCGTATCCAACTATGACCATCAAAACAGCAGTGGAGAGCAACTGCTGTTCCAACTATCTGGGCTGGAATTTGATTATAGTGGAGAATGTCTTGCCCAAGTTGCATCCCCACTCTCTCGGCCAAGAGGGTTTTAGGGCAGTCGGCGTTGGGATGGGTTCCCCAGAAAGGCCAACTAGCCCCCAAGGCTGCAGCACTTAAAGCCAGTTGCTCTCTTGCCGCCTCCTAGTTTGAGAGTCATAATCGTTCACTCAAGACTAAGCTGTGC
>NC_134892.1:6516953-6534453 GCF_041734735.1 Babylonia areolata | reverse complement strand
TGTGGTGTGTGTGTGTGAACAAACGCTACCAACCAAAACGAACGAACAAACAAAACTGAAACCGAAAGTAAAACCATGTTGCGGTTTCCTAGAAAAACGACGGCCGAGGCCGCGGAGGGTGGAGCTGTCGAGCGACACCACGGAGTGTGAGGGCGGGGAGCTGAAGGAGAGGAGTCCTCCACGCAGAGTCAGGGGACGTCACCGGGGCAAGCAGCGCGGTCACGTGACCAACAAAAGGCAGCTAGGAACCACCTTTGTGCCTCGGTAAGGAAAGGAGTCGGTCGGTTGTATGTTTTACCTACATAGTTGTGATGTCGTTTGTTTGTTTGTTTGTTTATTGTTTATTGTTGTTGTTGATGGTATTCTTTTTCTTCACCATCTTCTTATGATGGTTGTGATGATGGTAATGATGTTGATATTCATGGTGATGAGGATGATGATGAGGAGAAGAAGAAGAAAGAGAGAGAGAGAGAGAGAGAGAGAGAGAGTGTGTGTGTGTGTATGCGCGTGCACGAGCGCGCATGCGTGCATAGGTTTGTCTATAAGAATGACTCGTACATTTCTCTGATTTTTGTATGTGTGTGTATAAATAAACACTGCAACGAAAACAAACGAACAACAACAGCAACATTAAAAAAAGGGGGAACCAACCCAGCAATGGTCCTAAACAATTGGCTGAGCAAGACATTGTGGCTTGATGCTTCTTTCACCTCATGTGAGTCGACTAACAATACAATACAATACAATGCAATACAATACAATACAGTACAATGTGATACAATACAATGCGATACAACGCAATGCAATACAATACGTCTTCATTCATCCATTTGGAAATTTATTTACCAATTTTTTTTTTTTAGTCTGCCTCCGGCTGTACATTACATTTTGACACAAACCCAAGCCCAAGACATGATTGTACACACGTGTGTGTGTGTGTGTGTGTGTGTGTGTGTGTCCTTGCTGCATTCTCCCCCACCCCCCTTTTGCAGGAGAGCCAACAGCCGGACGAGCACCACGAGCAGCGAGGAGGTGACCTACTCCTTCGGGGTGGGTGTGGGAGCTGGGGACAAGGGCGCCCCGGTCAGGCCCTACTCCCCGGCCTACAACAGCAGCCACCGGCCCCCGGCCTACCCCGCTGAGGGCTACGCCTACGGTGGTCCCATAGTGCCTATTGCCAAACGAGGTGAGTGGAGGAGGGAGGTACGTGGGGAGAGGGTTGGGGGGGGGGGGAGTGGGGGGGGGGGGGTTCTGTGCCATTTTGTTTATTGTCAAACGAGGTGAGTAGGGAACAGGGTGGGGGTGGGGGAAGGTGCCATATTGCCCATTGCCAAACGTGGTTCTGTCCCATAGCGCCTATTGCCAACGTAGTTCTGTTCCATAGCGCCTATTGCCAAACGTAGTTCTGTTCCATAGCGCCTATTGCCAACGTAGTTCTGTTCCATAGCGCCTATTGCCAAACGTGGCTCTGTCCCATAGCGCCTATTGCCAAACGTGGTTCTGTTCCATAGCGCCTATTGCCAACGTAGTTCTGTTCCATAGCGCCTATTGCCAAACGTGTCTCTGTACCACAGTGCCTATTGCCAAACGTTGCTCTTTCCCATAGTGTCCACTGCCAAACGTGTCTCTGTCCCACAGTGCCTATTGCCAAACGTTGCTCTTTCCCATAGTGTCCACTGCCAAACGTGGCTCTGTCCCATAGTGCCTATTGCCAACGTAGTTATGTTCAATAACGCCTGTTGCCAAACGTGGTTCTGTTCCATAGCGCCTATTGCCAAACGTGGTTCTGTCCCATAGCGCCTATTGCCAAACGTGGCTCTGTCCCATAGTGCCTATTGCCAAACGTGGCTCTGTCCCATAGTGCCTATTGCCAACGTAGTTATGTTCAATAACGCCTGTTGCCAAATGTGGTTCTGTTCCTTAGCGCCTATTACCAAACGTGTCTCTGTCCCAATGCGCCTATTGCCAAACGTGGTTCTTTCCCATAGCGCCTATTGCCAAACGTGGCTCTGTCCCATAGTTCCTATTGCCAAAGGAGGTGCGGTTTCTGTCCCATAGTGTCTATTGCCAAACACGGTGAGTAGAGGAGGTTTGTTTTTTCCAATAATGCCTATTGCCAGATGGGGTGAGGATTTCTTTCCCATAGTGCCTATTGCCACACATGGTGAGTAGAAGGGGGTTTCTGTCCCAAAGTGCCTATTGACAAACGTGGTTCTGTTCCCATAGTGCCTATTGGCAAACGTGGTTCTGTTCCACAGTGACTATTAACAAACGAGGTCAGAGGCTTAGTCATATTGTGTCTAATGCCAAACAAGATAGGGTTCTGTCACTACAGTGCCAATTGCTGAAATTGAATATGTCCCGTTGTGCATGTTGCTTAACGAGGACATGTTGTGTCGTGTAAACATTGTAAAGGTTTTATTTTACAATTGAAATTGATTGAGATTGTATTTCGAATTCTGATTCTGATTCCGATTCCGATCTCGAATCCGATTCCGATTATGAATCTGATTCCGATTCCGATTCTGATTCTGATTCACACACCCCACCATCTGTGACGGCTGTGTGTTGTTGAAAGATACAAGACAAGACTGCTTTATTCTCTCTTTTTCTTTCTCTCTCTCCTCTCTCTCTCTCTCTCTCTCTCTCTCTCTCTCTATATATATATATATATATATATAAGAGAAGAACCTGAGAACCTGTTGACATGTTTGCTGATGTGGTGCACTGTCGGTGCAGGTGGCAGAACGACACCCCACTGTAAACTTCCCCCGGACCAGCACGGGCCCATCCCCCAAGCGGCGATCGAGGAGCATCCCCCAGTGCTTCGAACCCTGGCCCCGGGCGTCCTGTCCAGTCCTGCTGAGGAGGAGGAGAGAATAAGTCTGCTGGACAGGTCAGGACACTTGTGTGATTGGGTTGGGACACGGGTACTTGAATACCGCCTTGGATTCATTTCATGTTAAATGGATACTTATTATAGCTGCCTATCCTCGGTCGGAAACCCAAGCTCTACACGCTTTACAAACACGGCCGGGGGGGTGGGGGGGTGGTCATTGTGCACAACAGGCTGCCCACCTGGGTAGAGCCGACTGACGGGCTGCCATTGGGCGCTCATCATTCGTTTCCTGTGTCGTTCAATCAGATTTTTCTTCAGGCACGCACACATACACTCAGACAAACGTGTAACATTTCATGTGTATGACGTTTTTTTTGTTTATTTCCCACCCACCCCCCGCCATGTAGACAGCCATACTCCGTTTTCGGGGGTGTGCATGCTGGGTATATTCTTGTTTCCATAACCCACCGAACGCTGACATAGATTACAGGATCTTTAACGTGCGCACTTGATCTTCTGCGTGCGTATATACTCATGAAGGGGGTTCAGGCACCAGCAGGTCTGCACATAATTATGTTGACCTGGGAGATCGGAAAAATGTTCAACCTTTACCCACTAGGCACCATTACCGAGATACGAACCCGGGACCCTCAGATTGAAAGGCCAACACTTTTACCACTCGGCTATTGCGCCGGACTTGGTTTGAATCCAAAAATCTTTAAGCGTTTTACTAACACGGAGTTGTGACCTATATGAGCAACCCTGCTCCTGCCATATGAGTTTAAAAAAAAAAAAAAAAGAAGAAAATAATGGGTGGCGCTGTACTGTGGCGACGTATTCTGTCTGTCCTCCTCCCCTTGGGGAGATCAGTCCCCGAACTTGACACTGATAAATGCGTTGTGACAAGGAGTAATACAGTACAATTCAGTACAATACAATGCAATACAACACAACACATTACAATACAATACAATACAAAAATACAGTGCAGTACAATACAGGACAATACAATACAATACAATACAATACAGTACAGTATAATACAACATAGCACATTATAGCACAATACAATACAATGCAATACAATACAATATACAAGTCCTGTGTATAGACGTGCCAAGGGATTGGAAATTGTATCAGTTCCAGAAAATGACTCATGTTCTTAGTCTGATTGCAACATAGTTTCACACCGTGGTGTGTGTGTGTGTGTGTGTGTGTGTGTGTGTGTGTGTGTGTGTGTTGTGGGCGCGCGTGCGCACGTGCAGACATTACCGACCAGTGCCCGAGGAGGACTCTGAGCTGGAGGCGCTGTCAGCCGCTGAGGGAGGGATGGACAAGGGCTACACGGATGACTTCACTATCGTCTAGCGACCCTGACCTTGACCCGGGCCATAGCCGAAGGGACATCACTCCCACCCACCCATCCCCCGGGATGTCCAAAGTTATGGACCCCTTGCGTGCGTGTTGTGTGAACTACACAACTTTATGGGCTGACTTCGCTGTCGCTTTTGACCGTGTGGGGAAAAGCACGCAGGAAAGAAAGGAAGGAAGGAAGGAATGGAGATAGAGACTGAAGAATCTATTTTGTAAGACTTTTTTGACAACATTTTTATGTGTGTGCGTCCAGAAAAGAGAAAAAAAAAAGAGAGAGAAAAACAACAAAAAAGGGTTTTATGCGATTTTTTTAATCGAATGGTCCACATCCTACAGATCAGTGCAGCTGAATGGGTTCTGTCCATGTGGAAATGTGGTAGTTAGTGATGGTGATGGATTTCCGCATGGCATTCGATGACCGATATGTGAAGAAGAAGAAGAAGAAGAAGTGAGGAGAAATGCGTGGCAATGGAATCTCACAAGGCGAGGCAATGTCCCCACAGCTTTTTTTTTTCTTGCTTTTTTTTTTTTTAAGTGGAGTGACGGACGACCTGTTGTTGTTCTCGATATGTGTGGTGATACATTCCTTCACACACACTTGTATTCACTGGCTTGCCGCCACAACAGGGGGAGGTTACTGACAACAAACAGAGTGTGTGGGAGAGAAAATAAAAAGAAGACAAACGCATCTGGTGTAAGAAAAACAACAACAACAACGTGAAACCTAGAATGTTACGGTCAGGTGTGTCATTGCCCAAATTGTTCCATAACAAAAAATTGCGTTACCTTGAATGGAGATGAACAAGGAGGTAAAGGTTGTGTTTTGTTGGCTTTTTTTCCCATTCTCCAAGTGCAAGGTCGAGTTTTCTGTGATCAGGGTGTAGCGGATTAGACGATTTGTTAACGAAAACAAACAGAAGTGTACTACTACAACTACTACTACTACTACTGCTACTAGTACTACTACTAAACATGGAATGTGAAGAAGAAAGAATCCTGTCGACGTGATACCAAACCAATCTATGAACCATGAAAGTGCAAATCGACAACTGAGATCTTCTCCGGTGAAGTCCCGAGTCTTGCACAACACCAGTCGCGTTCCACTGCCGAGAGGACCTGTCACGAAAAATGATCCATTGTCGCTACCCCCCGTCAAACCATCTCTGTGAACATTGTGTGTTTTTTCTTTGTGTCTTCGCGTGAACGAGATAGATTAGATTCTCAATCTAGATGCTTCATGCTTGCAAGCGCGTTTGAAGACCTGCTTAAACTACAATAACAACAGACAACAGACGAGTGATTTCTTACTCTTCAGTCGTGATCATCTGTGGATGACACCACCAGAGGCTATAGTATGTTGTATGTCCCTTCGGCTGAGAGCTGGGGGGGAAAGCCATTGAACAGGAACAGGGACAGACAGAAGTGTGTGTGTATGATGAATGTGTGCTGCTAGCATTTTGCCAAATTCGGAAACTGAGCACTGTCAAGGAAGACACAATGCATCTTTTTTCAGTTTTCCCCTTCTCATCTTTGCAAACGGAGGTGGGGTGGGGGTGAGTGGGGGTGTGGGGGTGTGAGTTACGGACGGACAGACAGACAGGCAGACAGATAGGCTAGGCAACAGCAGCGCTGTTTGCCTCATCTGTGTACAATAAAACTAACGTCGTCTTCTTTTGCTACTACTGCAACTTTCCAGACACCCTTTTTTTTTTGTTGTGGGCGTGACGAAGCTTGTGTTACCTTGTTACGATCATGTGTTGTGGACGCTGCAGAAACAAAAAAGAGAATCCATTCATAACTGCATACTGCCCGCCCCCCCCACCCCTCCCCCATCCCCCCGCACCCCTCCTCCCCCCCTCCCACCTCACCCCCCAAAAAAGAAGGAAAACAGGAACAACGTTGGCATCGTTTGTACCTGTTGGATGAAAAGGAGAAAAAAAAAATCATCAATCATGATTCGTATACATAGTGTCTGTGCACGCCTGTAGCAGCTAACAAATGTCTTGCGGGGGGAGCGGGGGAGGGGGGAGTTGTGCGGGGGGGGGGGGGGAAGGCTGTGGCTCCTCCCCTCCACCCCCCCATCCCCATCCCCCCGCTGCTACTGTCCATCATAGCGATATCGTGTGCTTCTTTCACACCTCGCACACACCCATTTGGGTTGGAGCCCCGCCCCCCTCTGCCTGTCAGTCACGGTGAAGCCCCGCCCCCACCGAGGGGAGGGGGGGTGGGTGGTGAAGGGGGCGTGACCTGGGCTTGTTGCCCACCTGTGACGACAACCGATGAGGTGGGAGTTGGGGATTGGGGGTGGCAGGGGGGTTCGGGGGGGCGTGGGGGGGCAATCCTGTGTCCGGGACTTGCTGCCTTGGTCCTGGTACTGTACTGTCGTCGTCATGGCAACAAGAGAGACTGTCTTGTCTCCAGTCTGTTCCTCAGTGCAACAGTGAGTGGGCCGCTCCGTCTCACTGACGGTCACCGTTGCAGAGACCAGCTAGTGCCACCACCACCACCACCACCACCACCCACCCACCTACCACCACCATCACCAACATCATCAGTAGCCAGCTTCGTCACCACAATAGTGGACTGTCTACGCGAGCGACGTTTTTGCTTCTTTTCTTTTTTTTTTCTTGCAGCAAAATGGTTGCTTTGTTGACTTTTTTTTTTTTTTTTTTTGAAAGAAACATAAACGGCAGCATTTTCACTACAATTACCAACGGCCGGCCAGACCCTGTCAGACAGTTTCACGTTCCTTCCGTTCAGTCATGGAGAATAGACAAGCACACGTTCGTACGAATCGTTGGTTGGCTCATCAGTCGTTTCGTTCATTCGTTGGTTTTCAGAGCCAACCAGCCACTGAGCAGAGCAAGGTTTCTTCTGGCGTCATTCGTCCCTCCCTCCCTCCCTCCCGCCTTCCTTCCTTCCTTCCTTCCCTCTCTCTCCCTCCATCCTCCTCCCTCCCTCTGAACCCACCACCCTCCCTCCTCTTCCCCTCCCTCCCTTCCTTTGTTCCCCACCTCGCCATTGTTGGCTTTGGTTGGTAGTGTTCTAGGGGGGGGGGGGGGGGGGTCGAGGGGGCATGGGGGGTGGAGAAGGGAGCGGAAGAAAGGATGGTTGATTGATTGATTGATTGATTGACAGAGAGGGACACCGTGTGTTATTGGGCAAAGAAAGACCGACAGAGAGAGAGAGACTTGAGAAACAGTGAGTTAGGCCAGGGTGTTGAAGAACCAGGGACCATCCAGGGTGTGTGTGTGTGGGTGGGTGGGTGGGGGGGGGGGGGGAGAGTGTGCGTGCGTGTGTGTGTGTGTGTGTGTGTGTGTGTGCGTGCGTGCGTGTCCCAGCCCCAGAAGACGCAGGGAGTGTGTGGGTGAGGGATTTCCATGTGCCCCAACCCCCCAGCCCCCCCCCCCGCCCCCCCCCCCGCCCCCCCCCTCCCGCCACACACCCCGCCCTGCCCCTCCCTCTCAATCTAGACGGCCCCCACCCCTACCCCCACCCCCATCTCTTACTTCCACCCACTCAGGCAGTGTGGGTGATGATAGGAGGGGGCGGGGTGAGGGGGGAGGGAAGGGTTTGGTTCTCTGCCCAAAGATGCCACTACCACTGTTGATATGAGATTGCATGAAGACTGGCTGTTAACAAAAGAAGAAAAAAGAAGAGAGAGAAAAAACAAAAAAAAAACAGTCTGTCTGTGTCTTGCCTTTGTACGCCGCCACTTTAATTTGGTGTTGAACAATGACAAGACAAAGACATACAGATGACAAGCTAGGCAACGGTGTACTTTGTTTTAACTATAGTAAAAAAAAAAAAAAAAAGTTACATAACGAGTTATATAACACAAAAAAATCCCCTCCTCACCACCACCACCACCACCTGTCTCTCAACCCCCCAATACACCCCCACACCCCACCCCTTTCCTCCGCCTCCCCCAAAGCCCCCCCCCCCCCCCCCCCCCGACCCGCCCCCCAAATCCCACTTCCTAACCACCACCATCTCACCCCCAGCTTCCTGGAATCCTTCAAACCTTCTTGAAGAAGTAGCAAGAAGAAAGCGGAAACGACAAAAGACTTTTCTGTCAAAAAAAGGATAGAGAGGCACGAAATTCACGTGCAGTGCAGTGCAGCACTTTGTCCAGGGTGCAGGAACGACAAGAGAAGGAGAAAAAAAAAGAAAAAAAAAAGAAGAGACAGAGAGAGAGTGAGAGACATACAACTAATCGAAAGAAAAAGGATGACGTTTTGATTGGAAGGAGAGAGAGAAAAGAAAAAGAAAAAGCGTCACTGTACAGTGAAATGTGAGAGGAAATACCTTTTTTTTTTCTTTTTCTTTTTTTTTTTTTTACTGATGGGGGCTCACGGTGGTGAAAACTATTTTTAAAAAAATACAAGAAAAGGGAAAAAGACATCTCTGAGGTAGAATTACTACTACATCTGTGTAGCAAAGCTGTGTTGAGCATACTACATCTTGACTGCTACGTACCACTGTTTGGATTCTATATACAAACAAAAGACAAAAACAAAAACAACAAAAAAAGAGGAGAGAGAGAGAGAGGAAAAACAGCAAAAAAAACAACAAAAAAACAACAAAGAAAGAGAAAGACTGGCCATTGTACATGATTGAGCCAATGTTGTTGTTGTTTTTAAACAAAACAAAACAAACAACAACAACAAAAAATACAGTTGTGGATGTCATGTAATGTAATGTATTCATGTCAGTGATGTTATTTTCAAAAGTGTGAACACTTTTTTTTTTTTTTCTTTTTTGGAAATTCTTCCCTACTATGCAGGAGGCTTTTTTTTTCTTTTTTTTTTTTTTACTGAAAAAAATCGTTGGACGTTTTTGTTTTTTTTTACCAAATGAAATGCGCTTTTTTTTTCCTTTTTTTTTTTGAGGGAGGGTGGGGGGGCTTGGTTGGTTGGTTGAGAAATCCATTCATCCAAAACTTCTTTATGAATGAAAATCCATCCTCTTTTTTTTCCGTCTTCACTGCCAAACTAGGAGATAAGAACAACAGCTTGGTAAAACACGTTGCAGCTCTTTATCAATATCATCATCCACCCCCATCATCATCATCACCATCATCATCATCATCACAGTGTCGTCATCATTGTCATCATCATCACCACCACCACCACAACTACTCGTGTTTTGTCCCAGAATGATGTTTGTTGTTGGCAATGATTATTGAGTTTGAATTGATCATTCCAGTATGGGCAGGTTGTGCCACCTAGAATAGAATAGAAAAAAAAAAGTCAGATGAATTTGAAAATAAAAATCATGAATCTAGAGTCAGAGCAAAGAACAGATTAAACAAAGAAACCCGTCGTAATCATATCTTTACAAAAAACAAACAACAAGAAAGAAAGCCATCTTAATCATATCCGTCTGAAAATTTGTTTTTAACTTATTTGACTGTTGCTTTGTGTCTGTTGACGTGTTCGTTTCCTGAAATTTATTTATTTATTTATTTATTTATTTATTCATTGGTTGTTTTTATGTTTGTGTGCTTACAGTTGATTTTGTTGGTTTTGTTTTTTAATATATTATTTTCCTTTAGGATATGGGTGGGGAGGGGGGCGAGGTAGGGGGTTGGGGGGGGGGGGGGGGAGGAGGATGGATGTCGAAGATGGAAATAAATTTTTGTCTAACTTTAGTCTGCATCATTCAGAAACCTTTCCTTGCTTCAAATTTGAACGAACACAGGGTTTGCGGACAGTCGCTTCCTTCCATCGCAGTTTCCGAACGAACAGACAGACGCTCAGTTTTTGAGCTTCCTGTCAAATTTGGGAGAAAGGGCAAATAGCGGGAATCGAACCCGGACCCTCGCGCCCACTGTTCTGGTAGATAAGCGTCATAACCACTCTGCCACCATCCAACTTTCGTCTATGGAATTAGCTTTGCAGTGAACGACGTTTATAACGCTAAGGGAATTTAGCCCTGCTTAGAGCTTTCCAGCAACACAACCCAGAGTTGTGTTAGAAGTTTTAGCAAGCGCTGAGTGTGCTTTGTGTAAAAAAACGTCTAAAGTTCACGCTGATTGCGTCGACTGTAAAACATTCTTAACTCTAGGAAAACTTCGGCTGGGTCTAGAAGTTTGCCTTGTCGTCATTTGGAAACGCCGTTTTCTTAAAAATGTGGTGGGTTGTTTTTGTTTTTATTCTGGCCTTTTAAAGTTTGTTTGTTTGTTGTTGTTGTTTTTTTGTGTGTTTTTTTACCTGGTCATTTTGGTGAGTTTCCGCTCGGTTCCACAAGGGAAAGTAGTGATTCTTTGTGTAGTGTCTCATGTTTTATCACACGCTTATGATTTAGATCTGGCAATGTTCGTCCAGTTTGGTTATGTCGTTTTGTTGTTGATCTTTTTATTTTTTGTTTGTTTTAGTTGTAGTTGTTGTTGTTTTTTTTGTTTAAAAAGAATGTTTTAATAATTGAAACTGAGTGTTCAGATACTAGCACCTACAATTCCGTGAATACCACAGGTATTTTGCAGATACACTGATTTTGTAGTCGTTTTGTTTGCTTTTGGTTTTGGTTTTTTGCTTCGTTTTGTTTTGTTGTCATGATTTGTGTGTGTGTTTTAAGTAGCTCTGTTTCGAACATCACGATATTTTACTCTGTTATTGTTGTTTTTGTGAGTGAAATCCAGGTTAGGACCACACTTAAATGGTACAAAATCTTAAGATCACGATACCAATAACTGTTAAGAATGTTCGTATCATGATATGATTTACAGCGCAGAGCGTAGGTTGTGCTTTGAAATACTGACAACATAAACACATGATTGGTGTCATATACTGTACCATGTCAAACTGATGCAAACTAGGCCTATTGGTTTGCTCTGCTTGGCCAAATTTCGCGCGGCTAACAGTGAAAAGACGGGCCCGCCCGCTCTCAGCCAATCAAACGCCTCTAAAAACTATAAGCGCTGAATCATTCCTTTGGCCAAGGCTCTTATTTTTTTGCAGTTGGACCATGCCGACACAGACCCCAATAATAGCTTAAAAGCAAACAAACCCTAACGGTGACAATATGCTTTCAGAAACTGTGGAAACAATAAGAGGAATAGTTTTTCTTTTCTAATCCAGTTTAACACATGCGCTAAAAAAGAAAAAAAAATGGAGCATTTTTCTTGATAATAAGAAGTCCACAAACAAGTTTAAAATAAACTAAACTAAAATAAAATAAAAATGTCAGTGAATAATTCCAGCAATTAAAAAAAAAAATCCCTATTCAGAAGCTGAAATAGAGGGTAGGCCTTTTTTTTTTCTTCTTTTTTTTTTAAAGGATAAACGTCATGCCTTTCCTGCTTACATGTACGTGTTACACAAAGGTTTATGTGATGTACATAATGTATCCACCATGTTTACTGTGCATACTTTACCACGATGGTTTTCAACGTCAATCTCCATCTCTGTCTTGATCACATCAGTGTATTTGTGTCCGTGTTTTGTCTGAAGTGAAGACGTTGCATAACACCACAGTCGAGTCCTGTTCTGTATTCAATTGCCTGTACGCTTATATGATAATGTCCATTCAAATTTTTTTTTTTAAAGCATCATTGTTATCGTCCAGTAATGCTACCCATACTAGTACAGACAAGAAAGACAAACGGACATGGTTGTAATTCAGTAATACTACCCGGACTAGTACAGACCAGAAGGGACTCAACAGGATGCCGGGACATTTATTTTCAAGTTATGGCAAACTTGTTCGAAGATCTTCACACAGATGTTGCTTTTGTGTTCATGGATTTACCTACAGATTCAGGATAAAGAATAATCCTTCGCAATGTCCGTAGTGCTTAAAAAAATAATGATAATTTCCCACTGTCTGTCACACGTAACTAATTTCAGACCCTGGTGAATATCTATTTAAAATCAAATATTTAGAAAAAAATAGATAAAAAAAGATTTAAAAATAAAGTTTCATCGGGATCTCAATTTCGGGTCTTCTGACAAAAGAGGTGGTAAGTTTTCAGCCATAAAGGATTAACATGTCCAACAGTGAGAAATGACCGTTCACTTCCTGGTCACTTCACTGACCAGATACCCGTCAGTTCTCGAGAGGCTTCGGATTTCGACAGCACTACATAACGCAGTTTTTATATAGGTTTTGAATAGTAGGTATACAGTGCATTGCAATACCGCACAGCACGCGACAGACAAACAGCAAAATCGTCGATGCCAAAATTAAATTCAAATTGGCGGAACTGGTACAGTTTTTATAATGGTAATATTGACACTTGTAAATTAAAGATACATTTATGCCCTTATGTATATATGTTTTCATGGATGTTCTGTTCATGTTGGCCAGAATTAAACAGAGGTCCCAAAGATATCCCAGTCGTAGAGGAGTTGGGAGGTGGGGGTGGGGAGAGAGAACAAAATCATTGTTAAAAAGTAAAAACAGAAAGAAACAAAATGACTTTCCCTTCACTGTGAATGTACATAGATGTATGTGAAGCCACTGTCGTGAGCCCACTTTTACATGAAGATGCGCTGTTGTCATTGTTTGTGGAATATCGCGACGTGTTTGTGAAATGTTCGTTGTAGTACTGAATGTACCGATGCGAAAATATTATTTTACGGTGAGACCACAGCTTCAGATCACACCTTGTCCAAAAACTCAAACCTCCAGTGCACAGTCACTGTGACACAACTACAAACATGGACTCCATGCGTCTTCCAAACGTACTGCACAAGGAATAAGGTGCATCTGTGACTTGTTTTGAACTATTTCCTTCAAATGAAACATCATCGTTTGAATGACAAAGCTGAAATAAGCCCAACCTCCTTGTGCATATAGAAAAAAAAATCTTTTGACAATTTGGGTTTTCAGTCCTTGAACGCTCGGGGCGTTTGATTTTTTGTCTAACGTATTCATTTGGGAAAGGTTTGGAACTGGTTGCAAAGAAGAAGAAAAAAAAGAGGTGCATATGGAAATCTATTTCAAGTTTTAAACTGCTCGAACATTTGGGAGATTGGATTTTTGTAAGGGGTTTGGACAGGTTGCGGTTTGAGGCACCTCTATGAAAGTATTGCGCTGTCTGTTGCAGTGAAGAAAGGGCTACAGGGTCAGTAGATGATAGCTTGGACAGAACGCGCACTTCGCAGTGTCACAATTCTCTTCCACCCATCGCTTTTGTTTTTTGTTTTTGTTTGGAATTTGTTTCTGTTTTGGTTTTGTTTCTCTGGGTATGTACCGTTTAACACATACACACTCCCTTCACTTTGTTTTTTTTGGGGGGGGCTTTGGCTCGCCTTTTACAAACATGATTTTTACCTCACGACTCACTGGGTCACTTCATAAAGATTTCCGTTTGTCCCTTGACGCATTTGGTGAAGTTGGAGGTAACGAAAAGCATTGGAAATCATTTTTGCCTCTTCCCTTCTCTTATTATCATCATTGTTGGTTTCTGTTAAATTTCCTGACTTAAGACATGAATGGTTCACCAGTTTAGTTTTCTTTTAGGCAAACAATATCTTGAAGCACTATAATTTGTGTTTTGACATATTTCATTTCCGCGCATGATTTCACAAGTATTACAACATGTAGTAGCATTTTCAGAACCTTGTATAATTTTCTATTTGCTTATATATAATTTTTTCATCCATATAAGTTTTCACATCACACATTTTTAATTTGAAAAAAACAAAAAAATAGCAACATTATTTACCGGCCGGGTGTGTTCTTCTGTCCCTTTATTCCACTGTCACAAACAGTCGCCAGCAACAATGCACTTAGTGTGAATGATTTCCATTACACCAGAATTAAAAAAAAACACCCACATAATTCGTGAAACCACTACGATAACTGAAATTAATATAATCAAGTTGCAATCAAAAGACCAGTTACGGATCTTTCTTTAGGTCCCGTTCCATTGCTTAGTTTGCCCTGGGTTGGGTTTCACTGTTCTTTATTGTTCTGTTTCGCAACAACGTTTTGATTTTCTTTGCTCGCTTTGTTATTTCTCGCAGTGTTCATCTTAACACAACAAGCAATGATTTTTCTTCTTTTTCATCTATTTATCTATTCACTCATCTATTTTTTGGTCCCTTTTTTTCTGAGGTTATGGATGGACAAATTTGTCAGATGGAGACTGTTTATCAGAGTAGAAGGCAATAATACGGATACTTACTTATATAACGCCTATCCTCGGTCGGTGACCAATCTCTAAGCGCTTCACAAACACGGTGTCATTAAAATTTGCACAACAGGCTGCCGCCTGCTTGAGTGTAAAAATAAGAACGAAAAGTACCTCTCCAAAAACAAAACTTTTTTTTTTTTTTTTTTTTTCAAAAGAGCACATTGCGCACTTTATACACTATGAACACGTGTGATTCTTTTTCTGAGTCATTTCTGAGCTCCTTGCGAGTCGCAGCCAAGCTGCACGAGTTAGCATTGGTGAGTAGCAGACATGGACACGTGTTAGTCCGCGCCAGTTAATGAAGAAAGAAGGACTGAACAAGTGTCACGACTGACCGTTTCAGTTTCAGTTTCAGTAGCTCAAGGAGCTACACCACATCTGCCAAGCAGATGCCTGACCAGCAGCGTAACCCAACGCGCTTAGTCAGGCTTTGAGGAAAAAAAAAGAAAAAAAAGGTGAATAAATAATAGATAAGCGTACATAAATAAATAAATAAATAAATAAATAATAATTACAATATAAAAAGGTAATAATAATAATAATAAATAAATAAATAAATAAATAAATAAGACAACAATGATGATAAATAAGCAAATAAATGTAAAACATGAAGAATCGAACTTCCAAAAATGTTAAAATGTTATTGAAAAAATAAATTCTAACAATCCACCATGACACACCCTCGATGCCGCTTTTAACATGCTCTTCATCAAATCCTTCATCAAATCAATAAACAAATCAACAACCAAAACGAACGCACATAAATATTTCAAGGATTTCAGGGTGTCACTTACGTCGTTGGCCCTTAGCTTTGTTCAGGCAAGACACTCTCCACTATAATCAAATTCTAGCCCAGATAGTCGAGACAGCAGTTACCTCTTCTGTTGCTCTGATGGTCATAGTCGAACACGACTGACTATCACACATAATTATAGCTCTGCTAGCGACGACGCTCTCCACTATAATCAAATTCTAGCCCAGATAGTCGAGACAGCAGTTACCTCTTCTGTTGCTCTGATGGTCATAGTCGAACACGACTGACTATCATACATATAGCTGTGCTAGCGACCCCGTATCTAGTGATGATAAATTTGCTATAAACAAATTTCAAGAGACTTGAACAAGTCCTGTCAGATTCATCGGTACTTTTCATCGTTTCGGTGTTTGTTCTTGTGTAAGTCATCCGTCTTCATTGTGGTTTGTGTATGTGTTTGTGTATGTGATGCTTTCAAAACTGTGGAATCTTGTCGATTTTTATCCATCTGTAATTCTCTTCTGTTTCGTTTATTCTTGTCTGTGGAACATGCCTTATGCTCTTCTGGAATTGTCACTGGCAGCCCTGTATTATGAATGCAAATTTTGGCCATGAGAGAAAAAAAAATGTATCTGCTTGTACTGATCATGTGGGGGAAACAATGTTTTTCTTCTGATTCTTTGTCTGGTTAATGTATACCCCTGGCTTTTCTTCTTCTTTTTTTTTTTTTTTTTTTTTTCAAAGGACTAATGTTCATGGTCAGCAAGTTGTGTACAGTATAGACAGTGTGCAATGGTTTGTACTTTACAGTTCAAATTTCCCCAAGTTTGTCTTGAAACTTTTGGATATTTGCAAAAAAAAAATTAATAATTTAACAAAAATTCACAGAAAGAAATTGGATGAAGTACTGGCAAATGTCTTTGAATTTCATCAATTAAAAACAACAACTGTAGGACCGTACTGTGAAGAAAAGTTTACAATCCAAGTGTAGTTTGCACGCTTGATTTTTTTTCCCCTTCTCTGATTTATTTTTATTTCACCAAAAAAGCCTAAGTATGTATGTTTGAACAGGCAGCGTCTGAACTTGGATGAATACAAAAATCCAAAACTAATCCTGTGCTTTTTGTTTGTCTATAAGAAAAAAAAAGTCAAATGCACTAAACACCTTTTTTTATGTTTTAAAGGATGCATGTGTATGGCAGCTTGTACTGAACATATGAAGGGGAGTGGGGGGGGGGGTGGGGGGGGGGGATGGGAGGGGAGAATTTAAAGAAAGGACACAGAATTACGGAAATGTCTTGGTCTCAAAATATAATTATTACAGGCATGAGATTCTTCAGACTGTGATCTGACCGAGAGAAAATTCGGAAAGCAGCAAAATTTTAATTGCGTTCACAGTTAACTAACGATTGTGAAGGCAAGTAATTTTTTTTTTAAGGCTTTCATTTTGAAATTAAATAGAAATCCTCAGTCTCATCCCTGTAACATTATTGATGAGCACCGAGCATATAATTACTCATTAAAAAGCGGTCTATCTTTCCCATCTCCCAACTCCCTCCAAGAAAAAAAAAAATCATGTCAGCATGAAACATCTGTCAGACACAGACAGACGGAATATAATATGATGACAACACTTTAAACCCTCACAGGTAAATTTTATTGTCAAGTCTCTGGTTCGTGGACCAAATGCTTGGGGAACAATTTCTGTGAGACATGAACATTTTCCAGCAACAACATTGTTCATCGGATCTTTATCTACTAATTCTGTCAGCTTTATTGACGGAAGTCACATACATGATCATGTTGGACATTGTTATTATGATTATTTATTAGGATCAGGATTATTAGTATTATTATTATTATTACTATTGTCATCATCATTGGGTTTTTTTCGCCCGGTAAAATAGTGTCAGGTTGTCATAATTGTCAGTATTGTTGGATGATGTTATTATAATAACATCCTGTACGGCGATCCTGTTTGGAATGTGTGAAATATCAGCCTCTGCAGTTTAAAAAAATGAAATCAGCGATCGCATTATGTACATCCATTGACTATCTTGACAGGTTGGGGGGTGGGGGTTTGGGGGGCTTCTTCTCTGAAGACCTTGTACTGTCCAGCTCTCCCCTCGAGTTTCTTATCACCATGCTTATAAGCCATCTTCTCTACATGGGGAACAGAACAGAACAGCAGACAAACAAATCCACGCGTAAACTATACAGTCTCTTTTAGAGCGTTTTATAACAGTGGAGCAGGGTGAAATACAGCATGAAAGATTCTTATAATTATAACAATCCTCTGCTCGCACCTTCTTTGTGTAAGTGAAACAAAATGGGAACGGCAAGACTACATAGCAACTGAGCCCCACACCTTACTGTCAAAGCTGTCACC
>NC_134892.1:6499453-6511953 GCF_041734735.1 Babylonia areolata | reverse complement strand
GTAACAATGGATCTTTCATTACTAAATATAGCTGTAGTGAGCTGCTGAAGGAATCGGGTTTTCCCTGTTTTTTTGTTTGATCAATCGTTCTCTGTATGTACTACCCCCCCCCCACCCCCCACCCCCTCACTCTCTCCAAGACAGATGTGTGGTCAGTATCATTTTTTTTTTTTTTCGATGCTAGTTACGCACACCAAACGTTCACTGGTTGTGGACCTGCCGTGATAGGGCCACTGATCCCTCCCCTCTCCCCAACCCCCGAATTGTCTCCCCTCATGACCTGCCGTTTCTATTTTTGGTCTTGTACAAGGACAGCGTCGATTTCCGCACTTCCTTTCACTTTGTGATTTTGTAGAACTGCGCGTTTCGTCAGCTGCCCTGCTGTTTGCGGTTTTTGTTTGTTTTTGTTTTGTTTTTCTCTTCCAGTTCCCAGTATTTGCATCATTATGATTGGACAACTTATGGTAGTTTAGGTTTGAAGGCATGTTTGTGTGATTTTTTTTTTTCTTTCTTTTTAGATTTTGACATGTTTCTGTTTTGTGGTTCACTCAATGTTGTGAATAGTTCACTGGTAGTGACATTTTGGTTATCGAGATTCTTTTGTTTGTTTGTTTGTTTTTGTTCACTTTATTATTATTATTATTATTATTTTTGTTTGTTTTTGGTTCAGTGCCAGTCCATTTGCTCAGTATTAAGTATCAGTCTGTAAAAAAAACAAACTTTTTCTGTGGTTCTTTCGAATCCTGCATGCTCGTGTTTATATGGTATTAACTATCCTTTTTTTTTCTTTTTCTTTTTTTCTCCCTCCTTTGAAAAGTCTCTCCTCTCTTGAAAGAAACATATCAAAAAACAAAAAGGTACGGAAGACCTGTAATGTAAAAAGAACATTTTTTTTTCCTTTCCATTCCTGATTGAATGAAATCTTGTTATCTGCAGCATGAAGAAATGAGTCATGACCTTTTTCATTCCATTCGATTTTCGCTCGTTGACAGAAATTTCACAAGTCATTATCACAATCATCTCATTACGTCAATTTGAAAGGCAGAAAACTGAACTTGTCTGCGTTTCCTTCTTTCTTCCATTGTCTTTTTTTTTTTTCATTTCATTTTTTTTTCTTTTTCATTTTCTTCTTTATCTCATGTACTTATGTTGGTATTGCTTTGGATATTGACGATTCATCTATTTAATCATTGGTTTTGTTTTATGATTTCAAAGTTTTGTCATGGTTTATTAATTCTTCTGGCATGTGAATAGTATGTGGACAATAATATTCATCATGCCGTTTTACTTTTTGAGTGCAATATCATGGATGTCCATTTTATTTAAACGCAAATGTTTTTACATTGAAATAAAATGCCATGAAATATGTACAGTTAATCGCTGGAATGTTATTCTGGAAAGAACGAGTGTGTATGTGCGTGTGTGTGTGTGTGTGTGTGCAAGTGTTTGCTGGTGTGTGTGTGTGTGTGTTACATATTGTGTGTATGTGCTTGGTGAGTATGTGTGGACATGTGTGTTAGTGTGTATGTATACTTTGTGTGTGTGCACACACGCATACATGCATGAGTGCATATATACATGAATGACACAAAGTGTCAGCTACTCTTTTCGCACTCGTCCACATGTAAATTCAAAATAAATTCAAATGACATACACAAATGAATACATTATGGCACACACACACACACACACACACACACACACACACGCACGCACGCACGCAAGCACACACGCATGAACACCAAGGAAGAATAAACAAAATCAGAATAGTGTATCGGTACAAGAATACTCGTACCAGGTCCACAGGGGCAATAATTATGGCACGAGATAACTCAAACCTTGGAGCAGAATGACTTATAAGGACACTCGTACCAGGTCCACAGGGGAAATAATTATGGCACGAGATAACTCAAACCTGGAGCAGAATGACTTTCAAGGACACTCGTACCAGGTCCACAGGGGAAATAATTATGGCACGAGATAACTCAAACCTGGAGCAGAATGACTTATAAGGACACTCGTACCAGGTCCACAGGGGAAATAATTATGGCACGAGATAACTCAAACCTGGAGCAGAATGACTTACAAGGACACTCGTACCAGGTCCACAGGGGAAATAATTATGGCATGAGATAACTCAAACCTGGAGCAGAATGACTTACAAGGACACTCGTACCAGGTCCACAGGGGAAATAATTATGGCACGAGATAACTCAAACCTGGAGCAGAATGACTTACAAGGACACTCGTACCAGGTCCACAGGGGAAATAATTATGGCACGAGATAACTCAAACCTGGAGCAGAATGACTTTAAAGGACACTCGTACCAGGTCCACAGGGGAAATAATTATGGCACGAGATAACTCAAACATGGAGCAAGGACGTGAACACAAGCATGCTTGAACAGGAAATGTTTCCCTGGCAGCTGTCAACAACACCAACAAGAATAGTTATATATCACACACACACACACACACGCGCGCGCGCGCACGCACGCACACGCACACACACACCACACACACACCACACACACGCACACACACACACACACCACACACACAACACACACACGCACACACACCACACACACACCACACACACACACACAACACACACACGCACGCACACACACACCACACACACAACACACACACACGCGCACACACACACACACGCACACACACACCACACACACACACACACACACCCACACACACACACACACACGCACGCACGCACGCACGCACACACACACACACACACACACACACACAGCCCACAGTACTGTAAATGATCTGCTACCAGAGACTGATTTAAAAATTTATTACATAAAATATCTGATTTCAAGTGTGAAAAATCAGATTTCAAGTGTGAAAAGACTTAACATGCACAAACTCTTCTAATGTTTTTTTTTGTTTTTTAAATCACAATAAACTGAAATAACTAAACTGATCTATTGTGATAAAAATTAAGATTTCAACTGTGAAGAGATTTAACATGTACAATACACACACACACATACACATACACACATGCACACACACACACACACACACACACACACACACACACACATATATATATATATTCAAATAATTCAAGCTTCAAACATGAAAGCACTTACCATTTACAATTTGGTTCAAATAACATTTTGCTTTCAAGTGCAGAAAGACAAACCATACATGATAAATTCAAATACTTCTGATTTCAAGCGCAAAATACCTAACTATGCAACAATCTATTCCGATAAAAATTAATTTTTTCAGCTATGAAAAAACCTAACATGCACAATCTGTTCAAAAAGCAAATGAGATTTCAAGTGCAAAAAGACAAAATACATATATATTCTAGTTCAACAGAATTTTGCGCGTTTTTTTTTTTTTTTAAGAAGACAACAGATGTAGTGTTATAGAACTTTCCCAGAAAAACAACAACACAATAACACAGTACAGTACTTGCACATGAACATTATCGATTACACCGGAAGATGCAAACAGCATGCACAATCCATTTAAATACTGTATAAAAGGGAAGAATGACTACAAACGAATCACATACAACACATTATGGTGTCAACATCACTCACAATATATGTTCAACAAACAAATGTTACATCTCAAGTGCAAACAATGATTAACAGGCACAATATGTTCAGGTACACAAAAAAAAAAAAAAAAAAAAAAAAAAAAAAAACTGTTCAAGAAAAATACAACTGACAATGCACAATGTATTTAAACATTCAAACAACAATTCAGATTTCAACTGCAAAGGGACTTAACATGTTCCATCTATTTCAGTAACAATTCACCAATTCCAAGTATGAAAGAAATAACCACAAAAATGTCATACCTACTGACATGCTGCTGGCAGATTATCTTCTGCTGTGCCATGGCCGGGCTAATAGTCTTCTTCTTCTTCTTCGTCTGCGTTCACTCGTATGCACACGAGTGGGCTTTTACGTGTATGACCGTTTTTACCCCGCCATGTAGGCAGCCATACTCCGTTTTCGGGGGTGTGCATGCTGGGTATGTTCTTGTTTCCATAACCCACCGAACGCTGACATGGATTACAGGGTCTTTAACGTGCGTATTTGATCTTCTGCTTGCATATACACACGAAGGGGGTTCAGGCACTAAGCAGGTCTGCACATATGTTGACCTGGGAGATCGTAAAAATCTCCACCCTTTACCCACCAGGCGCCGTCACCGTGATTCGAACCCGGGACCCTCAGATTGACAGTCCAACGCTTTAACAGCTCGGCTATTGCGCCCGTCTATGGGCTAATAGTAAATTACTGTTTTTCTTCCCTACACTGACAATGCTCCTGTGCTGCTCAGTCAACACTCATAATTATGTTTGTGTGAGTGTGTTACATTTTCTTTACTTTTTGTTCTTTGCTCTGTGTGTGTGTGTGTGTGTGTGTGTGTGTGTGTGCACGTGCGTGCGTGCCTGTGTGTGTGTGTGTGCCTCTGTATGTGTGTGTGTGTGTGTGTGTGTGTGTGTGACAACATGAATGCAAAGTGAAAGAGGTAACAGGCATAATAAAAAAAAAAAAATAAAAAAAAAAAAAAATCCACATTATGCTTCTTGTCAAAAATACTGTTCAGCCTTTTTTTTTTTCCCAAATTTTTTTCTTTTTTTTGGTGGGTGGGGGGGCAGTCTACAAATATGTGCTTTGTTACTTTGTTAATTCTTTTTTTCCCCTTTTTTTTTTTTTTAAATAATTTTTTCTTAAAGATTAATAATTATGTTCTGATTTGTTATATGGTGGGGCGAAGGATATATAAATCATGTATTGCACACTGGAAGAAAAAACAAAACAAAACAACCCCCCCCCCTCCCCACACACACACCAAATGCAATGGATCTGTTGAAATATTCACTGACAAGCTAGCAACCTGGGTGTATCTCAGACTAAGGTCTCCACCAAGATCATCATTCAAAATGGCCATTCATTTTCAGTGTGAAATTTTCCACCTCGTTCATACATTGGGGAAAAAAAAAAAAGAATTAAACAACCCCCCCCCCCCAAAAAAAAAACCCAGCAAACTATCACAAGAAAAAAAACCCTGATGAAATAGCGACAAGAGAATCCAGATTCACAATGACATCAAGCAAGGGAAAAGGATAATGGATTATAACCCCAGAAATTGGAGTACGACTGCCCAGATTCTGTGTGTATGTGTGTGTATGTTTGTGAGGAGGGGTGGGGAGCGTGAGGGTGTGTGGGGGTGGTGTGTGTACATACATCTGTAAGTTCACTTCCAAATACACGTACATGAGTGTGTGAGCCACAAGCCCATGAAAGCAGAAGATGAGGAAAAAAAAAAAAGGGGGGCGGGGGAAGAATCTTAATAATAAATTCCGGAAAATGTGATCTGTCCTGCAGTCTTCCTCCACTATCTCTTCTTGAACACTCTTTTCCTTGGTCACAGCCATCATCATACTCCACCATATATAGTGTTAAAATAATCTTTCTCAAGATCTCTCCCTCTCTCTTTCCATCTCTCTCTCTCTCTCTCTCTCACACACACACACACACAGACTAACACACACACACACACTCACACAAATACATACACACAAACACACACACACACACACACACACACCCAAACACCACACGCACTGTCACACTCACGAAAGCCCACATACCTGGAATGATATCAGTAACACATCAGTCAAACAGTTTTTAAAAGAAGGATAAAAACATGGTAACAAGCAATAAATATATATGCGTATTAAAAAAAAAACACACCAAAAAACCCCAAAGAAACCAACCAAAAAACAAAACAAAAAACCCCCTTAAAATCATACCAGCAACAAACAAATGTCCTGCAACAAATCACACAAGCTCACACAAAACTTGGTAACAAGCAATAAATATATGTATATCATACGAAAAACACCAAAAAAACAACAAGAAATAAACACGAACAACATCACCAGCAACAAACTAAAAGTGCTGCAATAAATCACACAGCCTCAAGACGGCACACAAGGTTCTCTGTGCTCTCCGCTTCACCAACACCAAACAACGCTCAAGTCGTTTCCCTCCTCTTCACCAACACCAAACAACGCTCAAGTCGTTTCCCTCCTCTTCACCAACACCAAACAACGCTCAAGTCGTTTCCCTCCTCTTCACCAACACCAAACAACGCTCAAGTCATTTCCCTCCTCTTCACCAACACCAAACAACGCTCAAGTCATTTCCCTCCTCTTCACCAACACCAAACAACGCTCAAGTCGTTTCCCTCCTCTTCACCAACACCAAACAACGCTCAAGTCGTTTCCCTCCTCTTCACCAACACCAAACAACGCTCAAGTCGTTTCCCTCCTCTTCACCAACACCAAACAACGCTCAAGTCATTTCCCTCCTCTTCACCAACACCAAACAACGCTCAAGTCGTTTCCAACGCCCGCTTCTTCTTCTCCTTCTTCTTCTGCGTTCGTGGGCTGCAACTCCCACGTTCACTCGTATGCACACGAGTGGGTTTTTACGTGTATGACCGTTTTTACCCCACCATATAGGCAGCCATACTCCGCCTTCGGGGGTGTGCATGCTGGGAATGTTCTTGTTTCCATAGCCCACCGAACGCTGACATGGATTACAGGATCTTTAACGTGTGTATTTGATCTTCTGCTTGCATATACACACGAAGGGGGTTCAGGCACTAAGCAGGTCTGCACATATGTTGACCTGGGAGATCGGAAAAATCTCCACCCTTTACCCACCAGGCGCCGTCACCATGATTCAAACCCGGGACCCTCAGATTGAAAGTCCAACGCTTTTTAACCACTCGGCTATTGCACCCGTCTAACGCCCACTTCAAAGTCTGCTTCTGATTGAGCACAGAGCAATTGCACGCAGTGTTTCACTTTTCGGCGAAAGGTCAAAGGTCCAATAGCCTTTTACAGCCATAGGGGCAACAAACTCATACTCACTGTGTCCAGGGCTCGTCAGCTTAGTTATGGTATAGGGGCCCAGTCCTCTCCTTCTGACCTTCCCAAGGTTTATTTTATTTCGTTTATTTATTTATTAATTTATTATTATTATAAAAATTTTTGTTATCATCTATTCATTTTATTTCATTCATTAATCTATTTTATCTACGATAGGCTCTCCAGGCCTGAGCAGCACATTGGGTTACACAAATATCAGGCATCTACTCCTGCTTTCTTTTCTTCTCTCTCTCTCGCTATGTTTTTTTTTTTGTTCCAGCAGATGTACTGCAGTGTATACAGATCTGTCCACACACTCTGACCTGACACCTCCTTCAACTCCTGAAACAGAAACTGACCTTCCAGAACTGAAAGTCAGGTACCAGTTCACACCTGGGGTGGAGTGAGGAACACTGGAGCGACTCGTTTTTGTTGTTGTTAGCCCTGACTAAGCGCGTTGGGTTACGCTGCTGGTCAGGCATCTGCTTGGCAGATGTGGTGTAGCGTATATGGATTTGTCCGAACACAGTGACGCCTCCTTGAGCTACTGAAACTGAAACTGAAACTGTTGTTGTTTTTTTTTGGTTTTTTTTGCTGCCCCGTCATCTGCACCATTTAAGTGGCATTACTCACACGCCGCTCATTCCCAGTTCCCCCCATACACAGCCACACCCGGGTTTGTCCATCACAGTCCCAGCGTTGGTAGTCTGCTTGGAACCATCGATGTTAGGTCGCCAGGAGGCCACACACCCGAGGAGACCCTGCACTGCTGCTGAGTCACTTCGGTGGAGTTCAGTGATGCCTGTTCTCATTTAACTTACCGAGGACGCCACCTACTAAGCCCCCTACTGACAACAATAATGGCTTAGTCGTGGAGCCAGAGTGAGTGAGTGAGGCAGTCCCCCATGAACCTGCTGACTCTGAAGACCTTGACAAGACTCACCCCAAGCACGGAAGTATCGAAGTCACCATGACAGCAGGGCATGAAAGGCCACAGATGTTGGGACTTTTTTGTTTATATTGGTAATGATGGAGGAGGAGGAGGAGGAGGATGACGATGATGATGATGATGATGTTGCAATGGAGGTCCATTTTGGTTTGGGACTTTGTGACAAGGTTGTACTCTACGCTTCCTTTCACAATGATATCCTCGTATCAACCTCGCCCGAGAGATATAGACACTTGCAGTGTTGGTCAGGTAAATTGAGCAACACACCCAAAGACACATCTGTGAAGTGGATGATACTCGACTGTGTGGTCCCTGTCTTCCCATTTAAGCCCATTGCACACTCAACTCTAGGTAGGAGATGGCCGCAGGTCAAAAAACCCACCTCCGCTGGGATTCAAACCCACGTCCTCCCAGCCGTCAGTCCGCAACACTAACCACTACGCCACAACAGCTGGTTCAGACCTCGGTTTATCGTCTAACCCGAATGCGTAGACGGTAAGTTTGATTTTCCAGTCAAACTCGGAAGAAAGGGCGAGAACCGGGAATCAAACCCAAACCCTCACAAACACTGTACTGGCGCGGACAAGCATGTCATTCATTCTGTTCTGCCACCTTCCTCCTGAACCACACGTCTATGAATAGATAGCTTTTTCTCTTTTTTCTTTTTTTTGTTTTTGTTTGTTTCTTTGTTTGTTTGCCCTCCGCATGCAAATTTTGCATGAATTCCAAACAAGGACATTTCAAATAATTTTTGGGGACGTGTAACAGAATTTCACCTTAATCAGGCGTTGACGAAGATGACTTTATTGTTGACGATGATTTCTTTCTTTTGGGTCTTGGTCACCTGTGACTCCTGTTTCTGCAGACCATGCACCTTGCGGCGGTGCAGGCTGCGGGAGGTTCTCTGGGTGAAGGCCTTGCCGCACAGCTCACACTTGTAGGGCCTCTCACCTGCACAGCACACACAGGTAAAAAGGATAGCGCTGTGTTGTGTTGAGTTGTGTTGTGTTGTGAGGCCTTGTCGCACAGTGGAGTGATGGCCTAGAGGTAACGCGTGCGCCTAGGAAGCGAGAAAATCTGAGCGTGCTGGTTTGAATCACGGCTCGGCCACCGATATTTTCTCCCCCTCCACTAGACCTTGAGTGGTGGTCTGGACGCTAGTCATTCGGATGAGAGGATAAACCGAGGTCCCGTGTGCAGTATGCACTTAGCGCACGTAAAAGAACCCACGGCAACAAGAGGGGTTGTTCCTGGCAAAATTCTATAGAAAAATCCACTTCGATAGGGAAAACAAATGAAACTGCCCGCAGGAAAAAGTACAAAAAAAGGGTAGCGCTGTATTATAGTGACACGCTCTCCCTGGGGAGAGCAGCCCGAATTTCACACAGAGAAATCTGCTGTGATAAAAAGAAATACAAATACAAATACAAAATACAGCTCACACTTACATATAGGGCTTCTCACCTGCACGGCACAGACAGATAAACAGAATTGTGCTGTTGTGCTGTGTTGAGTTGTGTTGAGTTGTGTTGCGTTATGTTGTGTTGTGTTCTGTTGTAAGGCCTTGTCACACAGCTCACACTTATGGGGCTTCTCACCTGCACGGCACAGACAGATAAACAGAATTGTGCTGTTGTGCTGTGTTGAGTTGTGTTGTGTTGTGCTGTGCTGTGTTGTACCATACTATATTGTTGCTCAAACTTGGTTTCTCACCTGTACACCACAGACAAATAAATACAAATGTCTTGTGCTGTGTTGTGCTGTGTTGCGTTATGTTGTGTTTTATGGTATGGTATGTATTGTAATTTGTATTCTACAGTATTGCATTGTATTGCACTTGTACTGTACTGTGGTGTATTGTACTGTAATACACTCTACTGCATTGTACCGTATTCTATTGCATTGTACCTCACTCAATTGTACTGTATTGTATTGCATTGTATTGTAATGGACTGTAATTACTGTATTGTACTGTATCATGTTGTATTATACTGTGTTGCACTGCACTGAACTTGTATTGTATTGTATTAAATTGAATACAATTTCTTTGTCACAACAGATTTCTGTGTGAAATTCGGGCTGCTCTCCTCAAGGTGTGTGTGTCTCTATAGTACAGTGCCACCCCCCCTTTTTTTTTTCTGCCTGAAAGTATTATTTTCTACAGAATTTCGCCAGGGACAACCCTTGTGGTGCCATGGGTTCTTTTATGCATGCACATGCTTTTGATCTTAATGCACAAACATTTAACTCCCCCTTTCCTCACACACATGCGTACAGTATTTGTATTTCTTTTCATCACAACAGATTTCTCTGTGTGAAATTTGGGCTGCTCTCCCCAGGGAGAGCGCGTCGCTACACTACAGCGCCACCCATTTTTTTTGTTTTTATTTGCTGCACACGGGACCTCGGTTTATCATCTCATCCGAATGACTAGCGTCCAGACCACCATTCAAGGTCTAGTGGAGGGGGAGAAAATATCGGCGGCTGAGCCGTGATTCGAACCAGCGCACTCAGATTCTCTCTCGCTTCCTAGGCGGACGCGTTACCTCTAGGCCATCACTCCTCTTGGGTAAGCTCTTCGTCACCAAAAATAAACAAACAACAATGACAACCAAAAACCAAAACAAAAAAAAGCTGCGAGAAAAATCAGAAAAAGGCATGCCATTTCATTTCAAACTACACACACATCCACACACACACACATTTCCAGAAGACCTGATGATTCTATGTGAGATTTCTAAATTTCATTTCTAAATCTGGGGATCTGTTGGGGCTGTAAAGGGGAACGTCAAACAAGTCTTCTTCTTCTTCTTCTGCGTTCGTGGGCTGCAAGTCCCACGTTCACTCATATATATACGGGAGTGGGCTTTTACGTGTATGACCATTTTTAACCCGCCATGTAGGCAGCCATACTCCGCTTTCGGGGGTGTGCATGCTGGGTATGTTCTTGTTTCCATAACCCACCGAACGCTGACATGGATTACAGGATCTTTAACGTGCGTACTTGATCTTCTGCTTGCGTATACACACGAAGGGGGTTCAGGCACTGGCAGGTCTGCACATATGTTGACCTGGGAGATCGCAAAAATCTCCACCCTTTATCCACCAGGCGCCGTCACCGTGATTCGAACCCGGGACCTTCAGATTGAAAGTCCAACGCTTTAACCATTTGGCTATTGCGCCCGTCGTCAAACAAGTCAATACTGCAGTTTTCACGGGTGTGAACAAAGCCAGTCACGACTAGCACAACAGACGAGTGATTAAAGCTTTGGACTCTCAGTCCGAGAATCAAATCGAATTCCGGTTGAATCCCATTCACGGCGCCTGGTGGGTACAGGGCGAAGATTTTTTCCAATCTCCCAAGTCAACAGATGTGTATGTAGACCTGCTAGTGCCTGAACCCTCTTCGTGTGTATTATATTATACAAGCAGGAGATCAAATACGCACGTTAAAGATCCCGTAATCCACGTCAGCATTCGGTGGATTATGGAAACAAGAACATACCCGGCATGCACCCCCATGAAACTGGAGTATGACTGCCTACATGGCAGGGGGTCTTCTTCTTCTGCGTTCACTCGTATGCACACGAGTGGGCTTTTACGTGTATGACCGTTTTTACCCCACCATGTAGGCAGCCATACTCCGTTTTCGGGGGTGTGCATGCTGGGTATGTTCTTGTTTCCATAACCCACCGAACGCTGACATGGTTTACAGGATCTTTAACGTGCGTATTTGATCTTCTGCTTGCGTATACACACGAAGGGGGTTCAGGCACTAGCAGGTCTGCACATATGTTGACCTGGGAGATCGTAAAAATCTCCACCCTTTATCCACCAGGCGCCGTCACCGTGATTTGAACCCGGGACCCTCAGATTGACAGTCCAACGCTTTAACCACTCGGCTATTGCACCCATCATGGCAGGGGGTAAAAACGGTCATGCACATAAAAGCCCACAGGTGTATGTGAGTGAACGTTGGGAGTCATCGCCCACGAGCAGAGATGAAGAAGACCACCGATCACGTGTGAAACCAGCAGGACTCTATCAAAGTGGAAGCTAGTAGTGGCAAGCAGACCGACACGCACATGTCTACAATGCACTTTTGGCTGCACAGCTGGGCGAGGGGAGGGAACTCAAGCTATGCTCATGCACTGGAATAAAAATTATTAAAAAGGTTAAGTTCAGTATAGCTATGCTCATGGGTTTAAATGAAAAGGTTACTTTCAGTATAGCTATGCTCATGGGTTTCAATAAACAGGCTATGTTCAGTACTGCTATGCTCCTGGGTTTAAATTAAAAAAAAAAGGTTATGTTCAGTTCTCACCTGTGTGCGTTCTCATGTGGATGTTCAGATATTCTTTCTTGGTGAACCTCTCTGCGCACCTTTCGCACTGGTACGGCTTCTCACCTGCACAGTGAATTTGTTTTGTTTTTTTTAATACTTTTTAAAACTAGAATGAGGAGAGTAAGTGAGTTTGTGTTTGTGTGTGTGTGTGTGAGAGAGAGAGAGAGAGAGAGAGAGTAGACAGCATGTGTGTGTGTGTGTGTGTTTGGGGGAGGGGAAGGGGGGGGAAGTGGTGTTGGGGGGGGGGGGGGGGTGGGGGGGCG
>NC_134892.1:6489453-6494453 GCF_041734735.1 Babylonia areolata | reverse complement strand
CAGAGAGAAACTGAGAGAGAGAGAGAGAGAGAGAGAGAGAGAGAGAGAGAGAGAGAGAGAGATGTAGACTAGATATATAAGTCAGTGCGAAAAAAAAAAAAAAAAAAAAAAGTTGGGTGAGGATGGTTCACAATTTGTAATACATGTGAGTATACAGAATCGTAGACATGACCAGACTAGAGTTTGATTTCGTTAGTTTTATGTCCACCGTAAGGAGAACACATGCAGATCTCTGAAAACAATATTCTATGGCGAAATACGTTATCAACTGATTGACGCATTAAGACACAGTTTGTAATGTAAGGATTGTCAGTGACAATATTATACACGATTTTTGGTCTGGCTTTTGGCATGAGAGAGAGAGAGAGAGAGAGAGAGAGAGAGAGAGAGAGAGACAGACAGACAGACAGAAAGACAGAGACAGAGAGATAGTTGGAAGACAGAGGCTTAACACTAATAACAGGCAAAACGGGACAAAGAGTCAAACTCTCAGGAGGCTATTGAGGGTGGCCCTACCATTGGGCATTATCAGGAATAGGCTAACTGGACCAGCTCCACTGATAAAAGTGATATACATATGTATATAATACATATATATACATATACATATACAGACAGCCAGACTGACAGAATCCAGCACACACACACACAAAAAAAAAAAAAAGAAAAAAAAGAAGAAGACTGAAACGGACAAAGAATACAAAGGAAAAGGAAAAGCCAAAATATGTTATATATATATATATATACCTTGCAAGTTGGAAGCCTGATGTTTTCTCCCCACGTGGATGTGGAAGCCTCGGCTACTGGGCAGTACCCTGCCGCACAGTGGACACCTGTAGTACTTTCGCGGCACAGCCTTCTGCGCTGCAAAGCCCGTCTCTTTCTCCTCGGGCACATCGTCAAAATGAACCTGCACTTTCTGCTCTTCCTGCTCCGTCTCTGCACCTGGCCCCGCCGTCATGTTGGGCCTAGCATCGTCTGTCAGCTCCGCCTTTCTTTTCTTCAGACCGCAGCCACCACTCTTCTGCTCGGCTCTTTTCTTTCCTGTTCCGGTTCCACTTCCACCCTTCTGCTCGTCTCTTTTCTTTCCGCATGCATTCTTCTGCTCATATTCGCCGCCGACGTTTGGACTGCAAGTCTTTTCATTGTTCCTCGGCTCACTCCCTGACTGTTCGTTTTTCTCCGTTTTGATCCTGTCCATGCAGACGACGAGCTGGCCGAAGCCAGCATCGGTGCGAGCGTTCCCATCACAGGCTGCTTTGTGTGATGGGGTGGCTTCTCGAGGAGGGTGACTGGAGAAAGCTGAGGAAGTCACAGAACTGGGAGCATCTTTTTTGCTGGGACTGGTGGCGGTTGTTTTCAGAGACCATGGACAGTTAAACGATGGAGGGATCATGATGGACGTGTCACCCGGTGTTGGTAGAGGGACGTTCAGCACAGCCAGGAAGTTGATCACATGCTCTCCGCCAGCTCCAAACAGCAGCACATCTGAAAAAAGGAATTTTGATTGATGAATTAATATACTTTACAGGACTCCTGTCTATCTTGTCTTCACCTGATTTGAATAACAGTGGAGAGTGTCTTGCCCAAGTTACATTTTCACTCTCTCAACCAAAAGGGCTTAAGGACAGCCAGTACTGGGATGGTAAGAAAGGGCCAAACTAGGCAGTTGCAGAAAGACCCAGTGCAATCTTGCCTCCTAGTATGAGAGTCATAGGCAGTTGCAAAAGTTAACAATCCAATGAAATACACAGCAATGAAACAGCAAACAGCACAGAACACATTATGCAACCATGTAGTGACAGCACTACAATCAAGGAGATTGTGAAAACAAGGAAAGCTTTCCATGTGCACAATCATTCCAACAATTTGATAACCTATTTTACATAACATCATTTGCTCCCACTCATAGCAAAGTTAGCATTCATTCATGCCTGCAATAGTTTGTGTCTTATTTATCTACTATTAGCTTCTGTTTCCAATAATATGCAGTTGTTTTGTTTTTTTTTGGTGTGTGTGTTGTTTTGGTTTTTGTTTTGTTTTGTTTTGTTTTGAATATAAATTTAAAGTATCACAACTTCAGCTGAACATCCTAAGTTCCTGTTTAAGTTCTTTTACCATCTCTGGGGTGAAATATGAAAGATGGGTGAGTGCAACTACATGCATCCCCTCAAACTGACTGAGTCACTGAAGACAGCTAGGTCTACATATGATAGACCCCTAAAACTGAGTCACTGAAGACAGGTCTACATATGATAGACCCCTCAAACAAAGTCACTGAAGACAGCTAGGTCTAAATATGATAGACCCCTAAAACTGAGTCACTGAAGACAGCTAGGTCTACATATGATAGACCCCTCAAAGTCACTGAAGACAGCTTGGTCTATATTTGATAGACCCCTCAAACTGAGTCACTGAAGAAAACTAGGTCTACATATGATAGAGTACAATTAAGCAGCCACCTGATTCAGAATTGTATCAATAAGTTCTGACAAGGAAAGTGACCACAAGATTTGGACATACAATGATATATATGTAGACTTCTTTCTCGTCATCTGTTATGCCAAAACCTTTGAGGTGTATTTAGATTTGGGGACTTTTGCTCTGTGGATATTATACATATACTGATAGTGATATAGTGTGTGTTGGAACAAACAAGGACACACACACACACACACACACACACACACACACACACACACATACTAAAACCCCTGAAACCAAATTTTATTTCTGTTGTAAATGATTGTCAGTTTACTACCAAAGTCATTAAAAGTTTGTTATTTTTCAGAACAAAACGTAAGTGAATGTCCATTGTCCAACCATTTACTTATATTTTAAATTGCTGAATCCATGTTACATAATCCAATAAGAGTGATGTGACCTCCACATATTCATTTTGAATTTTATTGCTGTTCTTGTCAATTGTGGTTACACTTTAATATTAATTTATGGACTGTTGATTCCACCACTCTTGCTTATACTTTTTCTGTATGCATCGCCCTTTAACCTCCATCCCATCTCCCAACCCCACACATAAACATAAGTATACACACACACAACATATCTAATATAAAACAAAGTGAAAAGACATAAATTAACAAAGCAGTTGGGCATTGATCCTTGATGGATACGAAGCTCAGTGTTTTGTGGAGTTCCTGACGAAAATGTCATTGAATGACATCAGTAATCGTAACAAGCAATGATTTGAGTGGTAGTTCATCGGTAAACATAAACAAAGAAACAGTGGGAGCTTGTTGGTAATTTTGGTGGGTGATATGGCAAATATAGAGTCAAGAGGATGTGTTGAGGGTCACGTGACCAATATATGGATCAAGAATTTGATTTCTGGTTGGACTTTTCTGTATGCGGTTCTATTACCAATATTAGCCATTTGTGAAAAGTTCATGCAGGACTGACAAACTCAAGAATCATGAAAGGTCCGCATAGACTTTCATTGATAGAGAATTCAACTTCATATCTGTTAATTATTCAGGACCGATGTCGAGCTGATCGCTGCACATCAATCCTGGATCAATGCCCAGCGCCGGCCTTACATTAAAGAAAGAACAACAACAAAAAAGTTGTTCGCCACATCCCCAACCCCTTCAGCCACACCCCATGACCCTTTTTTTTCTCCTCCCCCCCCCCCCCCCCCCCCCCCGCACCCCCAACCCCGCCCCCCAAATTCTGTCATATATTTCAGATCCTGCCGAGCAAACCAATAGGCCTAGTTTGCATCAGTTTGACATGGTACAGTATATGACACCAAACCTGTTGTTCAGTGTTGTGCAAACGGGAAACGAATACACACCTCCCCGAATTAAGCCCCGAGCCTCTGTCGATTGTTTTTTTGTTGTTGTTGCTATTGACTATTGTTGTTGTTTGCATAAGTCCGCTACGATTTTAAACACAAGTTTACTTACTGACAGATGCTTTGATGTTGACGTCAAAGACAATCTTGCCTTCAGCCGTCTCGTTTACTTTTCCTGTGTAAATGTCGTTGAGAGTCTGACAGTGACCACATAAAACTGAAAGGACGCTCGCGAGGCCCCATCTGGTCTCGTTTTGAGTGTTCTTTAAGTCAAGCAGAGAAGCGCATGCTTTGCAATGCATCTGCCTTGCAAGTTCGTGCAGATCCACAAGCCTTAACCCATCTTTCCAAGTAACAGGCTTTTTGTCTCCAACGCTTTCTTTGGATGAAGCAGATATCGGACAGTCAACACAATCGCCGTCCATTTTGACGCCAAAAATGGAACGATTCTGCGGGATTAATGCAGGGAAACAGGCACGAATATAAGTTGCGTAAAATATTGATGATATTTTTAGGAAGATCTTTAGGAAAATAGCAAATGTTTTACAACGACTGTTGAAAATAAGACATTGTGCTTATGATCATGCAATGGTTTAGATTGGGGAACAGAGAGGAAAACAAAGCGGTTATTTCCCTTCGAAATTGTGGCGGAAACGAAAGTTGATTTGTCGTCCCTGGCAAAATTCAAAATAAAATAAAATCCGCTATTGTCAACAAGCAAACACGTATATTTGCAGGAAAAAAAAAAAAAAAAAAAAAAAAAAAAAATCTGGATGGTGCTGTAGTGTGGAGATCAACTCGCCCTCGAGCAGGCCCAATTTAACACAGAGAATTAAGCTGAGTCAAAAAGTACATTGTACTTTTACTGAGTGCAGTTCTTACTCAATAGGAAGAACGAGGAGCAGACACCGGGAAAGATCATTGAAAGTACTTGTCTTAACTCACTCAGTACGGCCAGTCCTCTCTTCTCCTCTACACAGACCCCTCGGATGTCCAGTGGGTATCTGAATGACCCAACCTTTAGCTTCCGTCGTCAGAATCAGTTGTGGTATTCTTTGTCAACATTCACCTCTTCAGTGCAAGAGCCTTCCGCTTGTAATATTTTGATGGTGGTAAATGGGGTGAAACGCTGTTAACGTCGTCTCTTTCGCCGTTCGTATGGAGAGAGTTAAGTCAATAAAGTAAA
>NC_134892.1:6476953-6484453 GCF_041734735.1 Babylonia areolata | reverse complement strand
TTGCATCGTCACCAGCGAGTTCGTCGGAAGTTCTGTGAAATCCGCGACAGCCATTTTTATCGTCGATCTGTTGTGTGAGACATTTTTTTTTTTCTTCTTCTTCTTTGTTTGCTTGTCCTGTTGTCCATTTGTTCCTCTTTGTCCTTTCTCTCGTCATGTATTTTATTCGTGATTTTCAAAATCCTCTCTCTCTCTCTCTCTCTGTGTGTGTGTGTCTGTCTGTCTCTCTCTCAAGTATATATTCGCAGAAAGAAAAAAAATAATATCTGTAATTATGTATGGGTGGTATGGTACTGTGGCGACGTGCTCTCACCAAGGAAAGCAGTCCGAGTTTCACACAGAAAAATTAATCGAGACAAACAGCAAACAAATGAACAAAAAAAAAAAAAAAAAAAAGTGATACAATATCCTATCAAAATACTACACGTACATATTTCATTTATCATATGAGTGGAGCAAGACGGTATTAGTCAGCTCTGAAAGCGTAAGAAGAAGAAGAAGAGCAACAACAACAACAACATCAACAACAACGACAACAACAACGACAACAACAACGACAAGAAATAGTCCCCCCCCCCCCACCCCTCCCACCACCGCTCCCACCCCCTTTTTTTTCTCTCCCAGATCCTCCGCTCACGCCCCCTACCATGACGTCACTGGACGGCGCCGCCTTTCTGAGGGCGGGTGACGTCATCAACTGTACGGTTAAGGGAGGTAAGCCGGCCGTGACTTCCGTGACGTTCCAGTGCAGCCACCCTCATTCCCCTGCGGCCAGGCTGGGCGACCAGGAGGACGTCACGGTGGTGGATGACGTCACGGGCGTGACGTCAGTGGTCAGCGGTCTGGAGGTGGGGTCCCTTGGGAGAGGGGGGCCCGGGACTCTGACGTGCGAATGCTCCGCCGCCTGGCTCCCCGGGGAGTCCCTGTACTCCTCTGTCGCTACCCGCGTGTTTCCCACCGAGTGTGAGTTGAGTTGATTGGTTAGTTAGTTAGTTAGTTAGCCAGTTAGCTGGTTGGTTGGTTAGTTAGTTGGTTAGTTAGTTAGATAGTTGGTTGGTTAGACAGTTAGTTAGTTGGTCGGTTAGTTAGTTAGTTAGTTAGTTGGTTGGTTGGTTGGTTGGTTGGTTAGTTAGTCAAATAGTTAGTTGGTTAGGTAGGTAGGTAGTTAGTTGGTTAGTCAGTTGGTTAGCTAGTTAGCTGGTTGGTTAGCTGGTCGGTTAGCTGGTTGGTTGGTTAGTTAGTTAGTTGGTTAGTTGGTTAGTTAGTTAGTTAGTTAGTTGTTTGGTTGGTTGGTTGGTTGGTTGGTTGGTTGGTTGGTTGGTTAGGTAGGTAGGTAGGTAGTTAGTTAGGTAGTTAGTTAGTTGGTTGGTTAGTTAGTTAGTTGGTTAGTTAGCTAGTTGGTTAGTTATTTAGTTGGTTAGTTAGTTAGTTAGTGTCAGGTCAGGGGCATAGCCCTTGCTACTGGTACCATGTAACCCAGTACTACCTGCCGCATGTGAAGTCTCCCAACCACGGACCAGGCGGAGGAGGAAACCTTTCCCAACGGCTGTGAAGGCGGAAGTGGATGACCAAAGGGCAGGGGGAGCTCTTATCCTTGGCTGGAAGTCCTCCTAGGAGACGGAACTCCGAAGAAAAATCCTGCACCTGCCGAGGCCGTTCTACACGTGGCAGTATCTGCACTTGTGGGACTGTGAGCGTCGGTAGACGAGAGAGTGGGGAAGGGACTGCTCGACTCCTCTTCACTAAAAAAAAAAAAAGTCACCTGTGCTGGTCAGGCAACCAGGCTAATGTCGGAACTCACACCGACAGATAAACCTGCCTGCCTGCTCATCCGTCGGTCCGACGGGAGACTCCATATTAGTTAGTTAGTTAGTTAGTTAATTTACACGTGCGAGTGAGATCGAAGGTTTTTGTGTATTTGGTATGATGATGATGATGATGATGATGATGATTAGTAGTAGTAGTAGTGGCATTATCATTATTAGCATTAGTATTAGTAACAGTAGTAGTAGTACTAGTAGTAGTAGTAGTAGTACCAGCAGCAGTAGCGGCATTATTATTATTATTATTAGCATTAGTATTAGTACCAATAGAAGTAATGGTGACATCATTACTAGCAGTAGTAGTAGCAGCAGCAGTAGTAGTGGCATTATCATTATAAGCATTAGCATTAGTAGTAGTAGTAGTAGTAGTAGTGGTAGTACTAGTAGTAGTAGTAGCAGCAGCAGTAGTAGTGGCATTATCAGTATTCGCATTATTATTTTATTAGTAGTAGTAGTAGTAGTGGCATTATTATTATTATTAGCAGCAGCAGCAGCAGTAGTAGTAGTATTTCGGTTTGTTTGTGCGAACACACACACACACACACACACACACACACACACACACACACATATATATATATATATATATATATATATATATATATATATATATATATATATATATATATATATATATACTTAAAATGAATAAGGTAATCCTGCAGTTTAGAATACTAAACTCAGGGGCCCGTTCAAATGAAAAAATAGAGGTTGTTTTAGACTGACCTTGATGCGCTGAGTCGAATGCAACCCTCAGCTAAGCTCTACGGCCACTCCTTGTCAATGAAACAGAGACATAATAAATAGTAAACTCAGTCGGTCACTTCCCGAGCAACTATCGGCGAGCAGAGTGATGACGCGTTCACCCACGTGATCAGCAGTCAAAATGGCGTGCAGGTCGGGAAGGAGTACTACTTACCGTGCATTTGATCCAGTTTTGTGGCAAAAGGAGTGGTCTTAGAGCTTAGCTGAGGGTTGCATTCGACTCAGCGCATCGAAGTCAGTCTAAAACACCTTCTACTTTTTCATTTTAACGGCCCCTGAGTTTAGTATTCTAAACTGCAGGATTACCACTGAATAAAACAAAAATGAAACTGAAACCAAAACCTATTTTGTTAAACAAAACAGAAATTTAAAAACCTGAATTTCTGCGGCTACCCAGCAGCTTGGTCACAGACTACGTTCATAATAGGTGACGTAATGTTATTTTTACGTCATCTTTTTGCCCTTACATGACATCTTCCACACGTAAATATATCATGTTCTGAATATTCCTTCAATTGTCTATATACATCTGTCTCTATCTCTCTCTCTCTCTCGGTAATTACTTGGATTATTTACATCTCCTTTCTTATAAAGAGGGAGAACAATAGACTCAGTCCAGTTTTGGGGATAAATTCCTTTATCGAAAAGAGCGTTGAAAAACGTTACAAAGAAATCTAAAATCAATTCAGTTTTACATCCATACTTAAATAGTTCCCCAATGATTCCATCTGGCCCGGCATCTTTACATTGTGTCCCAACGTATTTATCCATGAATTTTGCAAAACATTTAAAATATGTTATGACAAGATTTAGGTTTGGGCTTTCAGATATTGCAATTCATCATTTTCGATACACACAGCATAGTGATCATGATCTTATTTGTCCATTGTGCACAAATGCAGAAGAAAACGAATTACATTTCATGTTTTGTTGTCCAAAGTTATGTGAACTAAGATATAATTTCATACCCCAGAAATATTACTCTCAGTCTTCTATGTTTAAACTAGTTTTGCTTATGACGTCACGTCGTGAAGAAGAAGTCAGACAGTTTGCAACTTATCTACACAAAGCATTCAAAATCCGGTCATTTAGTTGTTCCTGATTATCAATCTAGGTATTGTTTTGTTTTATTGTATTATATACTGTATGTCATAATGTTTTCGAAATACGTTTACACACCACCCCTTCATAAGGGGCTAAGGCCTTTTTTGAATAAACCATCCGAATCCGAATCCGAATCCGAATCTCTCTCTCTCTCTCTCTGGAATTGTGTATAACCACCACCACGGCAACAGGGACTGGTAATTCCACGTTATATAAATCGCTGTGTGTGTGTGTGTGTGTGTGCGTGCGTGCGTGCGTGCGTGCGTGCGTGTAAAACACAGACAAAGCCTCCATCACCAACTTCACCCTCAACGGCGCTACGACGTCACTGACGGTCGCGGATAATGACGTCAGAAGCGTGGCTCTGACGTGCTCCTCGAGCGGTCGCCCCCGGGCTGACGTCACCCTCTCCAAGATGGGCGCCGAGGGGGTGCTGAGCCACCGCGCCGACGTCACGGAGTCCGTGATGACGTTGCATGACGTCAGACCCGAGATGACGGGGGTGTACGTTTGCACCGTCACCAACGGACTGGGCGCTGCCGACCAGCGAATTGCGTCCCTTGTGGTCTTGGGTGAGTTTGGAGAGAAAAGGAGGATTTTAGTTTTGTTTAGGTAAAGATATTTAAAAAAACATAATGATGGAGGGGGAGGAGGGATGGAGTTGGATAATGGGACGAGAAGGAGTAATTATAGTAGTAGTTGTAGTAATAGTTGTTGTTGCTGTTGTTGTAGCAGAAGCAGCTGCAGTTGTGAAAGTTGCTGAAGCAGCAGTAGTAGTAATAGTAAGAGCAATAGTAGCAGCAGCAGCAGCATCAATAGTAGTAGCAGCAGTAGTAATTGTTGCTGTTGTTGTTGGTGGTGGTGGTGGTGGTGGTGTTCGTGTTGTCATTTTTTGACTCACTTGTGTAAATAATGTGAGTCTATGTTACAAGCTGGTGTTCGGCTCTCTCTCTCTCTCTCTCTCTCTCTCTCTCTCTCTCTCTCTGTGTGTGTGTGTGTGTGTGTGTGTGTGTGTGTGTGTGTGTTAAACTTTAACATTGCCATTTTCTCTGGAAATACTTTCTCAGCCAATACCAAATTTGGCTTAATTTAAAAATAGCAGGGGAAAAAAAATCTTAACAGTCATACCAATAATAGGTTGTAAGTCTCCCGAATTTTACTGTATTTCCGAATCGTTAACAGTTTATTTCGTTGATTTCGTTCCGCATTCCGGAAAACCGCTGTTACCCTTTTGCAGCTTCCCGATTGTCTGATGAGAATACGTCATGACCTCGTTTTTCTTGTTCGCAATTAAAAGCAAAGAAATACACATTCTGAACAGAATACATACAGTGACACTAACTACATTATTGACGTGTTTACTGCATATCATTGTTCTAAAGTGGACACTGATTAACAAGACTGAACAGAAAAGAAAATTTGAATCGACCGTTTCACTGCCTCGTCTACACGTACGGCATTGGTCAGTGCAGATCTTGACAAAACATGTTGCAAAGCTTGCGTCAGGCGACGACACGACGCGACCACAACCCAACCAAACACAGAGCAACTTCTTCTTCTTCTTCTTGTTCTGCGTTCACTCGTATGCACACGAGTGGGCTTTTACGTGTATGACCGTTTTTACCCCGCCATGTAGGCAGCCATACTCCGTTTTGGGGGGTGTGCATGCTGGGTATGTTCTTGTTTCCATAACCCACCGAACGTTGTCATGGATTACAGGATCTTTAACGTGCGTATTTGATCTTCTGCTTGCATATACACACGAAGGGGGTTCAGGCACTAGCAGGTCTGCACATATGTTGACCTGGGAGATCGCAAAAATCTCCACCCTTTACCCACCAGGCGCCGTCACCGTGATTCGAACCCGGGACCCTCAGATTGACAGTCCAACGCTTTAACCACTCGGCTATTGCGCCCGTCAACACAGAGCAACGAAACACATTAGAAGAACAAGCCGATGATACAATGCGACGCAACATGACACGTCACGACACGGCACCACACCACACCACACCAACCACAATACATAACACCACACAACACAACACACCACAATACATAACACCACACCACCCACACACCACACCACACCACACCATCCACAATACATAACACCACACAACACAACACACCACAATACATAACACCACACCACCCACACACCACACCACACCACACCACACCACACCACGCCACACAACACGAAACACCACAACCACCACCACCATACCATACCACCACCACCACCACAACCACCACAAACACCACGACACACACCACCACACCACACCACACCACAACCACACCACGCCACACCACACCACACCACACCACACCACCACATCACCACCACAACCACACCACCACAAACACCACGACACACACCACCACACCACACCACATCACCACCACAACTAAACCACATCACCACCACAACCACAACCACACCGCACCACCACAAATAAATGAACGAGTAAATAAATAAATAAATAAATAAATAAATAAATAAATAAATAAATAAATAACTAAATAAACAAACCCAAACAACCCAACGAACAGGTGCCCCCAGGCCAGTCAGCGCCAACCAGCACCAGCACAACCGGCTCTCCCCGCCCCTCCTGACCCGGAGAGGCCTGACCTTCAGGGTGGTGTCCAGCCCGGTCCCGAGCAGCAGCGTCTACACCCTCCTCAACGCCTCCACTGCCGCCACTGGGGCTGATCTGGCACCCAGTTTACAGGTCACCCCTCTGTGTGTGTGTGTGGGGGGGGGGGGCGTGGGGGTGGGGGGGTGGGAGGGAGAGTGGGGAGGGCAGAGGGGAGGGGATGGGGGTTGAGGGGGGTGGAGAGGGAGAGAGAGGGGATGGGTATGGTGGGAGTGATGTTGTGGGGTCCGGGTGTTGGGGGGTTCGGGGGGGGCGGGGGTAACGGGGTGGAGAGGGAGAGATGGGGGTGTGGTGGGGGTGTTGGTGTGGGGTCTGGGTGTGGGTGTGGGGGTGGGGGTGGGGGGGTTGGGAGGGAGGGCTAGGGGGGTGGAGAGGGAGAGAGGGGGTGGTATGGTGGGAGTGATGTTGTGGGGTCAGGGTGTGTAGGGTAGGAGGGAGGTGGTGGTGGGGGGGGGAAGTGTTTGTGTTTTGAGGGGATGGGGCGTTGGTGGGGGTTTGGGGGTAAGAGGTAGGGGTGTGTGTGGATGTTTGTGTCGGTGTGTGTGGGGGGAGGGGCAGGGGGGTGGGAGTTTGTTGCTGTTGTTGTTGTTGTTCTTCTTCTGTTTTTCATTATCTTCTTCTTCTGTTTATCAGTGTGTGTGTGTGTGTGTGTGTGTGTGTGTGTGTGTGTGTGTGTGTGTGTGTGTAGGTGTGAATTAAGGTGAGGTTGCGGATGTACAGATCGATAGTGACAGACAGACAGACAGACAGGTTGTGATGGCGTCTTATTACATTTTTTTTTCTCCCTCTCCCTTCACACAGAACGCTCGCCTCTTCGTCACGTCCTGTACCAGGGTCAAGGACGTGAATTACATGGCTGACTGCAAGGTGGTACCCCGTCGAGTGACGTCACAGCAACTAGGGGTCTATGCTGTCACCGTCAGCAACCATCTAGGAAGTTACGAGTTTCACTTTAAAGTGGAGGACGAAATACGTGAGCACTTTACGAAACTTTACTTGACAGTGAAAGAGGAAATATTATTGAAATAATTTGAAATTGAAAGACGCAATATCATTACAATTAACGTAAAAGTGAAAAACGAAATATTATCAAATTCAGCTTGAAAGTAAAGGACGAATTATTAGTACATTTGACTTTAATGTGA
>NC_134892.1:6469453-6471953 GCF_041734735.1 Babylonia areolata | reverse complement strand
GCGGACGAGAGGCCTCCCACGACGATGAGCGGAGACTATGCCGAAATAGACAGTGACGCTTCGGGTGACGCCAACCCCAGAACCCATGGGACAGCTCCACCACCGAGGCCGCCGCGAGGTGGTGGCGGGTGAGAAGGAGGACTTTTTTTTTTTTGTTGCTTTATTTGATGCACTCTGACGGGCGCAATAGCCGAGTGGTTAAAGCGTTGGACTGTCAATCTGAGGGTCCCGGGTTCGAATCACGGTGATGGCGCCTGGTGGGTAAAGGGTGGAGATTTTTACCATCTCCCAGGTCAACATATGAGCAGACCTGCTTAGTGCCTGAACCCCCTTCGTGTGTACACGCAAGCAGAAGATCAAATGCGCACGTTAAAGATCCTGTAATCCATGTCAGCGTTCGGTGGGTTATGGAAACAAGAACATACCCAGCATGCACACCCCCGAAAGCTGAGTATGGCTGCCTACATGGCGGGGTAAAAACGGTCATACACGTAAAAGCCCACTCGTGTGCATACGAGTGAACGTGGGAGTTGCAGCCCACGAACGCAGAAGAAGAAGAAGATGCACTCTGTCACACGTGCTGGTAATTGTAGAACATGGCCTTGTGGTCAGTTGAAAGGACGCTCATCATTCGTTTCCTGTGTCATTCATTCAATCAGATTTCAGGCACGCACACACACACACCCACCTAGACAAACATGCAACATTCAACTTTTTTTTCCCTTAATTTTTTTTTTTTTTTTTAACGTGCATGATCGTTTTGTTTATTTATGCCATGTAGGCAGCCATACATATGGGGTGTGCATGCTGGGTATGTTCTTGTTTCCATAACCCACCGAACGCTAACATGGATTACAGGATCTTTAACGCGCGTATTTGATCTTCTGCGTGCGTATACACACGAAGGGGGTTCAGGCACTGGCAGGTCTGTACATATGTTGACCTGGGAGATCGGAAAAATCTCCATCCTTTACCCACCAGGCGTCCGTCACCGAGATACGAACCCGGGACCCTCAGATTGAAAGTCCAACGCTTTAACCATTCGGCTATTGCGTCCGTGATACATACAGTGATTGTAGAACATTGCCCCGTGTGGTCGGCTAGAAGGAGCTATTTTGCTTCGATGTCTCCGTCACACTGTGTTAATTTTCATATTTGAATGTCATCATTTGAAAAAGAATCTCAAATATATAAGAAAGGTGAGAAGGATATATTTTGTTAAAGTCTCTACCACTGATACCAGTGATTGTAGACGTTCTGGGGTTTTTTCTTTTCTTTTTTGACTCACTTGTGTAAACAAAGTGAGTCTATGTTTTAACCCGGTGTTCGGTTGTCTGTGTGTGTGTGTGTCCCTGGTAAACTTTAACATTGACATTTTCTCTGCAAATACTTTGTCAGTTGACACCAAATTAGGCATAAAAATAGGAAAAATTCAGTTCTTTCCAGTCATCTTGTTTAAAACAATATTGCACCTCTGGGATGGGCACAAAAAACAAAAAAATGAAGCCTAATTATATGCAAACTGCATTTACTGTTATATTTATATTTTTTTGTATTCTCTTTGTATTCTCTAAACTTGGCATTTTGATCTGATATTCTAACCCAACAACGAGAGCAGTCATTATTATCATTTTTTGTTCAAACAGGAACTTCTTTTGCTAAGCATGGAAGTTTTATTCATTTTGCAAACGTTTTGGTGCAGATAGTAAAAAAAAGGGAAATTACTCTGTAATTAATGCTAGGGGACTTAATTTGCTTTAAACTGATCTTTCTCATCTTAAACATTACATTTTGAAATTATACTCAATACATAAAAAGCTTGGATTTTTAAAAAAAAGTGTATCACAAGTGAGTCTTGAAGGCCTTGCCTCTCTTGTTTCTCTTATTTTGTCGCAGTGGGTACGTGGACATACAAGCTTCGTACTGGAACCTCAGCCCTAGGCGTGCCAACACCAATAACGTTCACCCGGCAGACTTCACCACCACCACCACCATCACCACCACCACGACACCATCACACTCCCCCCTCCCTCGAGGCAGCATCAGAGGCCCACTTGGGGACATCTACAGAACCGTGGACAAGTCTAAAAAAGCCAGAAAACCCGAACCTCAAAATACGAACCCAACCCAACTGGTAGAACCCAAACGTTCGCCAGACATCTTTAACAGTCACGGAACAGAATCCATCGACGCCTTGAATGGGACCGATAGGGGAGGCTACTCCTCCTACGATGATGGAGGTGTGAAGGGAGGTTACTGGAATGGTTTGGAACAACAGAGTGATGCCCTTGACGTGGAGCTGCCGGAGAGAGCAGACGACGTTCGCAAACCTGGCGCGAAACTGAAACCTGTTCTACCCTATGCTGACGGTGATCCTGGTGATGGTGGTGATCCTGGCACCATGTTGTCGTCTCACCTCCGTTCGTCTGCCACAAAGATGACTGAACTCTAGCGCTGACGATAGGGTTGTTGTTGTTCAGTGTTGTTGTCAGTGTTTATC
>NC_134892.1:6407818-6420318 GCF_041734735.1 Babylonia areolata | reverse complement strand
CCTTCCTGTCTGTATCCAATCCACTCATCTATCTATCTATCTATCTATCTGCCCATGTAAATGACGTCGATGATAGGAATTTTCTTTTTTCTTTCTTATTTCCTGTCCTTCTTTCTTTTGTTGTTGTTGTTGTTGTTGTTATTTTTGTTGTAGTTTTTGTTGCATTCTTCAACCAACAATCTTCTTGCTGATGATCATCTCTTGTTCTTGCTTTTCTTTTTTTTTCTTTTTTTTTCCTGATGGTAAGAATTGCAAGCCGTCTGTTTGAAATAAAGAGAGAGAGAGAAGAAAAAGATGACAGCGAAAGATTACAGACTTTTTTTCTCTTTTTTTTTTAATGAAGAACACTGTCACCCTTACGAGTTGACCGAAGAGCTCAGTGAATTTAGTTGTTGTGCATTCTTCTTTGATGGTACGTTTTCAGTTCTTCTCTCTCTCTCTGTCGGTCTGTCTGTCTGGCTGGCTGGCTGTCTGTCTGGCTGTCTGTCTTATTCTCTGTCAGCTTCCCTCTCTCTGTCTGTTTCTTTCTTCCTTTGCCTCTCTCTGTGTTTATGTCTGTCCCTGTTTCTATTATTGTCTCTGCCCCTCTCTGCCTCTCTCTCTCTCTCTCTCTCTCTCTCTCTCTCTATATATATATATATATATATATATATATATCTTTCTGTCTGTCTCTCTGTCTGACTCACTCACTCTCTTTCTTTCATTTTCTACTTTTATTAAATCGTGTTAGGATGTTATATTGTTATAAACGCGATCGTCATCATTATTATTATTTTCTTTTTATCGTTGCTCTTAACTACCATACTCTGATTTCTATTGTTTGTTTGTTTCTGTGTGTCTGTATCTGTGTCTGTGTTTGTGTCTTGTGTGCGTGTGTGTCTCTGTCGTAATGCATTTTTTTTTCTTTTCTTTTCTTTTTTTCTTTCCCTTCTGAATTTGAAGGAATTGAACTCAGAACCAACCAGAGGAAAACAGAAAGTCAGTAAGAAGAGTTGTGCCCACCTGACCTGAGGAACCCATGACACACGTGTCCCCAGCTCACGTGAGCGGTCACGTGTCGAAAACCCTCTCTTCCTTCCGGTCACGTGGGGCGCTCTCTTCGTCACGCGCATGCGCAGCGCAAGCCGCAGATTGCCTGACAGCCCCCTCACTCATCCCTCCTCCCACCTTCTCCTCTCTACCCTGCTACCCGCTTCCCAACTGCCCCTGTTGTTTTATTTATTTATTTATTTATTTATTTATTTATTTGTTTATTTATTTATTTATTTGTTTGTTTATTTATTTATTCATTTATTCATTTACTATTGAATCATCATTTATTTATCTATCCATTTACTTATTCATTGATTGATTTATCTACGTATTTATTTATATGTTCGTTTGTTTATTTGTTAGTTAGTTGATTGATTAATTAATCTGTTTATTTGTTTGTTTGTTTATTTATCTATCTATTTGTTTGTTTGTTTATTTATCTATCTATCTGTTCATCTATGTATTTTTTCATTTTTAATTGTGTAATTGTTTGTTTCATTGTTTATCTTTTATTTTCTTCGCTAAACTTGTTCGCTTTGATTCAGATGCGCTCGTACACACACACACACACACACACACACACACACACACACACACACACACACACACACACACACACACACACTTGCTGCATTTTGTTAATTTAATTAACACGAGAGTGACATGACAGCATTTTTTTTTAGCTGCACGGCGTGTACTCTGGAATATCTTGCCTAAAATCTTTGTACACTCTGCTGCATATACACCAGTGCACACAATATTGTGTCTTCTCACATATGTACCCCCCCCAAAAAAAATGTAACTCGAGCCTCTGAGTGCATAATGGCATGTTCTTCTCCATGTTAATTAATATATCACCCCCCCTCCCCCTCCACTCTCCCCTCCTTTTCCTTTAACCTTCTATTATCGATAAATATCACTCTATTGTTATTCTTTTTCACATTAACCATTCAGCTATAAAAAAAAAATAATAATAATTTTTTTTTTTAAAGTGGTTGTTTCTTTTTGTAGAAACAGAAGCTGGAGACCTTATAATTTTTATGAAAAGCCATTTTATATTCAGTACAAACTGAGAATTAAGATCAAAGAAATTCAGAACGCTTTATATATATATATATATATATATATAGAGAGAGAGAGAGAGAGAGAGAGAGAGAGAGAGCAAAGTCATTAAATGGTAAATGGCAAAAATCTACAATATGTATTTCATCATACATCAATATGTTGAAATTCAAAATAGAATAATAATGAAGGGGGGTGGGGGGGAGGAGTGCGGGGTGGGGGTTGGGGGGGGGGGGGTTGCTGTACAAATGCATTTTCACATAAAAAGATGTTTTCTTTCCTACAACAAAACGGGAAAATGATAAATATTGGGGCTCCGAGACTCGAGATTTGATTATCCATTTTCTGTAGTAAAAGAAAATTTGTAGACTGTTAATTTTATAATGTGTTTGAATATTGTTTCGATGTGTGTGTGTGTGTGTGTGTGTGTGTGTGTGGCCAGTGATTAGAATTGTCAGCGTGCCTACATTCGATAACTTATTTCATTTATCATGGTATTCTATAACTCTTCCTCCAGTCCATGCATTTTTCATTGACAGATTCGTGTTTTTGAAAACATCATGACTGAAGTACCACAAAGTATTTGCGTAGCATGTGCCATTTACACGTGTTTGATTATGTGTTATGTGATATGTCTGGGTTTGTTCCAATGTAACTTTTATTTACCTGTGTGCTAGCTGAATCGGTAGCGTAAGCAACACTCACTTGAAGTTGTGTACCTTGTGAATGGAGAGAGTTATCACTCTTTACTATTTGTTGTATATATATATATATATGTATAGTTTTAGTTTTATACGTGTTATACATATGTTTCTAGTCTTATGATGCTAGAGGTATTCTTTCTATCCAACTCTGCAAGTTTAAAAAAAAAAAAAAAAAAAAAACTTTTTTTTTCAAAGCCTTACCTTTTCTTAAAGTGTAGCATGTTACTTTACAATAAAGCGGTGTATTTGATAAAACAGTTTTAGTTGCTTTTTTTCTTTATTCATAGATATAACAACCGCAATGATGTTTTTTTTAAATGCTGTTTGGTTACATAGGCCCAACTATCATAATAAGAATGCAAAGTGCGTCAAATATAAGCGTTTTGTTTTGTTTGTTTGCTTGGGGTTTTTTTTCTGATTTTGAGCGTGCATAAGTGGTTTTCGTTTATAAAGTGAGTGTCGTGAGTTGTATGGTTAGTTGATTGATTTATTTGCTTTCATTAGGTTTTGACCTGAGAGTTCTGGAGTGATAATTTTTTTGTTGGAATAAATTATTGCGTGCTTGGAAGGTGGGTTTTTGTGTGTGTGGTTTTTTTGTTTTTTTTGTTTTGTTGTTGTTGTTTTTTGTTTTTTTTTTACTCTTTTCTTCCTCTTGTTCTGATACTTCTCAATTGTAGGGTCTGACTACTGACCTTGAGGATTAGTCAAATGAACTTAGTGTCTGCGTGTGTGTGGCCTTGCAGTATTCTCTCTCTCTCTCGTTCTCTCTCTCTCTCCCCTCTCTCTCTCTCTCTCTCGCTCCCCCCTCTCTCTATCTCTATCCTTCTTTCTCTCGCCCCCTCTCTCTCCCCCTCTCCTCTTACTTCTCCCCTCTCTCTCTCCCTCTCCCCTCTCTCTCTCTTTCTCTCCGTCAGCCCCCTCTCTCCCACTCTCTCTCCCTCTCACTCACGCCCCCTCGCCCCACTCTCTCTCTCTCTCTCCCCCCCTCTCTCTCTCTCTCTCGCTCCCCCTCTCTCTATCTCTCTCTATCTTTCTTTCTCTCGCCCCCTCTCTCTCCCCCTCTGCTCTTACTTCTCCCCGCTCTCTCTCCCTCTCCCCTCTCTCTCTTTCTCTCCGTCAGCCCCCTCTCTCCCACTCTCTCTCCCTCTCACTCACGCCCCCCGCCCCCCTCTCTCTCCCCATCTCCTCTTACTTCTCCCCTCTCTCTCCCTCTCCCCTCTCTCTCTCTTTCTTTCCGTCAGCCCCCTCTCTCCCACTCTCTCTCCCTCTCCCCCTCACGCCCCCTCGCCCCACTCTCTCTCTCTCTCTCTCTTTCTCTCGCCCCCTCTCTCTCCCCCTCTCCTCTTACTTCTCCCCTCTCTCTCCTTCTCCCCTCTCTCTCTCTTTTTCCGTCAGCCCCCTCTCTTCCACTCTCTCTCCCTCTCTCCCTCTCACTCACGCCCCCCCCCCCCCCCCCCCCCCCCCCCCCCCCCTCTCTCTCTCTCTCTCACCCTCTCTTAACCCCCCCCACCCCCCACCCCACCCCCACCTCTGTCAATAGCTAATTAGCTGGCTGAACCGGACTATCTTTCTCACGTCTTTCTTTCTATTCATTATTCTTCCTGTAAATGCATCACCTGTTTGGCCGTCTGTCCATCTCTCTGTCTGTCTGTCTGTCTGTCTGTCTCTCCGGCCATTGTTCTTTCTGGTGTACCCTACCAGTGCGTTTGTCCATTTCAGTGCATGTTTTCATTTCAGTGCATGTTTTTCCCTCATGCTCCGGTGCAAGCTGCACCCTTCTTTGTCGCCTTTCATGAGTACACATGTCCTTACTTACTCGGTACATTTATCTCATTCTTGAGTGTGTCTAAAGTTAGAGGAAGACGTGCATGTGTCCTTTGTTTGACACCCCCCCCCCCCCTCCCCCCATCCCCCCTTCCAAAAAAAACACATGTTTCTTTGTGATTAGTGAGTGCATGAGTACTAGTCAGGTACAAGTTCGGTGCATGTTTCCTTATCTTTCAAGTATATATGTCCTTTTTCGTAAGCATGCAATGTACGGCTATGGTCTGCACGATGCACTGTGTACCCATGTTTTCCATGCGTCTCTCGCTCTGTCACAGACACACAGACAGACAGGCACCACACACACACACACACACACACACACACACACACACGATTGACTCCTTCTCATGTGGGCATTCATGGCAATGAAACTGCTGATAAAGCAGCTAAAAGAGGAGCACAATATTCAGAAAAAATCAACAAAAAATACATCTCCGTCTTTCCGTAAAAGAGGCATACACTTTGTTGGAAAAATCAGCATGGGGTCGATTTCATAACCGATGGAAGGAAAAGTTTTTAAAACATAAAGGAACATTATTCCCTGAGAATATCATCAAAGAAAAGATACCGAATCCATCAGTTTGCTATACAAGATTCATAACCTCTACTTTCTTCTGTATAAAACTTGATGCGATGAAGACAAAGTCTAGTAAAAATAGCAAGTGTCTACAGGACGGACACCTGGCAGCAAACTGTGAGGGAGAGGTGGTGTGCAGGGGATGTCTGCAACAGGGACACAAAATGTGTGACTGCCCCTCTGTTGTGCCCCCTGCTACAGAGGAGGAGGGAACAGCAGCAGAGCAGTCTGAAGAAGTGGGTGAGGAAATGCCCAGTGCTCAGAGTGGCACCACACCAACACACCGTGTGCAGCCGCCAGCGCGCGCCAGCGATGCGGCAAAGAAAACCAGCCACGCGAAGCCTGTTCATGGCACAGCGAGCAGCGCCGGAAAAAAGAGGGAAAGGAGCGAGTCTCCCCCTACCACAAGTCAAAGTCTTCCAGAAAACAAAAGGCCCGCTGTCCTGACGCAGCCAGAACACAACGGAGAGGCAGAGGCGGAAAGCATGTCGGAGGAGGGGGGTAACACTTGACACGTGTTCTCTCCCAGCCAGCCTGACCACTCCCTCACGACCTTTGGCTTTGATCAACGGACTTTTGATTAACGATTGACGATTATAAATTCCGCATCAGAAAGTTGAAAAATTGATACCACCTTTTCAAATATGAATAATGACATATGCATTGGTACTCTAAATGTTCGAGGGCTTAGAAATAACCTAAAAAGGAAAGTAGTATTTGACTTCCTCAAAAAACAAAAGTTAGACATTGCATGTTTGCAGGAAACATACGTGACAGATGATATATTGCCTCAAATTAATGTGCAGTGGTCTGGAAGTGTATTCTATAGCGTAGGTACTAATAGAAGCAATGGACTTGTAATTCTAATTTCCAGCCATAAACAGATTCATGCAGAACTCATCGAAGCAACAGAGAGAATATTGTTAATAAGAATTTTACACGACAACAAATCAACTATCATAGCTAATTGCTACGCACCCAATACGACCGTTGACAAAATATCATTCATTAACCAACTCGGCAACTTGTTACATAAGCAAGATTACGACCACCTGTGGGTTCTGGGTGATTTTAACACAACAATCCATGCTCTAGATAACATAGCCGGCAAGCCTCACTCACAACGAGAAAAAGAAGCCCTTCTAGAAATGTTATCCTCTTTTGACTTGGAAGATACGTGGAGGTCTGTCCATCCAGATGCCAAAGAATACACTTGGTCAAGATCTGCTCCTTTTACAGCTAGAAGAATTGATTATATTTTCAGCGACACTACCTCCATTACACTTGTGAAGGAAATAGACATTGAATTATTCCCTCACTCAGACCATAAACTTGTGAAAGCGATATTTAGTCCAAACAAGTTTCAAAGAGGCCCAGGATATTGGAAATTTAACAACTCACTCCTATCTCAGGAACGGTTTCTAGAAGAAACAAGCACATTTATAGATTCGCATTTTTCACAATCTCAAGAAGAAAACCCACAAAAGACCTGGGAAATGTTTAAGGTTAGATACAAGTCATTTTGCATAAGCTATTCAAAAACCGCCAAAAATCGATCTCCCAATAAACACGCGAAAATCAAAATGCTAAACGAAATAGAACAAAAACTACATCAGAACATTCATGATAAAGATATGTTAATGAAAGCTGGACAACTAAGAAAAGAAATAGAACTACAAGAATTAAAAGAAGCAAGAGGTGCTCAGATCCGCTCAAGAGCCAAATGGATAGAAGATGGTGAAAAAAACACAAAATATTTCCTCCGCCTTGAAAAGATCAAAGGAGCTGCGAACATTATAACATCTCTACGCATAGACGAAAACATGACAGACAATTCACAGAAAATATTGAACCAGATCGAGAAATTTTACACAAACCTATACAAGAAGGACATATCCATAGGAAGAGGAAGACATATAAAAGACCATTTCCTGAGTAATGAAGATTATCCAGTACTTACAGAAGAAGAAAAAGACCAATGTGACAAAGAAATAACTTTGGACGAGCTGACACTAGCCCTTACTAATTTAAACAAAGACTCTGCACCCGGTAGCGATGGCTTGACACCAGCATTCTACAAAACGTTCTGGGACAAATTAAAAATACCATTCTATCGTTGTATTACAGATGCACTTAAGAAAGGAGAACTACCTTCTTCAATGAAAAAAGGAATCATAATTTTAATACACAAAGGCAATGACTTGGACAGAAATAACCTCGCAAATTATAGACCAATTACTCTTACAAACACAGACTACAAGATATTTACGAAAGCGCTGGCCATGAGACTCCAAAATGTAATCAAAACAGTTGTAAATGAAGATCAGGTAGGTTTTATAAAAGGTAGAAACATCGCAGTCCATTTGAGATTTTTCGATGATCTCACAAAATATCTGAACACAAACAATCAACCAGGGACTCTCATTGCCCTTGATTTCTCCAAGGCTTTTGATACATTATCAAAAAAATGTATCATCGAAGCCTTAGATATTTTTAACTTTGGCCCAAGATTCACAAATTGTGTTTCGACCATAATGAACAAGACAATAAGCTGTGTTCATAATGGTGGATGGTTGTCTGATTGGTTTCTAACAGAAAGAGGGATCAGACAGGGATGCCCCCTCAGCCCTCTTCTTTTTGTACTTGCAGTAGAAATACTGGCGATTCGAATTAGAAGTAATAAAGATATTCAAGGGATTGACCTAACTCCGCTCGACAATATGTGCAACCATAGCAACAACTCTAAAATAAAGCAGTTTGCAGATGATACAACACTAACCCTTAAAAGTGAACAAGATATTCAAATAGCTACAAATATTGTAACGCAGTTCGAAGAGTATTCAGGTCTGAAGTTAAATAAAAATAAATCTGAGGGCATGTGGCTAGGGTCAAGAAAACATGAAACAGGTGAAATAAATGGCATTCCCATGGGATCTGACAGACTGAAACTTCTGGGAATATATTTCTCAGCAGAAATGGAAATTTCGGAAATCGAAGAAAACTGGAAATCCAAAGTTGAAAAAATAACTAAGGTGATAAAACAATGGGAACGCAGAAACCCCTCTCTATATGGTAAAGTTATTCTGGCAAAAACTTTTCTACTGTCACAATTCTCTCACGTCCTACAGGTAGCGTCTGTACCAGTTAAAGTTCTGAACACCATTAACACATTAATGTACAGATTTCTTTGGAAAAAAAAGTTTAATAATAAAAAAGCATTTGAAAAAATAAAAAGAGGCGTTCTCAGCCTCGACAAAGAAGATGGTGGTTTAAACATGATCAACATCGAACACCAGCAGCAAATGTTCTTGGTGAAATGGGCAACCAGACTCCTTAAAGAGACAAAATCTCACTGGAGCATTCTGGCGAGACACAACATGTCCCCCTTTCAAGATAGTCATAGCAGTTTCAAGTGTAACGTTTCACCCAAAGAAATTAAAAAACTGGAAAAAGTGCAGTCAATCTTTTGGAGAGATGTAATAAAAACGGTGGCCATCTTTAACGAAGACAGACCGATAAAAAACATAAAAACAGAACCGTTATGGAATAACAGAAATATAAAATACAAAGGAAATGCGCTACACTTTCCCAAATGGAGTAAAGGCGGCATCCGTGTCGTGCAGGACCTTTGGCAGCACGGAAATATAATGACGTATGAAGAAATAGTGCGTAAATTAGGCGCTGACCCTGGCCTTCTTTTTGAATACAATGCCATAATAAACTCAATCCCACAAACATGGAAACTCCATCTAGCTAATGATGTCCACAACGATGAAAATCCAAACGACATTGCAACAAAAGAGGGGAACCTCATTACCTTGTCAAATAAACAAATAAGGAAAACATTCGCCCGAAAGCAAAACCATGAAATATGTGCAGCCCAGTTTTGGAAACGTAAGCTAGACATCAATATAAGCGACTACTTCAAATTAGCATACGAATGTACGAAAGAATCACGACTGAGGTTACTTCACTTCAAATTCATACACAATATTTACCCAACGAATATCCTGCTAGCTAAAATGGGTGTAACGGACACAAACAGATGTAACTGGTGCCAAGAAACCGATTACATTGAACATGCCTTTTACTCCTGCCCCAAACTTTCCTCCTTTTGGAAACATGTGAAACAACTCATTCTCACACGTTACGATACGCTGATTTCCATGGATGAAAAAGTAGCTCTGTTTGGTACAACAAAAATGGACACTCCAACTGATGAAAAACGAAAGGAAATCAATACGATATTGTTAATAGCAAAACTGTCCATCTCCAAATTTAAATACGGCAAGTGCAAAAATCTTGACCTTATCTTTGAATCAGAACTCAGCCTACGTAACCTATGATCAGTATCCGTTAAGATACCAGAACACTGAGTCAGGCCCACAAAAAATCCTGAGGGTAGTATTCAGTGTGCACATACATATTATTATACTTAGGTATAGAGCTTGTGGAGAGGGAGGGGATTGAGTGAGTAAAGGAGACACAGAGAGAGTGAGAGGGTGTGTGTGTGTATGTATACCATGCCTCTCTTTCAGGGAATATGATTTTGTGTGAAGACATCATGTATGTGTAATATATGTTGCATGGTCTTGTAGGTGATTGAACATGCCATTGGGAAGAGGACAGATTAAAGACATGAGGAAAGAAAAAAAAAGAAAAGACAACAGAAAGGAGAAAAATGATGATGGAAGGAACAAAAAAAAAAGAGACAAAAAGATATAAAAGAAAAAACAAAACAAAAAAACGAAAGACAAAAAAAAAAAAAAAAAAAGAACCTTCCAGGGATGCTGAAACTATCCTGCTCACTAGCAGAACTTTTAGGCATCCACTGATTTCTCCTAAAAAAAAAAAAAAAAAAAAAAAAAAGTCTAGTAAAAATGTTACATGTATCTGTGGTAAGCAGTTCAGCTTGCATCATTGTTCCGCTGTCAGCAGTTAAGTACCTTCTTGCCCAAGTATTTCAAAGAGAATAATTATTCTGCAGATGATTTTTGGAAAGTTATTTCTGATGAGGTATGGTTGAACTTTCACAGGCATTAGTTCATAGCCCTATTTCTACATTCCTTTAATGCACTTCAGAATTGTGTTAATGGTTTCTGATTATTATTATTATCATTATTGAATTGTTACTGTTAAATGTAACTGCATGTTAGGTATGCATTTTTGGGGGGTAGTTTACGTTTTCTATTTTCCTCTTCCCTCTCCCCTCCCCCCCCCCCCCCCCCCCCCATTCCCCCACCCCCGTCACCCCTCTTTATATATATATATATATTTTTTTTTTTCGTCTAATATCACTGATAGTGAAAAGACGCTAAACTAAAGAACGAACGAACACACACACAATCACGCGCAGCATCTATACTCACGCGTACGCGCGCGCGCGTACACACACACACACACACACACACACACGCACACAATAATAATAATAATAATAATAACAATAACAACAACAACAACAACAATGATAATAATAATAACAATAATAATAATAATAATAATAATAATAATAAAATCTGAACAAACAAAACAGAAACCATAAAAGATTCAGCAGTAACATTTATTTTTAAAAAAAGAAAAAAAAACCCGTTGTTTGGAGCATAGAGGACAGACATAAACAGCATACCAAATTCGAGGAAAAAAAGAAAAAAAAAGTTCGGCCGTCATCACAGTTTGACGTCATCTTTTCCCTCTTGACGCCATTGTGTTTTTGACGTCATTTTCACTTGCCGGCATTGCAGTTCGCAGACTGCTCGTCCCATCCATCATGGCAGTCGTTGTCTCCGTCGCAAAGCCAGGCGTCTTCGATGCAAATGTTGGTGTTGGGACACTTGACTTCGTGGGCAGGGCACGTGTACATATCTGGAGAAATAAGAAATCGTGTGGATTGCAATATCGGACTCCCCTCCCCCTCCCACGGAGAAGAAATTGTGTAGGTGTGTCTACAATAGGTCAGAGAGAGAGAGAGGAGGGTGTCTATAGCAGGTCACACACACACACACACACACACACACACACAGAGGGGGGGGGGGTCTACAATAGGCCACAGAGAGAGAGGTATCTACAACAGGTCACAGAGAGGGGGGTGTCTACAATAGGTCAGAGAGAGAGGTGTCTACAATAGGTCAGTGAGAGGGGGGGTGTCTACAATAGGTCAGAGAGAGAGGGGGTGTCTACAACAGGTCACACAGAGAGGGGGGGGGGTCTACAATAGGTCACAGAGAGAGAGAGAGGTGTCTACAACAGGTCACACAGAGAGAGAGGGGGGTGTCTACAATAGGTCAGAGAGAGAGAGGGGGGGGGGGTGTCTACAATAGGTCAGAGAGAGAGAGAGAGATGTCTACAATAGGTCAGTGAGAGGGGGGGTGTCTACAATAGGTCAGTGAGAGGAGGGGTGTCTACAATAGGTCAGAGAGAGAGAGGGGGGGTGTCTACAATAGGTCAGTGAGAGGAGGGGTGTCTACAATAGGTCAGAGAGAGAGAGGGGGGGTGTCTACAATAGGTCAGTGAGAGGAGGGGTGTCTACAATAGGTCAGAGAGAGAGAGGGGGGGTGTCTACAATAGGTCACAGAGAGAGGGGTGTCTACAATAGGTCAGAGAGAGGGGGGGTGTCTACAATAGGTCAGAGAGAGAGAGGGGGGGTGTCTACAATAGGTCACAGAGAGAGGGGTGTCTACAATAGGTCAGAGAGAGGGGGGGTGTCTACAATAGGTCAGAGAGAGAGAGAGGTGTCTACAATAGGTCAGTGAGAGGGGGGGTGTCTACAATAGGTCAGAGAGAGAGAGGGGGGGTGTCTACAATAGGTCAGAGAGAGAGGGGTGTCTACAATAGGTCAGAGAGAGGGGGGGTGTCTACAATAGGTCACACAGAGAGAGAGAGGTGTCTACAATAGGTCAGTGAGAGGGGGGGTGTCTACAATAGGTCAGAGAGAGAGAGGGGTGTCTACAATAGGTCACAGAGAGAGAGGGGGGGGGGTGTCTACAATAGGTCTTAGAGAGAGGGTAAGATGTCGACGGTAAATCAGATATACAAACAGACAGACAGACAGACAGAGAATGCGAATACTTTATTCAGGTCAGGCTATAACCCATTTCAAGATGAAGGGGATACTACAGACAGAGACACAGATACAGAGAGTCATAAAGACAAGAGAAGCAGAGGACAGACTGAGACAGACACAGAAACTGAGACAGACTGAGACAGAGAGTGACTCACTGCACAGCTGTTCGTCAGAGCGGTCGCCACAGTCATTGTCTCCGTCACAGCGGAACTCGGTGGTGATACAATTCCCGTTG
>NC_134892.1:6395318-6400318 GCF_041734735.1 Babylonia areolata | reverse complement strand
TTTCAAAATAAAATTGAATGGACTAAAAAAAAAACCCATCAAACTAAACCCGGTTTTCAGGTTGTATATCAGAAGAACACATAACCAGCTACCACCAACCAAAGCTGCCTTAGCTAACACTGAAGCCTAGCCTAGCCTAACCTAGCCTAGCCTAGCCTAGCCTAGCACTAGCTTAGCCTAGTGTAGCCTAGCGTTGAGGTGACCAGAGGAAGAAGGGTGCGGGAAGGACGAGGGCTTACCAGTATGGCTGCCACCACCACAATCACCGCCTCACCCACCCACCGCCTCACTCACTCACTCACTCACTCACTTATTTATTTGTATTTGTATTTCTTTTTATCACAACAGATTTCTCTGTGTGAAATTCGGGCTGCTCTCCCCAGGGAGAGCGCGTCGCTACACTACAGCGCCACCCATTTTTTTTTTTTTTTTTGGTATTTTTTCCTGCTTGCAGTTTTGTTTGTTTTTCCTATCGACGTGGATTTTTCTACAGAATTTTGCCAGGAACAACCCTTTTGTTGCCGTGGGTTCTTTTACGTGCGCTAAGTGCATGCTAGCACACGGGACCTCGGTTTATCGTCTCATCCGAATGAATAGCGTCCAGACCACGACTCAAGGTCTAGTGGAGGGGTAGAAGATATCGGCGTCTGAACAGTGATTCGAACCAGCGCGCTCAGATTCTCTCGCTTCCTAGGCGGACGCGTTGCCTCTAGGCCATCACTCCACTTACTCACCCCTCTTGTGCGATGCCTTGGTCTTCCTCTTAGCGTCTATGGCCACTGAGGCCAGAAGCACGAGAAGACAGACTCCTAAACCTCTCATGGTGAGCTTTTTTTTTAGTTTTTTTTTTCTTTTCTTCCTCTATCGAAGAATCGTCAAAGATCTTTTGTCAGGTCTTTGGAACAGCCTGGATCTTCTTTATATAATGCAGGATTAAGCGACCACTGTAACAGGGGCGAGATAAGTATCGCTGTGATGTAACTGCAGACGTGGGCAAGTTTTGAGGGAGGTAGTGTAACTCGGGGGGCGAGGGGGGGGGGGGTCGTTTGTGTGTGTGTGTGTGTGGGGGGGGGGGGTCTTTTAATCGTCTTATAACCCTCCCCCCTCCTCTCGCTCTCTCTCTCTTTCTACAGCGCTAGGACTATCGTGACCAATCTCTGGAACTGAAGACAATTATTCCACACAATACCTATCATCAATATATCGGTCAATACGCCTCCAAAACCTTCTTGCCACGCGCGGATAGATAATATAGGTATTCGCGAGAATCTTTGTTAGGTAATCGCTTCCTGCTAAAAAAAAAATAAAATTTTTTTTTTTTAAAAGAAAAAAAAAGTCTTCTTCTTTTTTGTGTAGATATTGTGGTGCTCACGGCCCGCCAAAAAAAACCAACAACATCTGTTTAGTTTAGTTTTTATTTTCATGATGAACAATTCGTCATTATGAATGACTGTCTGCCCAATCTGTCCATTTTCTTGGTGAATGCCTCTATATGGTGATTTTTTTTTTTTTTTTTTTTATCAGTCATCAATGCACATTTCTGAGAAGAAGAAAAATCATAGCGAACAGCTTAATATAGTATCGCTTCCTACCAGAACTATATTTCTTATGTCACGGCGAAAACACACACAGAGCGTGACAGCTCTAAGGAAGATAAGCGTGTAAAGACTGTTTTGGAGCAAGATCTTTTTTCTTTCCCTTGAATCAGGAAACCTCTCTCTCTCTCTCTCTCTCTCTCTCTCTCTCTCTCTCTCTCTGCATGTCTATCTGTCTGTATTATGATGTCTAGAAATTCCAAAAACTATCGCAAGAAAAAAAGAGAACAAATCTGAGATTATTTAAAAACTCCAAAAGGCTCAGATATTGGGGCGTGTGGGTATCTTCTGCACTGAGCTCTTTCTGATCATGAGTATTTGGAGGCGATTTGCACGTGGATACGGACCTGACGTGTGTGTCACAAGGTGGTAATATTTCAGTACAAGTGTGTGTGTGTGTGTGTGTGTGTGTGTGTGTGTGTGTGTGTGTGTGCCATTCACCTGATCGGTTTGGCTTCCTTGGGGTAGAATAGGGCGGGGTGGGGAGGGGTATACACTGTGAATGAACGCGTATCTGAACACTGACAGTGTTGTTATTACATACCCGCAATGGAGTGGGGACCGGAGGTGTGTTTGTGTTGGGGGGTCGGGGGAGTGGGGGAGGGGGGAGGAGAGGAGTGATTTGGTATTTTGCCCCCCCCCCCCCCCCCCCCCTCCATTCCCCCTCCCTCCTCCTGCCCTCACTCTTTCCTCAATCCGAACACACATTACTTAGTCAGATGGACAGTTAGTGATTAGGGCTGATGTCTTATGTTGCTTTTGTTGTTTTTTTTTCGTTTCCTCGACATTTCATTTTGTTTCTTTATCTATTTGCTTACTTTTTTTTTTCCTTTTACTTTATTTTATCTTATTTCTTGATTTATTTACTTGTTTGTTTTAAATGATCTATTCTTTTTTTTTTCACTCAAAGCCTGACTATGCACGTTGATTTACGCTGCTGGTCAGGCATCTGCTAAGCAGATGTGGTGCAGCGTATATGGATTTGTCCGAACGCTGTGACGCCTCCTTGAGTAAATGAACTGAACACACACACACACACACATACACATACACGCACACGCACGTACGCGCGCGCGCGCGCGCACACACACACACACACACACACACACACACACACACCACCCACCACCATCTTCAGCAGTCCATTGCAAATGTATGACTTTTTCAACTCCTTGTTAAATAGTCCAGTTGGTTCGCTGTTATAGTTGTTAGTTTTTATTTTGAAATATGTTATATTGTTATGTTGTTGCTGTTTTTTTGTTTTTGTTGTTGTTGTTGTTGTTTCTAAACAAAACTTCAATAATTTTCACACACACACACCCACTTTCACTTACTCGTATGCGTACACAGTAATCCCCCCCCACCCCCCCAACCCCCAACCCCCCCATTTTTTTCCTTCCCTCGTCTAATATCACTTACAGTGAAAAGACGTAAAACTAAAGAACGAACGAACACACCACTCCCGCGAAATATTAGCCCTTGTGGCTTCTTTCCCAAGGTCTCAGCTTTCCCATTCACCGACCTTCTGCCTCTGCCCACAACGTGTGTGAAGGTGGAAACGACACTGTCCTCACCGGGGTGGTTGAGGCAACCCTATGTGAGATTTATCCCCCGGAAAATTTTTGTTAGAAAGTTGTGGTGTGTGTGTGTGTGTGTGTGTGTGTGTGTGTGTGTGTGTGTGTGTGTGTGTGTGTCTTTGGTGCTGTTTTGTGTGAGTGTGTGTGTGAGTGTAGGTGTGTGTGTGTGTGTGTGTGTGGTGTGTGTGTGTGTGTGTGTGTGTGTGTGTGTGTGTGTGTGTACTATGATGTAGAGAGAGAGAGACAGACAGACAGACAGACAGAGAAAGAGAGACAGAGAGAGATAGAGCCGGATCCAACAATTACAACAACTACTGCTACTAGTACAAGTACTATTGCTACTACTACTGCTACTACCACTAATATCAACAACTACAGTACTATGACTATTATTAGTATTAGCATCAAAAAGACGAAGAAGAAGAATATCCGTAGGTCAACTTTGACAGGTGAGTCAGCACAGTTCAAACGTGTGTTGTGAGGGCGTATATGTGTGTGTGCGTGTGTATGTGACACGCTTTTCCGTAGTGCAACGATTTGCCTTGCTGAGGCCTTTTGCAAATCAACTTACACACTCATGCCCAGTCTTGCTTTTGTACATGTATATCTTTCTCCTTCTCCTTCTCTATCTCTCTCTCACTCTCTCTCTCACTTCCTTAATAATCATCGTCGCAAAATCTTCGGTGGTTAGGTGGGTGTGGAACAGACTGGTCGAGAACTAATCCCACTGTGCGTGTAACTTTTTATTTTTAGCTCCAAGGGAGGTTATCATTGACTGAGTCGAGAGGTCGCAGTCTGTCGATTGATTGGAAGAACTCGAAGTTGAAGCAGACGACATTGTAACTCGTGAGAAGTTTTAGGCGTGTGGCAAAGTGTCTAACATTTTTGGTGTTGTGTTTCTACTGGAAGTTGACTTTGTTTTCGAGGTTTAAGTTTGTGAATTTGCGGGCTTGTTCCTGTGAAGGGTTTGACTGTATCTGTGTTCGTGGACAAGAAGTTGCGAAGTTTTTTTCAGATTACGATTTTGGAAGGCAGAGGGTTATTGACTGGGAGTGTTTTCGTTGGGGTTGAAGAGCTCAGTACTTTTCAGTCGGGGGGAGGAGTTGTAGCCGGTGTTTTGGTTTCGGATTTCTACGTTGTGAAGGTATGCTGACTGTTCTTTTTGACTGTGTGCCTGTCTTGTGTTTCTGTCTGTCGGAGAGAGAGTGAGGGGGGTGGGAGAGAGAGAGAGAGAGAGAGACTATGCAGCGGGATTGTGTGTGTGTGTGTGTGTGTGTGTGTGTGTGTGCATACGTACGTGTTTGTTGGCCATTTATTTAAAGTCTGTGCAGTATACTAAACAGTGTACTACACAAAAGTGATTTCACGACGTGTGTGTGTGGAAGGGTGGGGGATGTATCCGTATTGGCTGGTCATTGATTCAACGTCAGGTCTATTCACTGAAGTGATTTTTGACTGTGTGTATATATGTGTGTGTGGGTGTGTGTGTGTGTGTGGGTGTCTGTCTGTCTGTGTCTGTCTGTCTGTGTGCCGCTGTCACCTGTATCGGTGTGCTTGTGTGTGTGTGTGTGTGTGTGTGTGTGTGTGTGTGTGTGTGTGTGTGTGTGTGAGAATGTGTGTGTGTGTGTGTGTGTGTGGTTTGTCCATATGTTACATCAGCCTCGTCATATCTCAGGGCGATTCAGTGTTTGTCTATCTCAGATCTTACATAAGTCTCTCTCTCTGTCTCTCTCTTTCTGTCTCTCTTGTCTCTCTCTCGCGGGCGCGCTCGCTCGCTCTTTTCGTCTCTGTTTCTGTCTCTCAGTCTCGTTCTTTGTCTCATTAACTC
>NC_134892.1:6367818-6385318 GCF_041734735.1 Babylonia areolata | reverse complement strand
TGTGTGTGTGTGCAGTGCGTGCATGTGTGAGAGTATGCACAAGTTTTTATATTGATATGCTCTTGTATGTATCCTAATTTCTACTGTATCTGTGTTTGTTTGTGAATGATTTTCGATTTATGTTCGTATCTTGTTATGTACTATCCCCCCTCCCCCCAATATTCCTTGTGACCCCGGTACACTCTGTAATAAAGACATATTCTGTTCTGTTCTGTTCTATTCTATTGGCTGATTGATATATCGGGGTGGGTGACACAGCTGTTCGGGTTGGTGTTCCTGGTGGTGGGGTGCGTGGTAAGGTTCGGGTCCCACCTGCTGGACAACATCCTACAGGACTTCTACTCCGCGCTGCAGAAGCTGATGGAGAAGGCTGGTGAGTCGGTGAGCTGAGCCGGTGTGTGTGTGTGTGTGTGTGTGTGTGTGTGTGTGTGTTTATGTGTAAGCTCTCTCTGTCACTCTCTCTCTCTCTCTCATATATATATATATATATATTTGTATGTATGTATAAGCTCTCTCTCTGTCTGTCGCTGTGTGTGTGTGTGTGTGTGTACATATGTGTTTATATATACATGTGTTTATATATACATACATCTCTCTCTCTCTCTAAGCTCTCTCTCTCTCTCTCTCTCTCTCTCTCTCTCTCTCTCTCTCTCTCTCTCTCTCTGTCTGTCGCTGTGTGTGTGTGTGTGTGTGTGTGTGTGCATATGTGTTTATATATACATACATCTCTCTCTCCATATATATATATATATATATATATATATATATATGTGTGTGTGTGTGTGTGTGTGTGTGCGCGCGCGCGCGTGCGTGCATGCGTGTATGTATGTACGTCTGTATGCATGTCACCTTGGTAAACCCTCCACCCGGGTGTACAGGTTCCAGCTCCAGCCTGTCCAGCTTCAACCTGGGTGACTACCTGCAGAGCGCCACGCTGGCCTTCATCGTGCTGGGCGCCTTCTTCTTCCTGCTCGGCATCCTCGGCTGTGTCGGGGCCTGCTGCAAGAACAAGTTCTGCCTCTCTGTGGTTAGTGTGTGGGTGTGTGTTGTGTGTGTGTGTGAGGGGTGGGGGGATGTGTGTGTGTGTGTAGGGGAGGGAGGTTGTGGGTGGGGGGGGGGGGTTGTGTCGGGGCCTGTTGCAAGAACAAGTTCTGCCTCTCTGTGGTTAGTGTGTGAGTGTGTGTGTGTGCGGGGGGAGGGGGGGGGTGCGTTTGTGTATTGGGGGTGGGGGGTTTGTGTCGGGGCCTTCTCCAAGAACAAGTTCTGCCTCTCTGTAGTTAGTGTGTGGGTGTGTGTTGTGTGTGGGGTGGGGTGGGGATGTATGTGTGTAGGGGTGGGTGGGGTTGTGTCGGGGCCTGCTGCAAGAACAAATTCTGCCCCTCTGTAGTTTGTGTGTGTTGTGTGTGTGTGTGTGGGGGGGGGGGGATGTGTGTGTGTAGGGGTGGGGGGGTTGTGTCGGGGCCTTCTCCAAGAACAAATTCTGCCCCTCTGTAGTTTGTGTGTGTGTGTGTGTGTGTTCTGTGTGGGGGGGTGGGGTTGTGTCGGGGCTTGTTGCAAGAACCAGTTCTGCCTCTCTGTGGTTAGTGTGTGTGGGGGGGGGGCGGGGAGGGGGGGCGGGGGGGCGGAGGGGGGGGAATGTGTTTGTGTGTGTGTTCGGGGGGTGGGTTGTTGTGTCGGGGCCTGCTGCAAGAACAAGTTCTCTCTGTGGTTAGTGTGGGTTTGTGTGTGTGTGTGTGGGGGGGGGGGGATGTGTGTGTGTGGCTGCGAAAGGCTATAGACATTGTAACTTTTTTCTTATATATATATATATATATATATATATATATCTTTCATCTACAAATGAGTCACTTGGCAGTTCTAGTTTGAAATGCCATGGCATTGCCAGGTGTTAATAAAACGGTGAGGGCTCGTGCTCGCATGGTGTACAAAAAGTACACGCTTATTCATCGGTGTATACTGTTAATATATTATTGTGCACACTAACAAGCCACTTGGCAATATCAGTTTGAAATGTCACGGCATTGCTTATCCCCGTTTAGAAGGGTCTTTGGCCTGAGGCGTTATGCTTTCTGTGCAAATTTATACTCTCATTTGACAGAATTTACACAGCTTATATATTTATCATGCACACGAGTCACTTGGCGATACCAGTTTGAATCTTATGGCAACGGGTTTCCCCCTCAGAACGGGCGAAAGTCTGAGTAGCTATCATGCTTCCTCTACAAACTTATACACTCAGTCATCAGTGTTTTACATTGATAATATATAATATATTATTATGCATGCTAACAAGTCACTTGGCAATAGCAGTTTGAAATGTCCCAGCATTGGGTTTCCCCTTCAGAAGAGGTCTCATGGCATGAGCGGTTGTTATGTTTCCTTTGCGAATTTGTACACACATTTGACAGTATATACACTGTTGATATTCAGTAATGCACGCAAAATAGTTAGGGCAATAGCAATTAGAAATGTGACGGGATTGTGTATACCCTTTAGAAGGGGTCATGGTTTGAGTGTTAATTTTGATCGCTGTACAAACTTATACAATCAACAGTCTAATTATATACTTTTTAAATATATTACTGTGCACAAAACGAGTCACTGGGCAACAGCAGTTAGAAATCTCACGGTACTGTGTGTCCTGTTTAGACCCAGTGGTCATGGTTTGAGTTGTTATTTTGCTTGCTGTACAAACTTACAGACTCATATGACGATATACACAACGTTAAAATGTATTACAATGACACACACAGGTCACTGGTCAATAGCAGTTAGAAATGTCATGTCATGGCACTGTGTATCCTGTTTAGACGCAGGGGTTATGGATTGAGTGGTTAATTTGCTCGCTGTACGAACTTATACCATCAACTGTCTAAGTATCCACTGCTAAAATAGAAATTATCACTATGCACACACACGAGTCACTGGGCAGTCGCAGTCAGAAATATGACAGCATTGTGCACATCCCCTTCGGAAAGGGCCACACGGCACGAGCGGAGTGAAATTTCCGTGCCCGTTTCCGTTAACTGGCTATCTGTGTGTCTCAGCCGTTGAGGCTCAGTAATCCCCGACGTGCGACTGCCCACCAGTGATAGTTAACTGTGGAGGGTGTGTGTTTCCCTTTCAAACGTCTTGTGTAAGGCCCTTGAAAAATGCACGAGTTGCATGGTGTAATCTGTTATGAAAGTGTGTGTGTGTGTGTGTGCGTGTGTGTATGTGTGTGTGTGTGTGCGTGTGTGTGTGTTTGGGATGGTAGGGTAGGTTCGTCTCTGTCTCTCTCTGTTTCTGTCTGTCTGTCTGTTTAACTCTCTCTCTCTCTTCCTCTCTCTTTCTGTCTATATGGTAATTCTCTCTCTCTCTCTCTTTCTCTCTCACACACACACACACTCTCTCTCTCTCTCTCTCTCTCTCTCTCTCTCTCTCTCTCTCTCTCTCTCTCTCTCTTCGTGCCTCCCTCACTCTTTCTCTCCCAGTTTCTCTCTCCCTCCCTTTCCTTCTCCCCCCCTCTCTCTCTTCGTGCCTCTCTCTCTCTCCCAGTTTCTCTTTCCCTCCCTTTCCTTCTTTTTTTCTCTCTCCCCCCCCCCCTCCCCCTGCCTCCCCTACCCCCCCCCCCTCTCTCTCTCTCTCTTAAATTTACAGTAACCGGGAAAGTGCAGAGACTCAAGCGACGCGCCGAAAAAACCAGTTCAGCATGTCTCTCACCCAGCGACGATAAGATTAATGAATATGTCGATTAACAGCGTGTCTATAGATAACTTGCCTTACTATCATCAGTATTACCTGGCTGCCTTTGATTGGATTCTACGAATTCTTTTTAATCCTAATGTTTGCTTGTTTGTTGTTGTTTTTGTAACTGCTCACTGTGTTGCCCATACGGATAAAACGACCGATATATAAGCCAGGTTCTGAAGGTCAATGCCCTCACGAGTTATAAAGGTGAATTCTGCTTCCGCCTCCTCTGTCTTTCCAATTCACCCTTCTCTAACAGACCACTTGATTGAAAGTCTGGGTGCTAGTCTTTCGTATAGAGACGTTAAGTCGAGGTCCACCGGTGTGCAGCATGCAATATAAAAGAACCCTTGGCAACAAGAGAGGTGTCTCGGATATAAATTGCGTCGAAAAAAAAATCCACTTTGACAAGGGAAGAAAAAAAACACCCAACAAACAAGGAAACTTGAAGACCGGAAAATTAAAGAAAAAAAGATTGCGTGGTTTTGCATTTTGGCGACCCGCTCAGTTTCTTCCGCGAAAGAAGTGTCTGAACATTTGCACAGATGAATCTGTTGTTGCGAGAGATACAGCGTACAAAATACGATGCCAGAAAATGCGATGCAAAAAGATATAAAGGCAAAGAAAGGCAGTACAGTTCAATGCAAGGCAATGGAGTAAAATAGAACATAACCAAACAACCACAAACCATCACAACAGTCAGCTCACTCAACCAACCACTTACCTACCAAACAACTAGCAAAGACACACCAAACTACCCACCAGCCAACACACCCACCAACTTGACCACCCAGCCACCCCCGAACCAACCATCCAATTAACCAACGGCCCACCCATCCATCAACTCACGAACCAACCCATCTTACAACCCGCCGGTCCTCCAACTTGTCCCCCAAACAACCTATCCACCTACCCACCCACCAACTCACCATCTTACCCACCCATCAAACTGCAAACGAACCCACCAGCCAACCAACTCACCCACCCACCCATCTTACAACCCGCCAACCCTCCAACGCACCCACAACCAGCTCACCCGCCCACCCACCAACCAACCAACTTACCTCCCAACCAACCCACCAGCCAACTCACCCATTAATCCACCTACAAACCACACCGCTAACCAACCAACTAACCCACCCACCAACTCCCCCACCAACCAGCCCACCCATCAACCCACCAACCAGCCCACCCACCAACTAACTCACCCACCAACTAACTCACCCACCAACCAGCCAACTCACCCATCAATCCACCTACAAACCACCCCGCTAACCAACCAACTCACCACCCAGCCACCCACCCACCAAACAATCAACTCTCCAACCAACTCACCCACTCACCAACCAACCCACCCACCAACCTACCAATTCACTCACCCACCAACCAACTCACCAACTAACCAACCAGCTTTCTCACTCGCCCTCCAGCCAACCCACCAACCATCCTCCAACCAACCAACTATCCAACCAACTCACCCACTCAACAACCAACCTACCAACCCACCAACCAACCAACCCACCAACCAACCAACTCACCAACCAACCTACCAACCCACCCACCAACCAACCAACCAACCCACCAACCAACCACACACTCACCAACCCACCAACCCATCCACCAACCCACCAATCAAATCACCCAACCCACCAATTCACAAACCACCCCGCCAACCATCCAACCCAGTCCACCCACCCAGCCACCCAGGAACTTCGTTTTTCTTTTGCAGTACGCGGCCATTGTGGGAGTGATCATTGCCGGGGAGGTCGTCTTTGTGGTCCTGCTGTTCACCATTCGTGATAAGGTCAGTAGTGTGTGCGTGTGTGTGTGTGTGTGCGTACTTGCTTGCTTGTGTGTGTGAGAGAGAGTGTGTGTGTGTGTGTGGATGTGTGTGTCTTTAAGCACGTGTAAATATGCGCGCGAGGAGGGTGTGTGTTTTTGCATGTGTGTGTGTATGTCATCACACGAGGGCGTGTCTATGCGCGCGCATTTGTTTGATTGCATGTTTTTGAGCGTGCGCGTGAGTTAGTCAAGTCATTAACTTGTAAATGAACCTGTATGAATTAATACGCATTAAAGAACCCGAGTTGAGTTTCAGTTTCAGTACCTCAAGTGAGGCGTCACTGCGTTCGGACAAATCCATATACGCCACGCCACATCTTCTAAGCAGATGCTTGACCAGCTGCGAAACCCAACGCGCTTTGTCAGGCCTTAGGGGGGGATGGGGGGGGGAAGATACATAATTAAATCAATGAATAGATAATTGAACAAACAGATAAACGAATGAGTTAAAGAAAAATAAATAAATAAATAGAAGATAGGGTAATGTCCTAACGACTGAACCTGTGTTTAACAGTTGGAAACTGCTCTGGAGTCCCCCCTGTACGATTCCCTCAGGAACGACTACGTGGGCATCAACAGTTCTGACGCCATTTCCCTGGGCTGGAACTTTGCCATGATCACCGTCAGTCTGTCTGTACTCTCTGTCTGTCTGTCTGTACTCTCTGTCTCTGTTCAGTTCTACTGGTGCGTGCACGGACACGCGCGCATGCAGACACACACACACACACACACACACTACTCTCTCTGTGTCTTTCTTTCTGTCTCTCTGTTTCCATTATATATACATATATCAGTCATATTCTCTCTATCTCTGTAACTCTCTCTCTAAGTAGATGTGCATGTGTGTGTGTGTCTGTGTCTGTGTCTCTGTGTGTGTGAAGTGACTTTCACCTGGAAAAAAATGGTCTTTGTAAATGCCATGCAATACTAGTCTTCTTTTTCTTAATATCATTATGATTTCTATTGTAATTATGATGATGATGCTTATTATTATCATCATCATCATCACTGTTATTATTAGTGGTGGTGTTGTTGTTGCCGTCGTCATTATCATCATTCTTATTATTGTTGTTGTCATTGTCTTCGTCTTCGTCATTATTATTATTATTATTATTATTATCATCATCATTATTATAATCATTATTATTAATTTTATTATAATCATTATTATTAATTTTATTATTATTGTTGTTATTGTTATCATCATTACAACTGCCATAGTTGCGAACCCCCCACCCCACACCACTCACCCCTCCAACCAACCCAGTGGTTCGAGTGCTGCGGACTGGAGATCTATAATGATGATAAAGATGATGATGATGATGATGATTGTTATTGTTACTGTTATTCTTATTGTTATTGTTATCATAATAACTGCTGTCATCATTCCTAACACCCCACCATCCACCCAATGGTTCAAGTTCTGCAGGGTGGAGAACTATGATGATGAAGAAGAAGATGATAAAGATGATGATGATGTTCATTGTTATTGTTACTGTTATTCTTATTGTCATTGTTATCATCATCATTCCAAACCCCCAATCAGTCCACCCAACAGTTCAAGTTCTGCGGAGTGGAGAACTATGATGATGATGAAGAAGATGATGATGATAAAGATGATGACGACGATGATGATGTTCATTGTTATTGTTACTGTTATTCTTATTGTTATCATCATCATTCCAAACCCCCCAATCAATCCACCCAACAGTTCAAGTGCTGCGGAGTGGAGAACTACACAGACTTCCAGAACGCCTCCCACTGGCAGCGCACGTACAACGCGGGTCAAGGTCGCGGGGTCAACCTGACGGTGCCCGTAGCCTGCTGCCGTCTGAACGGTACCTTCCCAGACGTGCAGATGCCCGAGGACTTCACGTGCGCCGTGAACCCTAACCCCACCATCTCCAACATCGATAAGGTCAGTGTGTGTGTGGTTGGAAGAGGTGAGGAGGGCTGGGGCTGGGGGAGGGGGGGGGGGGAGCGTGGTGCGTGTGTGTGTCTGTGTCTGTGTTGGGGAGGGGAGGGAGGGGGTAGAGTTGTAGCAGAGGGTGGGGAAGGTTGGAAGAGAGTGGGTAGTGGGGGTAGGGTGAAGAAGGGTGGAGAAGGAGGGGGGGATAGTGGGGGTAGGTGTAGTAGCAGACTGTGTGGAAGGGAGGAGGAGGGGGGAGGTGAAAGGTGTGGCTGAGGGGTGGGGGAGGTGGTGTAGAGGGACATGACGTGTGCTGTACAGGCTCCACCCCTTACAGTTTCGAACATTGGTAAGGTCAGTGTGGTGGGGTGTAGGGGGGTGAGGGGGGAGGTGAAAGGTGTGGCGGAGGGGTGGGGGAGGGGGTGTAGAGGGACATGATGTCTGCTGTACAGGCCCCACCCCTTACAGTTTCCAACATCGATAGGGTCAGTGTGAGTGTGGGTGTGGGCAGAGGAGGGGGGTGGGGGGGGATGACGGGGGGGTGGAGGTTGTAGCATAAGGTGGGAGAAGGGTGTGGGAGGAGGTGTAGAGGAACTTGACGTGTGCTGTGCAATCCCCACCCCTTACAGCTTCCAACATCGATAAGGTCAGTGTGGTGGGGTAGGGAGACGGCGGGGGCTGGGGGGGTGGGGGGGAGCTGAAATGTGGCTGTGGGGTGGGAGAAGGGTGAGGGAGGGGGTGTAGAGGGACATGACGTGTGCTGTACAGGCCCCACCCCTTACAGTTTCCAACATAGATAAAGTCAGTGGGGTGGGGTGGGTGGGGTGCTGGGGGAGGTGCAAGGTGTTGTAAGTGGGAGGAGGGTCGGGGAGAGGTGTAGGGGAATTTTGTATTTGTGTTTCTTTTTATCACAACAGATTCCTCTGTGTGAAATTCGGGCTGCTCTCCCCAGGGAGAGCGCGTCGCTACACTACAGTGCCACCCAGTTTTTTTGTATTTTTTCCTGCATGCAGTTTATTTGTTTTTCCTATCGCAGTGGATTTTTCTACAGAATTTTGCCAGGAGCAACCCTTTTGTTGCCGTGGGTTCTTTTACGTGCGCTAAGTGCATGCTGCACACGGGACCTCGGTTTATTGTCTCATCCGAATGACTAGCGTCCAGACCACCACTCAAGGTCTAGTGGAGGGGGAGAAAATATCGGCGGCTAAGCCGTGATTCGAACCAGCGCGCTCAGATTCTCTCGCTTCCTAGGCGGACGCGTTACCTCTAGGCCATCACTCCACATGTATTTTGCAGGCCCCACCCCTTACATTTTCCAACTTCGATAAATTGAGTGTGTGTGTGTGTGTGTGTTTCGGATGGGAGGCGTATGTTGCGTGTTGGGGAAGGCTTTGAGGAAAGAGTGGTTGTTGCTGGCGATTGTCTTTGGATACGACTGGTTCAAGGGAGACAAACGTGGTCATCAGTAAAACTTTGCTGCACTTGCTTCCCTTGGTTCTCTGTATGTGTCTTTGTGTGTGTGTGTATGTGTGTGTGTATGTGACCAATTCATCTTTTCCACACGTGCACACACGCACTAACTTACATGTTTTTGTGTGCGGATAAATGTATTCTATCGGGGAATACACGCACACACACACACACACACACGCACGCACATACACACGCACGTACACACGGACGCACCCACACATTGCAGATCTTATGTCATTTGAAGATGAAACTTTTGAGGTGGCTGAAAAAGTATACTGCACAGGCAGCGTGCGTTCTTTGTGTGTGTGTGTGTGTGTGTGTGTTTGCTTGTGTGTGTATGTATGTATGCGCGTGCGTGCGTGTGTGTGTGTGTGTGCGTGTTATGCATCGGCGTGTTTCTGTCCACTGCACAGTACACACTACAAGACACATTCTGATGAGACGATAAACCGAGGTCTCTTGTGCAGCGTGCACTTAGCGCACGTAAAAGAATCCACGACAACAAAAGGCTTATCCCTGCCAAAATTATGTAAGAAAATCCAGAAAAATGTGGCGCCGCACTGTGGCGACGCTCTGTCCCTGGGGAGAGCGGCCCGATTTCATACAGAACAATTTGACGTGACAAAAAAGTATCACAATGCGTTGCAATACTATACAATACAATACAATGCATTACAATACAGTGCAGTACAGCGTAATACAATACAATAAAATACCATACAGTATGATACAATCTGGTACAATACAGTGCAGTACAGTGCAATACAATGCAATGTAACACAGTACAGTACAATACAATGTAATGTAATACAGCACAGTACAATACAATACAATGTAATACAGTACAGTACAATACAATGTAATGTAATACAGCACAGTACAATACAATGCAATGTAACACAGTACAGTACAATACAGTGTAGTGTAATACAGCACAGTACAATACAATGTAATACAGTACAGTACAATACAGTGTAGTGTAATACAGCACAGTACAATACAATACAATGTAATACAGTACAGTACAATACAATGTAGTGTAATACAGCACAGTACAATACAATACAATGTAATACAGTACAATACAATGTAATGTAATACAGCACAGTACAATACAATACAATGTAATACAGTACAGTACAATACAATGTAGTGTAATACAGCACAGTACAATACAATATAATGTAATACAGTACAATATAATGTAATACAGTACAGTACAATACAATGCAATGTAATACAGTACAGTACAATACAATACAATGTAATACAGTACAATACAATGTAATGTAATACAGCACAGTACAATACAATACAATGTAATACAGTACAGTACAATACAATGTAATGTAATACAGTACAGTACAATACAATGCAATGTAATACAGTACAGTACAATACAGTGTAATGTAATACAGTACAGTACAACACAACACAATACAGTTGAATACAACACAACACAATACCACACAACACATTACAATACCATACAATACCATTCAACTCAATACCGTAAACGCAACACAGTGACAGCAGGGCTGTTAAACCTCACTCGCGATGCACGTGTGCAGGGCTGTTACGACGCTCTGATCGATTTTCTGGTGGACAACAGCGATATCCTCATCGCCGTTGGGGCCACTATTGCCGCTGTGGAGGTGAGAGATCGATGGATGGTTAGATCGATAATGATGGCATTGGTTTATCTGTGTGGTTTTGAGGCGTGGGGGATATGTCGAGGGGGGGGGGGGGTGTTTGTGTGCGGGGTGTGTCTGTACGAGTGTGTGTGTGGAGGGAGTGGGGGGTGTTTGTGTGTGTGAGTGTGTGAGATAGAGAGAGAGAGATTTTGTGTGGGGTGGTGAGTGTGTGTGTGTGTGTGTGAGGGGGAGAGATTGTGTGCGTGTCCCGTATGGTATATGTGATTAGTGGACGAGTGATGGAGATGGTATGTTGTTTGTTGGCGGTAATATTTGAAGAAAGAAAAAAAGAAGAAAAAAAACGGACATCTTGTTTTGAATGTTGTTTTTGTTATTGGTAACATTAATATCGTTGTTGCTGTTGCAGCATTGTTATTGTTATTTTTATCATCATCATCATCATTCTTCTTGTTATACCTGTTATCATTGTCATTCTTGTTGTTGTTGTTGTTCTTCTTCTTCTTCTTTATTGTTGCTATTGTTATATCTGTTATCATTGTCATTCTTCTTCTTCTTCTTTTTCTTCTCCTTCTTCTTCTTCTTCTTCTTCTTTTTCTTCTCCTTCTTCTCCTTCTTCTTGATTGTTGTTATTTCTGTTATCATCGTCATTCTTCTTCTTCTTCTCCTCCTTCTTCTTCTCCTTCTTCTCCTTCTTCTTCTTCTTTATTGTTGTTATTTCTGTTATCATCGTCATTCTTCTTCTTCTCCTCCTCCTTCTTCTCCTTCTTCTTCTTCTTTATTGTTGTTATTTCTGTTATCATCGTCATTCTTCTTCTTCTCCTCCTCCTTTTTCTTCTCCTTCTTCTTCTTCTTCTTTATTGTTGTTATTTCTGTTATCATCGTCATTCTTCTTCTTCTTCTTCTTTGCCAGTTAGATTTGATGGATTTTGACTGACTGGCTTGATTTCTTGACTGATTGATTTCTTGATTTATTCACTGCTTACTGATTGAATCGTTTTCAGATTCTTCTGTTCATCTTCGCCATTTGTGTCTGCTGTGCTGACGTCAGAAAGAAGTATGACGAAGTGGAAGACTGGTAGTCAAGATTTAAGACCTCAGCGGATTGGTCAGTTTGAATTCTTCGACACGCCTACCTACAGAGTACAGAAATCTGATTGGTTAGTTCGGTTGAGTGACTGACTGGTCAATCACGCTGAGGCAATTCACGCGCTCGTTGTTAGTTCTGCTTGAATAACAACAACAGCAATAGCAACAACAACAGCAGCAGCTACAATAACAACGAGGACAGCAGCAGAACAACAAAACAAACAGCAGCAGCAACAACAACAACAGGAAATGGCTTACAATTTTTTCATCTTCAAAGGACTCTCAGTTCGTCGGACGGGACAGGTTCGGGTTGTTGTTTTCGTTATTGTTGTTTTTTGTCGTTTTTTTCTTATTTGCTTTTTTGCGGATCATTATCCTTCGTTTTTCTTATTTGCTTTTTTGCGGATCATTATCCTTCTGTTGCTAGCGGTTGTTTTGTTTTGTTTTTTGTTTTGTTTTTGTTGTTGTCTTTTTAGAACTGAAGTGTGTTTTGTTTTGGAAAGGGAGGAGGGGTAACTTGTACTGTGAAACTGACACAAGACAAAATTAATGAAGTGAAGGAAAGAAAACGGTGGTTTTTCAAGTTGTTGTTGTCGTTGTTCCTGAGTGTTGTGGTGGTTAATCTGGTCGTTGTTATTGTCGTTGTCAAGTTGTTGTTGTTCCTTAGTGTTGTGGTGGTTAATCTGGTCGTTGTTATTGTCGTTGTCAAGTTGTTGTTGTTGTTCCTTAGCGTTGTGGTGGTTAGTCTGTTCGTTGTTATTGTTGTTAAGTTGTTGTTGTTGTTGTTGTCCCTTAGTATTGTGGTGGTTAATCTGGTCGTTGTTATTGTCGTTGTCAATTTGTTGTTGCTGTTGTTCCTTAGTATTGTGGTGGTTAATTTGCTCGTTGTTATTGTCGTTGTTGTTGTTGTTCCTGTGTGTGATTTCTTTTCCCATTTGTTTGTGTCCACGTTGTTGTCGTTGTTAGTGGGGGTTTTTTCTTTTTGTGTGAGTGTCTTTTGCTGTTGTCGGTGTTTGTTGTTGTTGTTGTTCTTTGTTTGTGTTAGTGTGGTTGTTGTCGTTGATGGAGTTGCTGTTCCTTTTTTGTTGTTTTTAAGTTGGTGGTGTTGCGATTGTTGTTGATCCTTTGTTTGCGACACTGTTGTATTGTTATTGCTTTGTTGTTGTTATTGTTATTGTTATTCCTTTGTGCTATTATCGTTCTTGTTATGATTTGTGTGAATATAGTTGGGACTTCCTTTTTTCTTTTTTTTTCTTTTTTGAGAGAGAGAGATAGTTCAAATTGTTTGTTTGTTTGTTTTTGTGCGTTTGTTTGTATTTTCACCGAATTCATTATGTTAATGACATTATTTAACAGTTTATTTTAATTATTGATTACTTGTAGGTTTGGTGTGTGAGTGTGTGTGTGTGTGTTTCTAACTTTGTTGCTGCTTTCTTTCTGCAGCGTATATTCTGTTTTCGTTTTTGTTTTTGTTTTTTTGTTGTTGTTTTTGTTTCATGTGTGTGTGGAGAGCTGGCGGGAGATGGGTGTGTTGGTTCGGTTATGTGTGCATGTTGTTGGTTTCTTCTCTTTCTAGGGTTATCTGTGTGCATTCGGAATGAACCGAACCCTAACCCATCACTCACAGTCAATTTTGATGCTATGTTTTCATGTTGATGAACTGTCAGAGGTTTTTTGTTTTTTGTTTTTTTTTACACTTCTGTTGTGGACGACCCACTACAGATTGATGTTCAACGTTGCACAGCATGTTAATCCTTTTCCTGTTACTTGTATAACATTATGATAGAATGTTTTTAATTTTTTTTAGAATTTAGTGTTGTACGATATATTGATTATTGTGGTCATATTATTATTATTATTATTATTATTATTATTATTATAATATTTTTTTAATATAGAATTTTGTTTTGTACGATATATTGATTATTGTGGTCATATTATTATTATTATTATTATTATTATTCGTTTTCTTGTTGGTGTTTGTTGTAGTTCTTGTTTCACGAGGTTTGGTTAAAGCTTTTTCTTATATGATGCATTTGGCTGTTTTGTTGCTGTTATTGAGTATTACGCTGATATTATGTGAGACACTGATTCCCGTTTACATTTATTTTTCAATGGCTATACCTGATTATCATGAATTCCTTAATACAGTTGCAGTGTCCCCCTTTTTTTGTATCGTTTTTTTTTTTCTCATGGATTCTGTGAGTCCTTCCTATTAATGTCCTTTGAAAGTGTCACATCTGATTTTAGTTATTCATCCGCGCACATAATTATTCACACGCGTGCACATACACACAGAGACACACGCACGCACGCAAACTTTCCCTTTTATTTAATGAATTTTAGCTTTAAATGTGAAGACATTAAACTTAAAAACAAACGCATGCGCGCGAGCATACACAGAGACACAAACACACACATGTACGCACGTACACGCACACACACACGCACACATATTTGTGTATGTTGTACATACGTGTTTTTCTTTTTAATCATACATTGGTGGTTCCTTTTTTTTCTTTTATTTTGATTTATAAAGTGTGTTGGTATTGTGTCGTTTCATAAATTCAACAATTTTATTGAATTTTGTATTTTGGTTGACTCACCCATCTGCATTCAACAATTTGATTGCATTTTATTTACGCTCACAGATTTATTCAACAATTTATTTGCATTGGATTTATTCAACAATTTTATTATGTTGATTTGTTGGGGTTTTATTCTGTTTCAAACTTGGGTTTTATTCAACGATTCCACAATATTTTATGCATTCTGTTTTTCTACTTGGGTATATTTTTAACACTTCCATTCCGTTTTTTGGCATTCTTTTGTGTACTTGGATTTATTCAGAACTTCCTTTGCATTTTGTGCATTCCTGTTTCCCATGCACAAAACCAAGTCCTTGCGTTGTTGGTTGTTTTTCTTATATATATATATATATATACATATATATATATATATATTTTTTTTTTAATAACTGCATTCACTCGTGCCTTGAAAAGAAAAACATACTTCGAGGAGAGAAGTAATAACGATGAGGTTGATTGATGATGGTGATGATGATGATGATAACAACAACACAACAAGAAGAAATGAACTGGGACAAGCATATCATGTGAAATGTGATATAAAAATTAGGTCGGCAGTATTCTTTCTCTCTCCTTTTTTTTTCTTTATTGGAGCGAAATGAACAAAGTTTCTATATGTTTTTCGGGTTTGTTTTTTTTTAAATCATTATCATTCTTTTTTTCTTTTCTTTTTTTTTTTAGAAGATTTCAAAGAGGTTAGCGGCTAGCATGGCGTCATTTTCAGTTCCTTGCGATTTCTGGCCATACTTGTCATTTTTGCGAGTGCGCTTTTTTGTTTATTTGCTTTTGTTGTTTGTTATAATAATGCACTCCCTTGCATGCATTTGACTTTGTGTCTTTTTCTTTCAATTTTTAGGTAGGAATGAAAAGGGGGGGTGGGTGTGGGAAGCTGATAGCGTTAACCCTGAGGTCTGTGGGCCTGTCAGTTGATGCATGCACTGAAATATATCTCTTAAAGTGGGGAGGGGGGGGAATAGGGTTAAACCAGGTGGTCTTTGGGTCTGTCAATTGATGCACGCGCTGAAATATATCTCTTTGTATAAAGTGGGGGGGGGGGGGTAGGGTTAAACCAGGTGGTCTTTGGGTCTGTCAATTGATGCACGCGCTGAAATATATCTCTTTGCATAAGTGGAGGGGGGGGGATAGGGTTAAACCAGGTGGTCTGCGATACATGTGCTTTATGTGTCTCTGTGTGTGATGTGTTTGGGGTGGGGTGGGGTGAGGGGTGGGGGCAGCGTTAACCCAAAGGTCTGTGGAACTCTGTTGATGCACGTGCTGAATATTTCTCTTTGTGTGTACGTGTGTGGGAGGGATGGGGAGGGGGGGGGTAGGGTTAACCCTGGTGGTCTGTGTAACTGTCAATTGATGCACGTTCTTAATGTACCTCTGTGTGTGATATGTGTGTGGGGTGGGGGAGGGGGTGGGGGAGAGTCAGCGTTAACCCTGGTGGTCTGTGGAACTGTCAATTTATGCACGTGTTGAATATATATCTTTGTATGTGTGTGTGTGTGTGTGCATTGGGCGGGGGCGGGGTAGGAGCTGGCGGGGGAGTGGGGGTGTAGGGTTAACCCAGGTGGTCTTTCGTTGGACTGTAACTTGATGCACGTGCTGAATGTATCTCTTTGTAGGTGTGTGTGGGGGGGGGGGGGTGCGGGTGATAGGGAAGTTCGGGGCAGAGTGGTGTGTGTGTGTGTGACGGGGGGAGGATGCATGCATGTGTACATGTGTCGGTGGGCTTAAGTTCGCTGAATATGGTCTGTTCTTCTCTGCCACCCCTCTTTCTCTCTGTCTTTGTTATATATATATTGTCAGTCTTTCTTTTACATATATATATATATATATGTGTGTGTGTGTGTTGTAATATGTATTATCAAGCAGACGTGGAGTAGCAGATATGGATAACTCCGCACGCTTTGAACGCCGCCTTGACACAGAAATAGACACTAATACAGGGGCTTTGGAGGGGGGTTGGTGTGTGTGTGTGTGGGGGGGGAGTTTGAGGGGGGGGGGGTAGTCTTAATTCGGGGTGCACGTTTCACTCCTGTTCTGATTCAAGAGCTCCTCTCTCTTTCCGAATTGGTCTTCAGGGGCAGTAGGTGTTAAGGTGAAATTATCTCCACCCCCCCTGTTAACCAAGTGTGCTAGATGGAAAAAAAACAAAAAAAACTGTGTGCACAACACGATACCGGCTGAAATGTGTATCGTCAATACGTTGAAATAGGTACGTGTATATGTCTAATGATGATATCACTGTGTGTTGATTTCTTCTTCTTCTTCTTCTCGTTTTGATTATGATGGATTTGATATGAACATACAGCATTCAGTAATTTTCTTCTGCAACGAAATCTGATCATAATCATACTGAAAATAAAAGGATTCCTTTTTTTTTTTAAAGAGCATACCTCGCGCACTGTCCCTTTGTAAGTCTTTCTTTGTCTCTGTCCATTACTGTCTCTGTCCCTGTCTCTGTCTGTCTGTCTGTCTCTCTCTTTCCGTCTCTCTAATTCTCTCTATGTTACTGTTTGTCTCTCTGTCTGTCTGCCAGTCCATTTGTCTGTCTTTCACTCAGCCACCCTCCCCCCTCTCTCTCTCTCACTCTCTCTTTGTGTCTCCGTCTCTCTAATTCTCTCTCTCTCTCTCTTACTGTTTGTCTCTCTGTCTGTCTGTCCTCCTGTCTGCCAGTCCATCTCTCTCTCTCTTTCTCCACCCCCCCCCCTCTCTCTCTCTCCACCCTCTCTCTCTCTCTCTCTCTCTCTCTCTCCACACCCCCATCCCGCTCTCTCCTCCCTTCCTAACCTCTTCCCTCACCAAGTCTGCCTCCTTCCTCCCATCCACACCCCCACCCTTCCCCCCTTCTCTTCCCCCCTCACCCCCCTCACTCCCTCACCACTTCCATCCACACCTTGCTATATCGGGTAACGCCGTGAATACCTGAGGAACACAGGCATGTCATAAACGCTGTGAGAGGAAATAAAAGGAAAGATGACGACAGTGACAACGACTTGCCTCAGTACATCATCTGACAAAGCATGGAACAAGGAAACCACCATTTTGACCGGAACTCTGTATGTAAAGAACTTTCTCTCTGTCTCTGTCTGTCTGTCTCTCTGTCTCGCTCTCTCTCTCCCCTCTCTCTCTCTGTTTGCATGAATGTGTTTCTGTCTGTCTCTCTCTCTCTTTGTATCTCTTTCACTCTCTCTCTCTCTGTTTGCATGTGT
>NC_134892.1:6352818-6355318 GCF_041734735.1 Babylonia areolata | reverse complement strand
TTTTTTGGGGGGTGTTTGTTTGTTTGTTTTTGTTGTTGCTGTTGTTGCTGTTGTTTTGGTTTTTTTTTGTTTGTTTTTTTGTTGTTGTTGTTCTTGGGGGGGTGTTTTTTTTGTGGTGGGGTTGGGGGGGCTGGCGGGGGGCGGGGGGGGGGGGGGTTCGTTTTTGTTGTTGTTGTTTTTTCGTTCTGGTTTCATTTGTAGAAAGGGACAACAATAAAACATTAGTTTCGTATCGTGTCGGGTCGTATCGTATTGCATGTTTATAATTACCCTGTCGTTTTATCGTATCGTATGTCATAATCTGTCATGTTGTATTGTATCGTATAATTATCACGTAGTATCGTATCGTATTGCATCACATCCTATCGCATATACTATCATATTGCACAATGTTGTATTGTGTCGTGTCGTGTCGTGTCGTATCGTATCGTATCGTGTTGTGTCGTATCGTATCGTGTCGTGTCGTGTCGTGTCGTGTCGTATCGTATCGTTTCACATAGTATCGTATCGTGTCGCGTCGTATCGTATATCATAATCATCTTGTCATATCATATCTTATATCATAATTATCACGTGCGATACCTAAATTTGATACGACGCTGATATTGTAATAGTATCATCTTACTTAATTGTTTATTCATTTGTTTCATTTCCTTTTTAAGAATAAGTTGTGGTGTGTGTTGTTGGTTGTTTTTTTTAGTTGTTGTTGGGTTTTTGTGTTTTTCGTGTGGATATTATGGATAATATGGTTCATCTGGTTCATCAGCTGTCACGTTAACTCTCTCCATACGAACGGCGAAAGAGACGACGTTAACAGCGTTTCAGCCCAATTACTATCATCAAAATATTGCAAGCGGAAGGCTCTTATACTGAAGAGGTGAATGTTGACAAAGAATACCACAATTCTGACGACGGAAGCTAAAGGTTGGGTCATTGAGACACCCACTGGACATCCGAGGGGTCTGTGTAGAGGAGAAGAGAGGACTGGCCGTACTGAGTGAGTTAAACTGAAGTGCAGTGTGCGAGCACGGTGATAAGAATCTCTAGGGTGAGATGGACAGTACAAGGTCTTCAGAGACGAAGCCCCCCTCAATCAAGCGTTTCGGCCTTTAACCTCTTACACACTGAGGGGGCCGGGCCGCACCCAGGTCATGACTCCTGGATGCCCGTGTATTGCCGCCTTTTTTTCTTTTCTTTCTCTTAACCTGGTCCTCAGCAGGTTCGAACCCACTTTAGGTCTGAGTCACCTTTCTGGCAGCTGTTTTAACTGAGCCATCGTACGCCCAGTTTGAGTAGGGAACCAGATCCAGCTGGAACTCTTTTTTGCTACTTCTGCCATTGCCTTGAGAGCCCATGTCCTCTCTCTGCCAGATATCGACAGCTGTTTCATGAGGCTGTAGGCAGATGCGCTCACAAACCCTCTTGCACCAATCTCTATGGTGAAGACTTTGACTTGGAAGCCAGATTCTATCAGGCTGCTGGCTAGGCAAGCATACTTCTCGGTCTTGTAGATGTGGGCTTCCTCCATCCTGCTTTCGTATGGCACAGTGAGCTCAATCAGAATCACTTGTTTAGTTGCCTTGGAGTGGAGTACTATGTCAAGTCTCATATCGCTCTTGCTGATGATTTCCTGGTGTTTCTTCCCCTCTGGAAGGTCAACTGTGCATTCCAAATCTTCGGCACCATCAAGCAGCCCACGTTTCCATGCTTTGGATATTACAGCTGTTCCTGGCCAGACTTTTTTGCCTTTTGCGGAGAGGAACTTTTCTGTAACTTATTGTGGTGTGGGCGCTCCTTGGACAGTGCTCACCACATGTGCAATTTCTTTTAGCACTTGGTTGTGCCTCCATGTGTACCGTCCTTGGTTTAACACCGCTTTGCATGAGCTGAGGACATGTTCCACTGTTTGTTTGCCATGGCAGAGTGGGCACACAGGATCCTCTGCTTTCCCCCATTTCACCGAGTTTGTAATCGAGGGAAGGAGGTCATACACAGCTCTTGGGATGAAGCTGATCCTCAGAGGGGCCATGTTCCACATGTCGCTCCAACTGATGATCCCTTTGGAGAATAAGTTTTTAAGCTTGTTGATGTTCTTTTGTATCTGTGTATACTGGTGAACAATTACAGATCAGTTTCATTTAAACCAATTACCATGTCGTATCGTATCGTATCGTATCGTGTCACGTTGTTTCGTATCGTATAATTATGATTATTATGTCGTATCGTGTTGTATATTATAACTATCATGTCGTTTTATCGTATCGTATATTATAATTATTATGTCGTATCGTGTTGTATATTATAACTATCATGTCGTTTTATCGTATCGTATATTATAATTATCATGCCGTATCGTATCGTATAGTATCGCATTTCATAATAATGATAATAACGATAACGATAATGAGGATGATGATGATAATAATAATAATAATAATAATAATGATGATGATGATGATAGTAATAATAATAATGGATATTTGTTGAGCGCTTTACTCCC
>NC_134892.1:6327818-6347818 GCF_041734735.1 Babylonia areolata | reverse complement strand
CTTCTTCTTCTTCTTCTTCTTTTTTGCCCATCATCTGCACCATTTCAGTGGTATTACTCCCACGCCGCGCATTTAGATTCCCCCATACACGTCCACACCCGGGTTCGTCCGTCACATTTCAATCGTCGGCAGTCTGCAGGGAACCATCGATGTTAGGTCGCCAGGAGGCCACACACCAGAGGAGACCCCGCACTGCTGCTGAGTCACTTCGGTGGTGTTCAGTGGTGCCTGTTCTGATTCAACGTACTCAGGACACCACCTACTAAGCCCCCTACTAACGACAATAATGGCTTAGTCGCGGAGCCAGACTGAGTGAGCGTCCCTCCCAGAGAGAACATTTCTTTGTTAATTTGACCAAATGAATCTGATAGGGGTGCAAAGAAACCAGTTCACCGGTCATAACCTCTCTCTCTCTCTCTCTCTCTCTCTCTCTCTCTCTCTCTCTCTCTCTCTCTCTCTCTCTCTCTCTTTCAAACGAGAAGAGATGTATTTGATAGGGGTACAGAAGAAAAACCCTCACCGGCCAGACATCGTTAAATCTTGACTGCTAGTGAATCATCTCCTACACACACACACACACACACACACACACACACACACGCACACACGCACGCACGCACGCACGCACGCACGCACACACACACACACACACACACACACACAGAAGACTGACAAGACAGAAAGCAGGAAGTAGATTCATTGTCTCCCTTGCCTTGTCAGTTTTGGCGATGACCTCTGCCACCTGTCTCTTCCTGCCGTCACGACGTCACAGGTCATGCGTGACGTGAGCAGTCACCCCGTTGTCCGTCAGTGACGTGTTTGTGACATGACGTCAGAAGGGCCGTCATTTTGGGGAGACGGGGATGGGGGTGGTTTGGAGAGGGGGCGTTGTGGGTTTTTATTGTTTGTTTGTTTTTAATGTGTTTGGCCATGCAGTAAAAAAAAAAAAAAAAGTGAAATGTGAAGGGGATGCTTAGGTATAGAATGTAGAATCGGTTTTTCTTTTTATCTCTTTTATTATCTTTTTTTTTCCAAAGTAATACATATACAGACACGGATAATCTATTCAAGAAGACCATCACGGCCTCTTACAGAATATAAACGTTGCCGGACATAGACATATCAGAACACTGACATAGTAGGACATAGATATAGAAGAATATAGACAAAACGGGACATATACTTAACAGAAGATATTCATAACAGATTATAGACATAGAAGAGCATAGACATAGCAGAATATAGACATGGCAGAACATAGAGATAACATAATATAGACATTACAAAATATAGTCAGAACAGATTTAGACACAGCGGGACATAGACATAGCAGAACATAGATATAGTAGTAGATAGACATAACAGGACATACACATTGCAGAACATAGACATGGCTGGACATAGACATAGTGGAACATAGACACAGCGGGACATAGACATAGCAGAACAAAGACACAGCAGGACATAGTCATAGCAAAACACAGACATTGCGGAACATAGACATAGCACAACATAAACATGGCGGGACACAAACAAACAGAACATAGCGGGACGTACACATAGCAAACCATAGAAATGGCGGGACATAGACATAGCAGAACACAGACACAGTGGGACATAGACATAGCAGAACCTAGACAGAGCAAAACACAGACATTGCGGAACATAGACATAGCAGAACATAGACATGGCGGGGCATAGACATAGCAGAACATAGACATAGCAAAACACAGACATAGCAGAACAAAGACATAGCAGAACATAATCATAGCAAAACACAGACATTGCGGAACATAGACATAGCAGAACATTGACATGGCGGGACATAGACAAAGCAGAACATAGACATAGCAGAACATAGACATAGCAAAACAGACATAGCAGAACATAATCATAACAGACATAGCGGAACATAGACATAGCAGAACATAGACACAACAGGACGTAGACATACCAGAACACAGACATAGCATTCTCGACAGTGCAACATAATCATGTTTAAACACCTCGACAGTGCAACATAATCATGTTTAAACATCTCGACAGTGCAACATAATCATGTTTAAACACTTCGACAGTGCAACTTAATCATGTTTAAACACCTTCATAACGCAACATACATATGCTAAAACACCTGCACACCGCAACACAGACATGCTTAAACACCTGCACAGCGCAATATAGACATGTTCAAACCAACACCTGCACAGCGAAATATAGACACCGAAGAACATTGACCCGACCTTAATCCGAAACAATCAATCAAACGTCAGGAGAGTGTTATATTACACGATGAAACGGAACTGTATTCTGGTCTTGAAACAAAATTGCAGACGACACTGCGCGCATGACGGAAGTGAACTTATGCAAATTAATGGTGACGGATCACAGTGAAGAAAACGATGAGTTATGAATGATACGTCTTCGTTGGATACGTTACTGACGCGCCCAACGACCCCAGAGAACTTGACTACCTTGGATAGATGATATGAATTATTGCGGGCCGCCGTTTGAAGGGCGACGCACGAAGATGACTAAGGACATTTCTTGACGCGAATAAGAGGGACAGAATTAGTCTTTCTGTATCTGTCTGTCTGTATGTCAGTCTGTATTTTAGTCTCAGTCTCAGTCTCTCTCTCTGTCTCTCTCTCTCTCCCTCTATCTATCTATCTGTCTGTCTATCTATCTTTCTTTCTCTCCCTCCCTCTCTCTCTCCCTGTCCCTCTCTCTGTCGCTCTGTCTCTCCCTCTCTCTGTCGCTCTCTCTCTCTGTCCCCCTCTCTCTCTCCCTCGCTCCCTCTCTCTCTCCCTCGCTCCCTCTCTCTGTCCCTCTCCCCCTCTCTCTCTCCCTCCCTCCCTCTCTCTCTGTCCCTCTCTCTGTCGCTCTGTCTCCCTCTCTCTGTCCCTCTCTCTCTCCCTCCATCTTTCTCTCTCCCTCCCTCTCTCTGTCCCTCCCTCTCTCTGTCACTCTCTCTCTCTGCCTCCCTCCCTCTCTCTCCCTCCCTCCCTCTCTCTCACTATCCCTCTCTCTGTCCCCCCTCTCTCTATGTTTCCTTCCCTCCCTCTCTCTCTTTCTCTCCCCCCCTCTCTCTCTCGCATACACACACCCACAAAGGAATGGAGAGACACAGGCAGATAGATGTACAAAAAGAATATAAACAGAGTAAGAAAGGTAAAAACGTTATGATCAAGCCCGTCTGCCATGCGAACAATAACTTAAAAGTCAGTGAAGCCATTATCATCAGCATCATCATCGTTATCAGTAGTAGTAGTAGTAGTAGTAGCAGTAGTAGTAGTAGTGTTGATGTGCTGATGTCATTATCATTCCTTCAGCAGCCTGCATAGACTTACTTACATCGCCACCAACATTGTCGTTGTCATCATCATCGCCGAATACCATCCTGGTTACGTCAGTCATTATTCACCTTATCATTAGGATACTACAAGCAGCAAGGCGCAGCGAGTTTAAACCATCATCATCCTCATCATCGTCACCATCGTCGTCGTCATCATTATCGTCAGCAGCAGCGGAAGCTGATCAGTTATGTTCTCAATCACATCCACATATTCACAATCACTCCCTTGACTCATATTCATGAATATGAAATATTCATTACTAAGTGCTTCCCTTGTTGATTGTGCGTTTTAATTCAGTTACGAGTGCGCGCGCGTGCTCGCGTGTGTGTATATGTCAGTCTGTGTCTGTCTGTCTCCTCTCTCTCTCTCTCTCTCTCTCTCTCTCTCTATATATATATATATATATATATATATATATATATATATGTGTGTGTGTGTGTGTGTGTGTGTGTGTGTGTGTGTGTGTGTGTAATTATGCGAAAAATCCCACGTGCACAAAATGGTGTTCGGGAGTGAACTAACTTTCGGAATGACCTGTGTGTGTGTCTGCCAAACAACCAAACGCGCGCCTCCATCGCAAGCTCCTATAGAAAAGGAACCCATCGAGATCGAGGCCCCCGCCACCACCCCGAAACCCACCCCGGCACCCCACGCCTCCTACCACGGGTACCACGGGCATGGGGCGCACGCCCCCGCCCCAGGGCACCACCACCCGCCTCCCCCTCATCCCGCTCGCCAATGGCCAGCGCCACATCCGCCCCACGGGCAATCGTGGAGCGCCGCTAGAGGTGAGTGGAGTGTAGTGAAAGTGTGTGTGGGTGTTCGGGTGGGGGTTGAATGGTGGTGGTGGTAGTGAGGATGGGAGCGTGTGTGTGTGTGTGTGTGTGTGTGTGTGTGTGTGTGTGTGTCTGTACGTGTTGCGAGGGGCTGTCGGTGAGGGTAAGAGAGTTGGTGGGTGTGGACGTAAGAATGGCTCCCTGTCCCCCTCTCTCTCTCTTATTGTCTGTCTCTGTCTGTCTCTGTCTCTGTCTGTCTGTCTTTGTCTCTGTCTCTGCCTGCCTGTCTGTATCTGTCCCCCTCCCCCCCCCCCTCTCTCTCTCTCTCTCTGTCTAGTATGTGGGAGCATAGGTGTACGTGTATGTGTGTGTGTGTGTGTGTGATATCATTGCGTGTTTCTGGTCAGAAATGCCAGTGTGTATGATTGTTTTTGTGTTATTTTTTTTTGTTTTGTTGGTTTTTTGGTGTGGGTTTTTTTGTTTGTTTTTTTTTTTGGGGGGGGGTGAGGGGGGGTTTTGCTCTATTGTTTTTGTTGTGTTTTTTTGTTTGTGTTTTTGTTTTTGCCCTTCTTTTCTTTTTTTCCCTCCCGTTTAGGCATCCCAGTTTGTATTTCCGTTCGTGTGTGATATGCATAATTATGATATACTTCGCATGAATTTATTTGCTGGTTTCATGCTTTGGTTTGGTGTTTAGTCAATCGTTGTTTATGTTGTGTTGGTAGATGAAAATGACTCGTATGTTTTTGTTGTTGTTGTTTGTATGGTTTGGATTTGCTTTTTTTTTCTCTCCTTGCCTTGAATGCTCAATTCTGTCAATGCAGGTTGTTTCACAAAGATCATCACAAAATCCTTTCACGAGAATCGCATGTTATATGTTCAAACTGAAAAGTACTAATCTTTTCAGATTACAAGGATACAAAGGGAGGAAGAATTGCTTTGCTTTCTTAGTTTTGCGTCTTTAGATTTTGCCAATGCGTATGTTTTGCTTTGTGATATCAGTGTGCTATGATTTCACTTCGTTTGTCAGTGTGTCTGAATGTTTGCTTCAGTTTGTCCTTCTTTTGGTGTCTAAAACGCCTGTTTATTTGTGTGTGGGTGTGTTTGGTTTGTTCGGGTATTTACTTATCTGCCAAACTGTCTGTGTTGGTCTCCTGTCAATGTCTTTTATCAGTTATGCATAAACACTTGGAACGAAAGTTTTTTTTCTAAAGGTGATGTATTTCGTTTTGTTGTGTGTATAGCTTTTATGGTTTTCTACACGTTGTTGGTTGTTTTGCATTGTACTGTACTGTAAAGTATCGTTTTGTATCGTATTGTATTGCATTTCATTGTATAATATAGCATTGAATTGTATTGTATGACTTTTTGACAGAATACATTTATCTAATTGAAACACGGGCTGTACACGAGTGGGCTTCTACGTATACGACCGTTTTTAACCCCGCCATGATTACATACAGTAATCCCCCCCCCTTCCCCTCCTCCCACTCGATTTTTTTCCTTCCCTCGTCTAATATCACTTACAGTAAAAAGACGTTAAACTAAAGAACGAACACGGGCTGCTCTAGCCAGGCAGTGCATTGTTAACTTTTTTTTTCTGATCGCAAATTGCATTGACTTTACTTAAACAGTGGGGAGAGGGAGGGGAGGGAGGGGGTGGGGGGGGGGGTCTTCATGATTTAACCAGGGACAACTCTTTTCTGGCCGTGGGTGGTTGTTCTGGGTTTGTTTGTTTTTTTACGTGCGTTAAAGTGCATGCTTCACAAAGGACCTAGGTTCATGGTCTCATCCGATTATCAAGCACCGACCACCACTTAAGGTCTAGTGGAGGGGGAGGGGGGTTAGAATTACCACTGGGCCACTTGTATATATTATACCCCCGAAAGCGGAGTGTGGCTGCCTTCATGGCGGGGTTAAGAACGGTCGTACACGTAGAAACCCACTCGTGTACATACCAGTGAACGAGGGAGTTGCAGCCCACAAACGAAGAAGGAGAAGAAGTATATATCATGTGTGTGTGTGTGTGTGTGTGTGTGTGTGTGTGTGTGTGTGTGTGTGTGTAAGTGGTTGGTCTTATGCCAATTGTCACTCTGTTTGTTTGGCTGGTTGTGTCATTCACCTCGTAACAGTTGTTTATCACGTGCCATATGCCTGACTGAATTGATCGAGCAGTATCAGTTTCATGTTTGGTCGTTCCTGAGAATGGTCACCGTGTGTGTGTGTGTGTGTGTGTGTGTGTGTGTGTGTGTGTGTTGTGTCCTCATCTTGTTTCATCAATCATATATTGAAAAGACCGTGTTCTTGTTTGAATACATGTGTTATATTGAATGATTATTTTTGTGTCGTTTTATTTCTAAACATTCAGTTGTTATTTGATTTTTTTTTTCGTGTATATGGCATTGTTGTTTTCCTTTCTTAGTGTTTGTCTGTCTGTCATGCAGGAAGTCCCGAAAGCTGGTTGAAAAAAAATAGTGTTTTATGTGCCTGTATCGTGAATGCATTTGTATCGGTGTTGAATATGTGGAGGTGGGGGGGGGGGGAACATCAGCCACGTCAAACGTTTGTGAACTGGCAGCAAAGTGTTAATGTTTGATTTTGGCAGCTATATGTTCATGTTTGTTTGGTTTTGGGCAGCAATGTTCGTCAGTTAAAAATTTGAATGAATTGTCTCTCCCTCCTTCTGTGTGTGTGTGTGTGTGTGTGTGTGTGTGTGTGTGTGTGTGTGTGTGTGTGTGTGTGTCTAAATGTCTAAATGTGTGTGTGTGTGTGTGTGTGTGTGTGTGTGTGTGTGTGTCTGTCTGTCTGTCTGTATGTATGTATGTATGTCTCTGTCTCTGTCTGTCTGTCTGCCTGCCTTTGCCTGTCTGTCTGTGTCATACACAAACATACATTTTTTTAAAATAATATATACTTTGGCAGCCATGGTGAAAGTATAGTTTCTTTCTCTCTCTTTATTTTTCTTTATTTTTATAAAGTTACAAAACGTCATCTGTATGCATAACATTTTGTTTCCCCGCTTACTATTAGTGGCTTGATAGTCTATTTGATTGAGATATCCACCCACTCAGCCTGACTCTAAGCAGTTTGTTTGTCGTGTTGTTTTTGTTGTTGTTGTTGTTGTAGTTGTTGTCGTTCTTCTTCTTGTTGGGCGGATGTGTAAAGGAGGAGTTTAAGGTACTGGTACATTCATGTGATTTCTGGTTCTGGAGAGTGTGTTTGCACAAAATGAAATACACACGAGTGCGTGTGTATATATTATGCTTGCTTGCTATTCTCTCTGTCTGTCTGTCTCTGTCTGTCTGTCTGTCTCTCTCTCCCTCTGTCTCTGTGTCTCACTGTCTATGTCTCTGTCTCTCTCTGTCTCTGTCCCTCTGTCTCTCTCTCTCTCTGTCTCTCTGTCTCTCTCTCTCTCTCTTTCTCTCTCTCTTCTATATTTCTTCTTATTTTCTCTCGGTTTCTTTGTCTTTTCCTTCCTTCAATCCTTTTATTTTTGTTCCTTCTTTCCTTCCTTCCTCCCTTTCCTCTGTCTGTCTGTATGTCTTTCTTTTTCTCTCTGTCTCTGTCCGTCTCTTTCTCTGTCTCTGTCTCTCTCTTTTTCTATCTCTCTCTGTCCCTGTCTCTATGGTTGTCGCTCTGTCTCTCTCTGTCTGTCTGTCTATCTCTCTTTCTCTCTGTTTCTCTCTCTCCCTCTATCTTTCATTATCTCTCTCTCTCTCCATCTCTCTCCCCCTCTCTCTCTTTCTCCCTCCCCCTCTCTCTCCCCCCCTCTCTCTCACTCTCCTCCTTCCATCTCTCTCTTGATCTCTTGCCCTCTCTCTTCTTCTCTCCCTCTCTCTCTTCTCCCCCTATATGCCTCTCTCTCCCTCTCTCTCTCTTCCTCTCTCCCTTTCTCTCCCCCTCTCTCTCACTCTCCTCCTTCCATCTCTCTTTTGATCTGTTGCTCTCTCTCTCTTCCTCTCTCCCTCACTCTCTCTCTTCTCCCCCTATATGCCTCTCTCTCCCTCCCTCTCTCCCTCTCTCTCTCCCTCTCTCTCTCTCTCTCTCTCTCTCTCTCTCTCTCTCCCTCTCTCTCCCTCTTTGTCTCTGTCTTTTGTCGGTCTGTCTCGAACGTCTGTAATCCATCTCTGTCACACCACGACACGACACGCACACTGGTAAGTAGAGGGTAGTCAGCAGCTCATTAATTAGTGCCAAGCTTCAGTCCAGTGTGAGAGGAATCACGCATCGCTGATATTATGTTGTTTAAAATTTTGGTTGGTTCTTTTTGTTGTTGTTGTTGTTGCTGCTGTTTTTTGTTTGTTTGTTTTGTTTTTTGGGTCTTTTTTAAACAATCTTTTCTTGGCATTATTATTTCTTTTTCAGTTTGTCTTGTGTGTGTGTGTGTGTGTGTGTGTGTGTGTGTGTGTGTGTGTGTGTGTGTGTGTGTGTGTGTGTGTGTGTGTCGTTGGGGGTTGGGGTGTTGGGGTGGGTGGGTGGTGGGAATGGATTGAGGGGGTCGGTGGTAGGGGGGATTCGTGTATCTGTGTGTTGTGTGTGTGTGGAGGGGGGGGGGCGCAGGGGGGGTGTTGTGGAGGGTGTAGTGTGTGATGTGTGTGCGTGTGTGTGTGTGTGTGTGTGTGTGCGTGTGTGTGTGTGTGTGTGTGTGTGTGTGTGTGTGTGTGTGTGTGTGTGTGTGTGTTGTGTCAAACACAATCACAGCACAGAAAGAAGCAAACACACTCGTGCATGCTCAAACATGTGTGTGCGTGCATTCTTTTTTCTTTCTTTCTTTTTTTTTAAATAATTATATAAAGAGTATCTATGTGATCATGCTTGGAAAAAAAATCCTCACCCGGGAGGTTGTTTGGGAATGCAACTCTGCCTCAGACGCAATCGGTATCAGTCTCAGAAACACCCCCAAAACAGGTACACAGTCTCGCCGACCTCCAACGAGAACACCAACCACAAATCAGAACGGGAGACCCCTAACCCGAACCGGTACGCCCTCAAGCTCCAACATGGGATACCAGCATCGTCGACCACAAACCAAACCTGCAGTCGTGCCCGCCCAGAGAACCTTCAACTACCAGCAGAGAAAACCTGCTTTCCCTATCACCAACAGTAGGCGCCCGACCAACTTTCCCCAACAGCAGACCAACTCCAGAACCGGGATCAGAACGTACCCGACCCAAACCAGAACCGCAACCAGACCGTACCAGGCCCAAACCAGAACCGGAACCGTAAGGTACCCGACCCAAACCAGAACCGGTACCGGAAGGTACCCGACCGAAATCAGAACCGGCACCGGAAGGTACCCGGCCCAAACGGGGCGCGGTGGCTCCCCCGCCTTGGAAGCCATGGCCCAGAGCATCATGGAGTCGATTCTGGGCAAGCAGGCGGCCCGTGCTTTGGCGAATCAAAACAACGCGGTTCCTTCCTCTTTCGCTTCGTCCTCTTCCTCCTCCTCCTCCTCCTCCTCTTCTTATGGTTATCCCAGACCTTACGCCGCGGCTGCTGCCGCCACCACCATCACCCCCGCCCCCACCACCCCCATGGGGGAGGTGGAGCTGGAGGTGGAAGTGCCCACCACCACCACCCCCGCCCCCACCACTCCCAACCCGGCATGGCTCAGAAGACAGCCCGGGCTGTGGAACCGAGGATGGCCGAGTGGAGGTAGCCTTTTTTTTTTTTTTTTTTTTTTTGCACACGACACTTTACCGGAACCGGAACTCCCTCCCTCCTTCCATCCCTTCACCCTCTTTGTGTACAGGAAACACGCATATGCGCATGCGTGGTGGTGGCGTGGCGTGGCTTGGCGTGACAGCCACACTACTGTTTTTTGTTGTTTTTTTCTTTCTTTTTCTTTTTTTTCTTTTTCTTCGCTTGTGTTTCCGACAATTTTTTTTTCTTTTCTGATTGTGTAGAGCCGGTAGATGCTTTGTATATAATAGTACTGGGAGGGCTTTCAGATCTGCCACAATATATGTTTTATTCTTTTTATCTGTTATCTTGACTTGGGGTCCTTCCTTTCATTATGTCCAAAAAGAAACCCCCAAAAAAAACCGTGTAGGGGTTGCCAGTATTTCGTCAGTGTAATCTGAGTGTACATTGTAAATATTCACCTATTTTATTCATGTATTGTAGTATCACGTGCTTTCCGTTCATGATGCCTCCCCGATTTCAGCCTCTGTTATTTTTCCCATCTTCTTCTTTTGACTTTCTTTATTAAGGAAGAGTTAAACTAAAATAGTGTGTGTGTGTGTGTGTGTGTGTGTGTGTGTGTGTGTGTGTGTGTGTGTGTGTGTGAAAGAGCTTCAGTTTTTGTTATGTGGCTATCATTGCAATGTTTTTAAAGTTGTGCTAATGTATTTACTTCTTTTTTGTTGTTGTTGTTTGTTTTTTTGGGGGTTTTTATTGTTGTTTTTGTTGTTCGTCTTCTCCTTTGATTTTCTTTTTATTTTCTCTATTTTCTTTTCTTTTTTAGTGTCATTTTATTTTAGTATTTGAAACAGTTATTGTTTTTCTAGATTCATTTGTTTCTTCTTTTCTTTCGATCACTGTCCCCACCCCCTCCTCCAGTATATCTACTCTCTGTCTCTCTCTGTGTCTCTCTCTGTCTCTCTGTCTCTGTCCTGTCTCTCTCCCCGTTGAGCCTTCTTATGCTGTGATATAAACGTTATTCCTGTCATCTGTCTTCCGTCTATCGATAGTTTTATGCCTTCAACCACACACGACAGTAGGCTTTAGGTTACAAGATTATCTCAAACTGACGCTGGCCGAATCAGCTTCTTGTACCTTTTAAACTGGTTTAAAGATAATCATAAAAGGCTTAAATCAGTATATGTATGATTTGTAGACTGACCAAAGTAAAATCATAAAGGACATGCGAATAAATATAATGACGGAGGGATGGTGGTGGAGGATTAGGAGAATGGGGTGGGGGGGTAATACTGAACACTGAGCACAGGGAGAATTCGTCTTCTTTTGTTGTTGTTGCTGTTGTTACTGTTGTTCTTATTGGGGTTATTTATGTGAATTTTAGTTGTTATTTTGTTGTTGTTGTTTTTGTAGTTGGGGGCTTTTTTGTTGTTGCTTTTTTGTTTGTTTTTGCTGTTGTTGTTGTTTTTTGGTGTGTGTTTTGTGTGTGTGTGTGTGTGTGTGTGTGTGTGTGTGTGTGTGTTTGTAGTTTGGTGGTTTCAGGGAACGAATGGGTTTCTATGTAAATAGAATAGTCGTAAGTTTGTAAGTCTTTGTCAACTATCCCTTCCACTAGCGTAACTGGAACCACGGATTCTTGCTATCCAACACAGAAGAGTCATCATTTACCTTAGAAGAAAATTAATAAATACATGATAAATGAATGAATGAATGAATGGAAAAAAAAAAGATAAATAAATAAAAGAATAGATAAATGTTATATATATATATATATATATATATATATATATATATATATATATATATATATATATACATACATACATATATATAGTAAATGGACTTAAATGAATAAAAGAATTGACTTCCTAGTTTGGTATGGCTAAAACGTCTCTGAGATACAGCTGGCTCCCTGGTTAGAGGTGTCTAAAATATCTCTGAAACGGAATTTACTTCCCAGTTTGAGATGGCTAAAATGTCTCTGAGACGGAGTCAACTCCTTGGCTTGATGAGATGGTCAAAATATCTCTGAGATGTAGTTAACTCTCTGATTAGAGATGGCTAAAACGCCTCTGTGATGGAGATGATTCACTGGTTTGAGATGTCTAAAATTATTCCGACACTGAATCAGCTGATAACTGGTGAGCATTACTCTGCAAGAGATGAGGTTGATTTCTCTCTCTCTCTCTCTCTCTCTCTCTCTCTCTCTCTCTCTGTGCGTGTGTGTGTGTGTGTGTGTGTGTGTGTGTGGCACAGTCAGGGAACGTTCTGTCTATATTAGCCTATATTTGTATCTGATCAAAGTTTCCCTGTTTTCCTTTCGTTCTCGTTGTTTGCTGTCTTTTCTTTTACTTGTTAGTTCACTTAAAATACTTTCACGTTTTGTCTTGTGTAGTATAATTATTAAGCTGTGCTGCGTTTGTCAAATAACGATCTTTTCTTTATTTTTTTAATAATCTTTTTTTTTTTTCAATTTCCCCCCTGTTTCGCATAAACATTTGTTTGACGATCTCCATGCGCAAAAGGTGTTTGGCATGGAGTATGAAATCTCTTTGTTTGGGTGTAGGTGTTTGTTTTTTGTTGTTGTTTTGTTGTTGTTTTTTTTTAATCAATTTTTGCCTAGGTACCAACTCGTACTCTGTCGAAGTAAAACAGTCATGTTTCTATTGCGATGCGCCTTCGCTTTCTTCTTCTTTTTATTCATTTTTTAGTGCACGCTGTTGTAATACATTGCGCAATTTTTTGTTCTTGTAGGTGCACACATACAAACTCTATTACTACTGTTAGGATGGTATGTAGCGCTGTTGTGGTTTGCTTGGATGTTTATTCTGCTGTTTATCGAAGCGTGTACTCGTTATGTATCTAAGCTCTTAAAAATGAAATTAGAATTAAAGAAAAAGACCGCACAGCTTTCGCGTATATAGACACGGAGTTCACACAGCGGCTGTGTATATATATATATAGAGAGAGAGAGAGATCCACTGATGCGCGCGCAGCAGCGTGCGTAATGTTTATTTTGGTACGTCTCGCGTCGTCAAGCAGCCAGCTGCAGCGCAGGGCAACGCTTATGGCTCATCCCCAACACCCCTCACTTCCCGTACCCCACCTCCACCCCCACCCCATTTCCCACACGCACATCCACCCGTCAGATTCTGCACCTCGGGATTTTGTTTCCAGCTCAAGGTCAGGGTCAAAGTGCCACCGGAAGCGCCCAGAAACCCGGTGCCGCTTCTCCCAGGGCTAGCAGTATGGTCCGCTCCCCACCTTCCTCCTCCTCCTCCTCCTCCTCCTCCTCCCCCGCCTCCAGATCTCCAGGTTTGAGTCCTGCCGTGGTGGCCAGACTCCGTCAGCTGAACCCGACTCAGAAAGCTCAGCTGCTCAAAGCCGTCATCGCCCGAAGACAGGCAGTTACCGCTGCACAGGCAGCGCGCGCCGCTCGGACTCCGACTGTGGCCCAGCCGGTCAGGAAGATAGACGCGGCCACCTTGGACCGAATTCGTCGCCTTCCCCCGGCTCAGAAACAGGTGCTGTTGAGGGCTGTCGTGAGTAGAGCCATGCAGCAGAAACAGCAGCAGCAGCAACAACAACAACAGCTGCAAAAACAACAGCAACTGCGACAACAACAACTCGCACAGCAACAGCAGCAACAACAACAGCTACAAAGACAACAGCAACTACGACAACAACAACAAAAACAACAACAGCAGCAACTCGCTCAGAAGAATTTACAACAGCAGCAATTAGCGCAGCAGAGACAACAACAACAGCTGCGTTTACAGCAGCAGGAGCAACAACGACTTCAACAGCAAAGACAGCAGCAGCAACAACAACAACAAGAAGTTCAAAGGCAATATCAACAATGGCAAAGGCAACAGCAGCTAAAACAGCAGCAGCAACAACAACAACAACAAGAAGTTCAAAGGCAATATCAGCAATGGCAAAGGCAACAGCAGCTAAAACAGCAACAGCAACAACAGGCTCCCAAGACCAACCCAAGCCAGCAACCCCGACCCTCGTCCCTTCCCAAGCCCTCGCCATCGCAGAGCCACCAGAACCAGCAGCAACAACAGCAGGCAGCGACCTACCACGACTGGCCGCTGCCGGGCTCTGCTCAGCAGCCCCAACAACAGTCCGCCACGTCATCCCACTCCTGGCCCACCCCCCTTCAGCCACCGGCAGCAAATCAGCAGCATCAACATCAGCAAAGTCAGCAGCCACAGGGCTGGCCCTCGCTAAACTTTCCACAGCCACAGAATCCGGCGCCCACCTGGCCCGTTCAGCCTCAGCCTCAGCCCCAGCCCGCAGCTCCCAAGCCCCAACCCAAGCCCGCGCCCAGGGAGCCGCAGGTCCGCCACCCGTGGCCGCTGCCCCAACAGCTTCAGCAGCCCCCGTCCATCAACGGCTGGCCTCAGGATATCAACCCTTTCAGGAAAACCACCAACACCACCACAGTTCCACCACCCCGAACGCAGAACCAATGGCCTCAGCAACAGAGCCAGTGGCCTCAACAACAGAACCAGTGGCCTCAGCAGCAGAGCCAACAAGCAGGCCAGTGGGATTACATGCTCGGGATGACCACTCCCGCTGGGTGGTCCTACCACAATATTCAGGACTATGGGTACGGGTACGGGTATGAGGGACCCACCCCGACTCCTTTTCCAACCGGCGATGCGGTGACTCCGTCGGGTGAGGAAAAAGAGTCCGCATGTTCTAAGATTTTTTTTTTTTTTTTTTTTTTTTGTTCTCAACTTTGTTGGGGGTTTGGTGGTATTTGGTGGTGTTGTTGTTGGTGACGTGTGTGTATAATTGTCTCCCGGCATCTTTTTGACTTGACTCTTGAGATCTCATGTCCTGCTGGCTTTGAGGGGAGTTTATCTTTCCGATCGTGTGTATAAAGTACACCTCCCTTTTTCTCTCTCCCCCCCCCCCTCCCTCCCTCCCTCCTGTGCCCAACTGACAGCATTCCAACCCCGGGGTACGTGGTTTTTAACCTTCCTTTTTATGCCCGTGATTTCCCACTGTCCCCCCTTTTCACTGGGTTTGTAAAACCACCCCAACCATGCCCACTACAACCTCTACCCCATCAACAACTGCTTACACACACCTACTTGTCTATGCTGCAGCCTGTGTGGACTGGGTTCTGGTACTTTGTGTGACACCTGTGCCTGGCTGACAATACCTGTGTGGTTATGGGAAGTGTAGGGGCCAGGGGATCCACTGACCTTGTTCTAGCTTCTTCCTTTGCATGAAAGATTCCCCTTTTCGATTTTGTTGGGTTCTGGTGTTCGTTGGAGTCCGTGCGTTCTCTTCCTCCTGTTTAGTATCTGTCGCCCTTTTCTTTCCAACATTTTAGAAAACAATAGGAACAACCCTCGGCTTATATCACAGATTGACATAAGTTTACATCTGGGCCAACAGCAAAGTGAGAGCTGTATTATCAATGGTTTCTCCAGTCAATGGGAAACCATTTACAGCTTAGTCTTTTGTGAAGGACTATGACTCTCAAACTAGGAGGCAAAATTGCACTGGCTCTTAGTGCTGCAGCCTTGTGGGCTAGTTGGCCTTTGGGAACCATCCCAACGCCAACTGTCCTAAAACCTTGGCCGAGAGAGTGGGGATGTACATGGGCAAGACACTCTCCACTATAATCAAATTCTAGCCCAAATAGTCGGAACAGCAGTTGCCTCCTCTGCTGTTCTGATGGTCATAGTCGGACACGACTGACTATCATATATATATATAGAAAGAGAATGATTTGTGTTATATATATATATATATATATATATATATATATATATATATATATATAACACAAATCATTCTCTTTCTTCCGGTGTTTGGTACGTCATCGTCGTTGAAATGTAACTTTTTTCTGTCCCTAAATCACGAACGTTTTGGTGACTTGTTGAACATGACCAACAACTCCAGCGATTCTTTTCCAAAGGTGTCTGCCTTGCTATACACAGTGACAGCTGTCTTGTCTGCTACGTTTTATTTGTCACTGTTATTCTAGTTGTTGTTGCGTGTGCAATGTCTGGCTAAAGGCTAAAAGCCAGTCGCTCTTTAAGGCGCCATGACTACGATCTAGATAAGTTAACGGAAGATTCGATACTTTGTTGTCACTGATGTCGAACTGGTCGCTCAAAGAAGCTTGCTGGTAATGTTTGCTTGCGAGAAAATACAAGTTTAGCTTTTGAATTTTTAGAAGCTGCTGTTTTGGTTTAGAAAGATAGATAGATAGATAGATAAAAGACAGCTTTGCTCTTGGCCGTTGTTCTTTCAATGCGACGCTGCGCTCATCAATGGCGTTTTGTCATTAAAAATTATCGCTGGGTTGGAATGTTGTGTGTGGTGGGGGGGGGGGGGGGGTTAAGGAATCTGGGGAGGGGGTAGGGGTTAATGTAGTTGAGAGTCTCTTCTCTCAATGTGTGATCTGCGTCGTGACTGAAGGATGGCCTGTGGTGGGAAAAAAAACATAATTGAAGCCATCACACGCACGTGAGTTCCAGTTCATCCTGGTGTAAGCAAGCTCCTGACCCTGTTTTAAGTGTATTGATGAATAGCTGACAGGCGGTGCGAAAGGGGGAGAGAGAGAGGGGTGGGGGGTTGTGCTGAGAAGGTGTGTGTGTGTGTGTGTGTGTGTGTGTGTGTGTGTGTGTGATATTATTGCATGCTTTCCACTGCCGCGTGCATCAGGTAATGCTGCTGCGACTGTAACTTGTTCATACTGTACTACTGCGTTCATTGCTGCGTTGCGAATAAGCTATTTTATATATATATATATATCTATCTGTCTGTCTGTCTGACTATCTATCTGTCTATCTATCTATTTATCTATCTATCTGTCTATCTATCTATCCGTCTGTCTGTCTGTCTGCCTGCCTGCCTGCCTGTCTATCTATCTACATGTCTGTCTATCTATCTACATGTCTATCTATCTATCTGTCTGTCTGTCTGTCTATCAATCTATATGCATATTTTACAATTTTATCCTTTTATTGTGTCGGCCGTAAGGTCAGCAATGACACCAGTCCCCACCAGTTCGTATGCGCACTAACTTTCATACTTGCAATCTTACTTAGACCTTTCACCAATCCATCCACGCCGTCTCCCCCTTGGGTATAGGGTGTCGACAAGACACACACCATAGCCCCCTGTCCAGTGCCTTTGCCTCTATCTGGCTCTAGGTAAAGGCAAGTTTCCTCCAGAAAAGCCAGAAGAAGAGAAAAACGTGTACAACACTGACAAAATGTCGCCAAGGAAGCCAGCACTGATGGGTGCACTTGGTACATCATGCTGCCGATATCATGCTGCGCAAGTAGAAACTATGCTGCTGCTTGGATTTTGTGTGTGTGTGTGTGTGTGTGTGTGTGTGTGTGTGATCAGGAAGCAACGTTATGTTATGTTATCCGCTTGGGCGACGTGTTCTTGTTCTTATCTTTCTTTCTTTCCTCCTCCTCCTCCTCCTCCTCCTCCTCCTCCTCCTCCTCTTCTTCTTCTTCTTCTTCTTCTTCTTCTTCTTCCCATTACACAACCAACATCAGCTTGCTGATGAATGCTATATTGTGCTGATAATTGTTAAAAAAAAAAAAAAAAGAAAGAAAAGAAGAAGATAGTTACAATTAGATAATGACTGCTGCCATTGTTTTTGTGTTGTGTTGTGTGTTTAGCGTGAAACTATGCTGATAGTTGTAAAACTGTTGTCGTTGTGGTTATCTCTTTTTATACGTTATTGTGCGTTGGTTATTGTTTACAGTGCTGCCATTGTTTTATGTCATGTTATCCGTTTTGGCGTAAAACTATGCTGATAGTTGTTGGATTGCTGCCATTGTAGTTATCTGTTGTTGTTGCTGTTTTTGACATAATAGTGTGCTAGTTTTTGTGTGTGTTTTTTTCACAGTGCTGCTATTGTTTTGTGCTATGTTTTCCATTTTGGCGTTTTACTGTGCTGATAGTTGTTGAATTGCTGCCATTGTAGTTATCTGTTGTTGTTGTTGTTTTTGACATAATAGTGTGCTAGTTTTTGTGTGTGTTTTTTCACAGTGCTGCTATTGTTTTGTGCTATGTTTTTCGTTTTGGCTTTATAATGTGCTGATAGTTGTTGAATTGCTGCAATTGTAGTTATCTGATTTTTTTATGCTGTAGTGCGTTAGTTATTGTTCACAGTGCTACCATTGTTTTGTGTCATGTTATCTGTTTTGGCGTTACACTGTGCTGACAGTTGTTAAAGTGCTGCCCTTGTAGTTATCTGATTTTTTTTTATGTTATAGTACGTTAGTTATTGTTCACAGTGCTGCCATTGCTTTGTGTCAAGTTATCTGTTTTGGCGTTACACTGTGCTGATGAATTGCTGCCCTTGTAGTTATCTGTTGTTGTTGCTGTTTTTGACATAATAGTGTGCTAGTTTTTGTGTGTGTGTTGTTGTTTTTTCACAGTGCTACCATTGTTTTGTGTTATGTTTTCCATTTTGGCGTTTTACTGTGCTGATAGTTGTTGAATTGCTGCCATTGTAGTTATCTGTTGTTGTTGCTGTTTTTGACATAATAGTGTGCTAGTTTTTGTGTGTTTTTTTCACAGTGCTGCTATTGTTTTGTGCTATGTTTTTCGTTTCGGCGTTGTAATGTGCTGATAGTTGTTAAAGTGCTGCCCTTGTAGTTATCTGATTTTTTTTTATGTTATAGTACGTTAGTTATTGTTCACAGTGCTGCCATTGCTTTGTGTCATGTTATCCGTTTTGGCGTTACACTGTGCTGATGAATTGCTGCCATTGTAGATATCTGTTGTTGTAGCTGTTGCGGCGTTGAATTGCTGCCATTGTAGATATCTGTTGTTGTTGCTGTTGCGGTGTTGAATTGCTGCCATTGTAGATATCTGTTGTTGTTGCTGTTTTTGACATAATAGTGTGCTAGTTTTTGTGTGTTTGTTGTTGTTTTTTTCACAGTGCTACCATTGTTTTGTGTTATGGTTTCCATTTTGGCGTTTTACTGTGCTGATAGTTGTTGAACTGCTGCCATTGTAATTATCTGTTGTTGTTTTTGACATAATAGTGTGTTAGTTTTTGTGTGTTTTTTTTCACAGTGCTGCTGTTGTTTTGTGCTATGTTTTCGTTTCGGCGTTGTAATGTGCTGACAGTTGTTGAATTGCTGTCATTGTAGTTATCTGTTGTTGTTTTTGATATAATAGTGTGCTAGTTTTTATGTGTGTGTGTTTTTTTTACAGTGCTGCTATTGTTTTGTGCTATGTTTTTCGTTTCGGCGTTGTAATGTGCTGACAGTTGTTAAATTACTGCCCTTGTAGTTATCTGATTTTTTTTTATGTTATAGTACGTTAGTTATTGTTCACAGTGCTACCATTGCTTTGTGTCAAGTTATCTGTTTTGGCGTTACACTGTGCTGATAGTTGTTAAAGTGCTGCCCTTGTAGTTATCTGATTTTTTTTATGTTATAGTACGTTAGTTATTGTTCACAGTGCTGCCATTGCTTTGTGTCATGTTATCCGTTTTGGCGTTACACTGTGCTGATGAATTGCTGCCATCGTAGTTATCTGTTGTTGTTGCTGTTGCGGCGTTGAATTGCTGCCATTGTAGTTATCTGTTGTTGTTGCTGTTTTTGACATAATAGTGTGCTAGTTTTTGTGTGTGTGTTGTTGTTTTTTTCACAGTGCTACCATTGTTTTGTGTTATGTTTTCCATTTTGGCGTTTTACTGTGCTGATAGTTGTTGAATTGCTGCAATTGTAGTTATCTGTTTTTGACATAATAGTGTGCTAGTTTTTGTGTGTGTCTTTTTTCCACAGTGCTGCTATTGTTTTGTGCTATGTTTTTCGTTTTGGCTTTATAATGTGCTGATAGTTGCTAAAGTGCTGCCATCGAAGTGTGCAGTGTTGTTAGATTTTGATGTTAAAGTGTGTTGGCTATTGTTCATAGTGCTACCATTGTTCGTGTGCTGTGTTATATGTTTTGATGTTGTGATTATTGTGGTCATAGATGTTGAAAAGGCTGCCATCGTAAATGTGTTGTTCGTCTGTTTCGGGTGTATTGTGCTGATCATTGTGCATAGTGCTGTCATTGTTGGGTGCTGTGTGGTCATGTTATGCTTTTTGTTTTGCGTGATCTTGTGCTGATGGTCTTTAAATTCCTACCGTTGTAATGTGTCCTTTGTCATCCGTTTTGATGCTATGTTGTGATGATTACTACTGTTTACAATGCTGCCGTCATTATAAGCTATGTGCTA